>NC_135499.1:212115781-212415781 GCF_052857255.1 Amblyomma americanum
ATACAATAGTAACTTTGAGTAGTATTCAAAACACAAACAAGCTTGGTTTCCAAATATTACCAGAAATAACCCAAGAATACGTCATACATATATATTTGAATAAAACTGTAGATTTGTACAATCATAACTGAAATCAAGATAGCATACAGGTACGAGAAATAATAGGTCAGTGAAGCAAACATATATCAGAAACGCGACTACTTATAGTTTGGAAAACGAGTATTGTAGCTGTTTAAATGAAATTATCTTGGCATATTGATGTTGATTGAGTATTTGTGGGAGGTTGTGCTGCAATGACTGAAATTTGTAGATTGTGCGGAAATGCGGAATATGCCATAATTCAGTACTACGGGTAGGTATAACTGTTTTTTTTTGTCTTGACCCACTATATCAGAATTATTGTTCGGAGGGCCGAGGCTACCTTTCTTTGAACTATGCTTTGATGCGAGGATTGCTTGCGTTTAGAAACTGCTTGCTGATAAGTGAAGGAAGAGTTGCAGCAAGAGGTCTAAGGTATTTAATTCTACGAGAACATTCACATATGCGACAAGTGCGTAAAGGATAAGTTTGTCTTCTTCCGAACTTTCAAACGTTCTCTTAAATTTACGGTACTCTGCCAGTACAGCTTCATGCAGTCACCAAGTTAGCTGCCGTCGCGTAAGGCAGAAATGGAGGTGGTGGCAGGGAAAAAACGTTAACATTGCAAACAGAACAACTCTGTGGGACGGTCTTAGGTGTGTGCCACTAGATGATCGCGTCTCATCTTCGGATAGGAATGCTCGCTGCATGCGCACTGCCTGTAATTCTCACGTATGAACTCCTCACGTGTGAACTGTGCGTCATATAATCATTTCAAAAAGCGTCCAACGGACGGGTGTGGAAACAAATCATTCATTGTAGCTACCAGGTTCAATTTAGCTTCATGCGGGGGAAACTGCGACTTAAGGTCCTTGGTTTTCTATTTTAAAGTTACTGGATTTGAAAGTATCCTTGTGTCCCCATTAATGCTGAAAGGAAGCTTTCGGTGGGATAGCTTATATTTCACCGACTGCTTTCACCGACTCTGACATCGCGCGCAATGTCGTGTTTTTTAACTGCGTGCCGCTTTGCTTACTTTCTTCATCTCTCTCGCTTAGCGCCTGCAATAGAGAACTTCTAACAAAAAGAAAAATTCAAAAACCTTCGTTCGAAACTCTTGGACCATCATAAATAACTTTCCTTTCGTTCGGTAAAATTCGCAAGAGAGAGAGAGAGAGAGAAAAAAAAAAGCACAGCGCAGTTTACGTAATGCCGTCTACGAGCACGCCGGCAACGTCGTGCGCGAAAGTGTACTGGACAAAATGTGTTGTTTTCACATCGGAAATGAGAAAACAATTTGTCCCGATCAGGACTGCTCTTCTCCTGATTGACCTGCGTCCTCGCTCCAGCCGTGAACACAAGCACAACATTCCCATTTCTTCTTTATTTTTATTTATCCTTCTCCACCAATGAGTTGGCTGTTTTCGCTAGCACGGTGGAAACGTCTCGTGAGAAATCACTGGAACATGGGTCCCTTGCCTAGGAATTTTGCACTTTCCCGTAATTTCACTTTTTTTCTAAATCCTGGCTGTTTTATTCATTGTTTCACTCTTATTTCCTCTTTTTCTGCCGGTTCCCAAAACCAGTCATCTATATTTCGCAAATAGACCTCTCGAAGTCGTGCCTTTCGTGCAATTCATTAGGCGTCTGCAGCGCGAGCGTTAGTCTGTCCTCGTCATCTTTTATTTTACTTTTATATTTCTTTTCCCGGCAAATTCAATTTCGGCAGAGAGCGTGCTTTAGTAATTGTGAGCTGTTGAGAAAGTAATGTCGTGCTGGCGCTGTTTGAGAGTTCTTGTTTACAGAGCGCATATAGTCCTCTGGCAATACTTAATCTCGTAGAGCGTCAGGAAACTGAAGGTGCGACGATGCCATTTTGAGTTTTAGTTCATAATTTCGGCCCTGGCCGTCATCATGTTTTTTATGCGAGACATTTTTTTTATGAACTATCATCATTTCTGGGAGCGTTAAGAAATTTTTTAAAAGGCTTTTTCTTTCGTGGCCGGTAAGTAGCGCTGCTGGAAGGTATAAAGAAAGACGTGCTCGGTGAAGCGCTATTATCTTCCTCGCTTTGCTGTGTCGTCTGTTTTAGCTGTAGTGCAACGTTCGCGAAACACGCGTGGATGCTTCACTCTGATTTCAAATCTGCGGGTGAAAACGCGAAATGTCCGTTGTAGACATAATTTTATCACTACTCATTTGCGTATACTGAAAGGAAAGAAGCCAGGCGGAATTCGATACGAGAAAATAATTTCTTAATATATTGTATAACATCAAAACGAGACCACTAAGATGTCCTCAAAGAAGCTCATATGTCATATATTAAGAGGGTATGTGCATTCCCTAAAGAAACAAAACGTCAGGTCTTCAGCGTGTGCCTCCCTTTGTGTTTCTTTCGAGGATTCGGACACCTAGGTCATCGCCGTATTTGTATCGTTTCTTTCTCTCTATATGTAAATGGTTTTGGGAGATACGTCAGGGCACATAGAATAGTGATGTGTAGTGGAGCTGGCAATTCCTGCTTGCAAAAGAAGTGTACAGGGTGTTTCAGCTAACTTGTGCCAAGATTTCGAGAACGACAACGAGATTAATGCGGCGAATTGGGCCTGTTGGTACGTAACTTAGAAGAGAGCAGCGCAAAAAAGACAGAGACAGAGACGAGGCGATTTATTGTGAATGTTTCCACACATACGTACGTACATTCTGTTCGAGCCATGGTCATCGGTTAGAAACGTCTCGACTCTGTCCCTTCCTGTTAACGCGACAGCGTTAAGGAGCTCGTGTCGCAGAAAAGCCGGCGTCGGCGTATTTGGCGTTTTTGGCGTTATTGGCGTTTTTAGCGTTGTTGGCGTTGTTGGCGTTGTTGGCGTTGTAACACGATAACCTCCAAATAATAAAAAATTGTGGAGATACAAGCAATCAAACCTAGGTCTTTAAGACCGCGAGGCGAGCACGCGCAGAAGACGTTACGAGGTTTTTTTTTTTCAGCATGGTATTTATTACACGCGTTTATATGCAGGAAAGAGATGTGAAAGCTCGTTGGTTCCAACTGAATAAAAGTGGACCTAGTGAATGCGTAGTGGTCTTTGGCTCCGTAAAGTGTCCTTATGTAGTGATGCGTGCATGAGTATTACCCTGGCAGCGCTGCAACACGCTGTCGCATTCCGCTCTTAAAGGCGATATTTAAGCGTCCTCCAATTTTTTTTCTTTTACGCTGCCATATTTTTAAACAACAATCTCTACGAGGTTTCGACTAGTGCAGGGGTATAAGCAGTAGTTGTCTTGACCATGCCAGCCTATTTTTTTAGACATGTTTTATCTGGTAATTAACAATATAAATTACTTTAGGAAAAAAATCTTAAAAACAAAAGCTCTAAACTAAGTTGAGAAATGCTAATTACATAGGTTTTCTTCAAAGCAACTTTTACGTGGATGTTTTTCTCGAGCTTAAATTAACACCCTTAGGTTAAAAAATGACATGGCACTATGCATTCCCGCGTCGCTAGGTTCGCTCCTCCAAACTCGCCCCTAATGAAGGAAATAAGCTTCGTAAAGCGGTGTTGATTAACCAGACCAAGTGTCAAAACGTTGGTTTTACAGAGAGCATGAGTGCTACGTATGCGATCATGACGCTGCAGAAGGAGCACAATCAGTTGCCACCGTTTTATAGCATAGCAGACATATAATTAATTCTTTGCAGTCCACCGTGGTCGCGCCTGTATACAGCGTCTCTATTGCATACTTTTGACAAATGGTAGGGGTGCTACTAGGGACGAATTCATGCTAATAAGGCAGTTCAGGCACCACCGGCACAAAAGTTTTCATTTTAAAGAGGTTAACTACTAGCGCTGTAAGTTTTAACCCAGAAGGGCGTGGTAATGGTGCAGTTGCGGTTATTTCGTAATTTGCGGAGCCCCGCCCAAAAGGAAGACCGAGCGCATAAAACGATCACGACTTGAGTAAGTTCTTGTGCACACGAATCTATTCCTCGTCTTCTTTTGTGTGCCGAAAATTTAGCGTAGATGGTTAAATGACCCTTCAAGTCCTGCAAGCTGCGCTACGCCGCAGGTCGCAGGAGCAACTTGTTGCTGAGATCCGTCTACTGTACCACGGCACCGTTTCCAAAGGTCATGGCATCATTTTTCAATGGCTGCCAGGACACTGTGGTATTAACGGTAATCACCAGGCCGATGCGGCTGCGCGTTCTGCTCACAACGACGGACTTCCAGTGAGGATCCCAATATCGAGACCTGACGCTGCGTGTGGGCTTCGCCCTTTGGCGCTGGAGCTCACACTTTCAGCGTGGAACACGGGAGAGTTTTGCAACCTCCGCCTCAAGGCACTGGACCCTGAACTGCACCTTCGTCTTCCACGTAACTTAGAACGTCGCGACGCAACACTGTTGTGCCGTTTATGGATCGGTGTTGCATTTACCAATTACTATGCTTTCCGGATGGGGATGGCCGACAGCCCTGCCTGTGAGAGCTGTGGTTGTGAGGAGAGCATCGCTCATCTTTTCTGTGAGTGCCCTGCATTTGCGAGTGCAAGACTTACACTATGTTGTGCCCTGGACCGCCTCAATCCTCGCCCATTAACAGAGCAAAAGATCCTCGGTCCGTGGCCACAGCAGTCGACTGCCCTCAAGGCATACAAGGCACTCTTTGCCTACTTGAGAGCGACTGGATTGAGTGACAAATTGTGACAGCGTTGTGCGTGTGTGTGTTATGCCTTTTTCCCCTTCCCTCTTCCTCCTTTTAGTCCCCTAATTCCTCTTCCCCAGTGCAGGGTAGCCAGCCGGAACCCCTTTCTGGTTAACATCCCTGCCTTTCCCTCCTCCTCTTTATCTATCTATCTTAGGTAATGAAAATGAAGGACGTCCGTATTATACTTTACTCAGAGAACGTTACAATAATTTTGTGTTTACATTTCGACAGCCGTGTTTGCGTTTCCTTGTTTTCCCTGATGCTGATAAAACAGAAAATCACAGTAAGACCTGAAAGGAAAACGGATCCCGTACACTCAGATTCGGGAGCTTGCATTCATTCAAAGCCCTCCCGCTTACTCGATATGCGGAATTATTTTCAGCCCAAGAAGAACTTACTGCAGTGCAAAACAAGAAACAGAGCTAAGAAAGCAATTTTAAACTTGTGATTTCCTGGTCTTATTCATAATGGCTCACGGCAGTGCAGAGGCGTCTCTTTATTTTCTAAAGTTTCAAATAGCCAAGGAAGCCCAGAATTCTGTACCTCATTTATCCATAGTCCCCAAGACTCGCCCGGGTTTGAAAAGTAGATATCAGCTTTTCTCTCTTTTCGCTAGGCCTCTCAAGTCTCTCCTTCCACCCGCTGAGGCTCTACACCAGGGTGATACTACAATGAAGGAAATGAAGAATGAAATTCTATTACACAGGAAAGAGAACATAAGAGGTCCTGTGCTCAGCGCGTCTGTCTCCTACGAATAAGTTTCGTTGTAGTGCATTGCTTGCGTTGTGCGCAAGATTGGATCTATCATTAATTTGGGGCGCCTTTCGTGCACTTCCTGTCGGGAAGGTCACTAGTCTCTCGACAGTCACTGGTCCCATTAGCTTCGTTTACGTGTAAAATATTCATCTTTGTTTCGGTAAAGCAATGCTTCATGGGTAACGGAACAAATTTGAATCTCCCTGCGGCGAACTCTGCATAGCGTTTAATGCGGAGATTACAAGCGGCTCCATGCAGAGTGCAACTGGCAAATGTTCGCTAGTCTTGATGTTCTGGGTAGCTGTAAGCTCAAAGAGAAAAGCCGTCGTAACGAGATATTTAATGACATCAAGCAGAACCGATCACACGTGTCCTACGTGGCCGGTGTGGCCAGGAGGCTAAACAGTTCAGCTACTGACATCGTGCTTCGGCAACTTCTGATGATGGTTATAGATTTTTTATGGCGCAAGGGCATCTGGGCCAAAGAGTGTCACGACACAAGGTATCGTTCTTCTTCTCAAGACAGGGTCAAAGACCCATTTCCCAAGCATTTCACCCTAAAGAAGCTGAGCACCAGGCAGGGGAAATCTTGTACCCATTGCATCACCGCTGGGTACCCGGTGGAACTGATCTCGGACCTCGCAACTCCCGCATGCGAGACGGATGCTCAAACCACTAGTCCACCACTGCGGTCAGAATTTCTCTTGTCATATGAATAGCATTAGAATACACGTGCACTTGGGCAGTTCCACGTGTAGCCGGCTGCCAAATTCACTCACGCGCCTTAAGGAAAACGTATGTAAAGTGGGCGCTTGCAAGACTAGGATCGCACTCGAATTCGCTTGGCGGCCATTGCAATGTCAAAGCGGCGCAGCGATCCGGAGCAACACAGTCACGCTATCAGAAGCTTATATGGCCTATATTTTGTGAAGACAAGAGCAAGCGCGGCACCACACATGTTCTTATTGAACAGCACCGGTTCGTCGGGCACGAAAAGCTCATTACCGATGGACGACATCCATCTATCACCCGTTTCGACGACCTGAACTATACCGCCGTTACTCCACGTGGCAAACTTCGAAGTCGTTAAGAGAATGGGCCATGTTCTAGGCCATTTCACCTTGCGGAACGTACACTTCTGTGAAAATGCTCGTGCGATCCTCCGCAGTCGCCGTTGCGTGTGCACTGGGTAAGCAGGCACTCGGAAAAAAAAAACAGCCTCAAGTCGATATAAGGTTTCAGGTCACGGAGGAAGCAGAAGAGTGGGGTGTAGAAAGAAGAAAATTTTTACAGCATCGCAAGACTCGCAAGGAGCTGATAAATTACTTTAAATGTTTCCTGAAGCAATTCTTGAGATGTGAAAGGACGTCGGGAAACTAAGAACGCCCACAAAGTCGTCTTTTTTAAACCACCCGTCCAATACTGCCCAGACTGCTTTCCTGGAGTACAAGGCATCGCATCGTCACAGGCTTGGGGCAGATAAATGGGCATTTGCACAATCGGATTTGTTTCAAGACCTCACAACCACCTCAAGACCAGCTGAGCCCACATATCATAGGCTTTGATCACATTCATTGGCCCAAAAGGCGATCATTTAGGGCTCGTAATGGTGACGCCATCGAGTTTTCTACTACGATAGACACAGCGCTAGTTCTACCTATACAACGAAAGCAACACCGCAAACTCCACATAGTATACTGCATGCGGCTACTCCCATATAAAAAAAGGACATTACCTTTAATATAAGTGCTTGTCGCAAGAGCCTTTTGAATGTTTTGAATTGAATTGAACTGAACTTAAGGTTTACCTTCCCCAGTATTACATGTACGTTATAGAGAACCACACGCAGCAATTAATTGTTCAAAGTGACCTCGTGTAAAGCAACGGGGGAAAAAAAAAAGCTGTTGCTTGCTGCCACCTTGACGCAAAAAATATTAATAATAAATAGGCTCTCATAAAGAGAGCACGGCGCACTCTGGGGGACTGACGCAACAAGCACTAGATCTTCGAACAGTCGGGTAACACGTCGATAAAGAAGAGTGATGACGCAGGGAACACAAGAGTAGTGAAAAATAGAAAGAGTGAACAAAGGGTGTTTTTGATTTAGGAAATGTATTTTTCCCCCTTCGTGTCTCCAGAGGCGTAATTTGGGACGTTTAAGTACCAGCTACCGTAATCTTGGCGCGACTGCAACTATAAAAGGACAACTGAAGTAACGTAGAAGGTTAAAAAAAAAAAAACTTTCATCGGTTGCGCAATAAATTCCAAGTTTGAACTTTCTGCGCCTACCTATTTCTGTTTAAAGCGCCATATCACTCTGAGGCAATACGACAGCCAACCTGTCCTCTCCCTCCTTTTTCAAGTGGTCTCCAGTGAGAGTCTCGAGATCGAACTCCCACAGCCGTTCTTGTAAAACGCGGCTCGATTGCGAGCGTCTTGTGAAACATCCTTTCAAACTTGGTTTTTCCTGTCATTGATCCGATACTCTTTTCCTCATCAGAGCCGTACTCCTGCAACACAGCCTCATTCAACGCCTCTCTCATCTACAGGTCTGCTGCTTTCTACGTGTCGCCTGAAATAATGATGGGTTGCCCGTACATCTGGGGATGGCCAACGTTTTTGACAGGAGCCTTGTCGGTGTGCTTTCGAAACAGGACGAAATTCATTTTTCAACACTGAATCCGGAGGGATTTTTTATTTTTTATTGTTTTGTACTTGAAGTTTGATTACTGCTCTTTTCAGAAAAGTTCGACATTTGGTCAAGTGCCCTCTCGTAATGAGAGAGCTCCGTCACTACGTCGCTACAATGAAGTCCAGGGGTCGTATTTTGTAAATTTCTTTTTTATTACCGTGGTCCCATGCTATTGGTAGCTGCTTTCCGGTGACGTAGACGGTGGTGAATGACACCAAAGCCGGATGACAAAAAGAGGGAAAAGCAAAACGAAATCGAAATGTTGCGATTTCATTTTTTATAGTTTAACAAACACAATTATCTTGCTCCTGTTAGAACTTTCCAAATTGTACAGTTAGTTTTTCAAGGCAAAGGTCTCAAAATGACCTCCAGTTGAAGATGTTATAGTTAGGGACGAATTTTTAAAATTACAATATCGAATTAAAAGCATACATCTTGGTGACCTTACTTTGTTTGCTCTTCTGACAAAACAGCATGTGCTCAGAGTAGACGGACATGCAAAATACACAGAAAAAGTTTTGCATTGCGTATATGCTCCCATCGTACTAAGCCAAAAAACACAGCGTGAACATAGGGGACATAAGGAACAAACTAAAAAAGAATGTGAATAGCAAGATGGCCAAGCAGATAGGCACACCAGACGCCTCTCAGACACTTTTTTTTTTTTGGTCTCAAGAAGCAGTTACTTTCGTCGATTTACAGCGTAGAAGAAAAATGAAAAGAAATCGAGAAACTGCAGTGGCATTGAAAACAGAAAAAATACATTTCTTGCTTGTAGATAGGAGTCTGGAGCCTTTCAGAGGCTGCAGGTGAGTAGTAATAATAAATGTTACTTAGTGGGATCTTCTCTGCGTTTTTAACCGTTTTCCAAAAACGTGAGAGCCAGGAAATTACAAAGCAAAAATACAGAGTACGGCTAAGTAAAGAATTCGTTTGCGCCCTGCATAAAACGACGCTGAGAAGATAATGGGCAGCAGTACAAATCTCCTATTTCTAATGCAGGCAGAGGAGGAGCTCAAGAACAAAAGCTCCAGAAATATCTCTTTACAAGTCATTCACAGCGCTGCAAATGACAGGTGCTTGAATAGAGATAATGGTTCCTAACTAGGTCAGACCTTGCCCATGGCTTGTACATATATGTTTCCGCACAAGGAAAAGAAATCTGCGCAGAAGAAATAACCTAAGCGCAGGTCTTTTCTTCGCCACACACCCGATATTGATAGCCTTACTTCCGACTCAGCTATCAGTTTTTTTTACAAGGTGAATGCTCGTCTGAAGCGCTCAATGCCAGCCGGTGCCTGTAGCTTGTGCATTGTCCCAACTCTTGCCAGTTTTCACGTGTTCACGAATGCCCAGCGTTCATAACAAATGTCGCCTTCTAGTATACCTCCGTGATATATATTTGCCGTGCACTGAACTTCTTGTTTGCCTACTTGGAGGACATTGGTCTAGTTGGCAAACTTTAAAACCTCGTTTCGCGCATTTTTCATATGTATTCACTCCAGTTCAATGACCGTATACTTCACCTTCTTTTGCATTGCTTTATTTACCTATTTCCAGCACCTTCTTTTACCGCCTTTATTTCTCAGAAACCTTCCCAGATAGCTCTCAGATAGCTCGTCAGCGCTGTTCAAACAACTGCGACTAAAATATGTACTTTTTTAAAGACCACTCTCTGTTACTCTTCACAAGGAGCGATCTTATCAGAGGAACACATGAAGAATTTAAGCTTGTGCGGATTAACGCCGCTATTTTGTTCTGTTACGAATGACTGGCGCTGTCTTACCCCCTTGATTCCTTTTTAAGAATGTCTTAAGTTACCGTAGCCAAATGCTGCAGCTAGGAAAGAAATGTATTAGCAGGTGCTAGCAGCCATCAACCGATTGAAAGTCTCACCACACAGGAACTTTTTATGCACGTACATGGTATCCGTGGCTCATTAATAGTGCCTGGCGCAAACTTAAGTGCGAGGGTAAGACTGTTATGCGAAATGCACAGACACGTCCAATTTGTGAAGGAATCAAGGAAAAGCGTCATTACATTCGCATTATGCTAGCTAACGTACTCAGATTAAAAAAAAACAATTATCAAATGTTTGTTAGCGCTGTTAAAATTTGGCAGATCGATAAGTCGCGAATTCGGATCACTGGGCATTTGACTTATATTTTTGCAGCTTGGGTTAGTTGTTTGAAACAGCGACTCGAGGGCCTTGAACGAACTCGAAGGCATATGGACTGTAGGAGATTTCTTATCAAACAAATGTCGCCCTATTCTGCACGCATCGGTAATCAGGAAAGGAGAAACAGGAGGTTTTTGGACTCTAGCTGGTAGCAGAACATTTGCGCCCCATTTTTCCTCACGCAGTTTTCTCATGGTGATGCCAAACATGCTGATCACAAAGAGCTGGCCACTGGGAACGTGTTAACATCAAACTTTGTACCGGGGCTCCACGAACTAATTGGTACACGACGCGAGAACGGTGTGTGGCAAATTCGTGACTCTGAATGTTAAAGGGTCAACGTAATAATTTGTACACCGACGAAGAAAGATGAATCATTGAAGATTAACAAAGAAGCCAGTTACCACTTTTATGTAGTCGAAATAAGTAACACTAGTGCACGCATGTCCACTTTCTAGTGTGCACAAAAGACATTAAAAATGTGGCCTAATTCAGGCAACAAAAGCAATGCGGTGTTATTTTATGCCAACAAAAATGGAGAGACATGTTGCTGGGTAGCTCGCTGTACAAAACATTTGCTGACATTCATTGATTCAACCTTTATTGCGCCCGCCTTTTAGTTAAGAACTTCTCTTCAAAACTCAAACCTAAACTTCATCAAAGCCGTTCTTGTCGTGACCTAACTGCAGAGCAGAGCAATGTAGACGCAAAAATAAGGTATTCGGGAGTAACGTAGCTTTAATCAATATACGTTCAGCAGATGCCAGTAGTGTCAACCCAATAAAAGCTTCGAAGTTTGTTAGGCGAGGAACACTGCACTAAGCTTGCAGAAAGGAAATAAAAAAATATGCGTACAAATTAGTTTATAAAGTACAGTATTTTTTTAAATAAAAGGGGGCTATAACTAAGGTCTAGCTTAGTCCAATATATACGGTCTCTTCCTGACCGCTTTTTTTTTTAAATTCGCGATGTACGCTTCGCACTTTAACTGTCCAGTACCAGCCATGTTTTTATGAACTTTTTATTTAAGTTTTCCTCTTAAAGCAACGTGAATAGCCGTGGTTATTTATTTCACTTAGGGCTTCAGGCGGCACCACTCTGTGGTTTTCTTCGCGCCTCAGGCGCCTGGGAGTTAACAAAGCAAAAAAAGAAGAAAAAAACGAACGTCCTCCTCCAACACAAACTGAATTTTGAAGAAAATAAAAGAAAGTTTTATTCCTTCTCGATCCCAACTTCCTATGCGTGAAAATCTGGCTGCGTATTGTTATCTCCTGTCCCCTATGGGCTGTGTGGCCCGCTTCCCCCGGGACGGTGCCAATCAGACGCATCGATTCCTGGTCGATCAAAGCAGCGTGTCACAGGGCAGGACCGGGTTGCAGCGTGACAGAAACGGCGAGGGAAACTTTATCAATGTCTTAAATTCTTGCAACGTCCTTACGGGCAGTCACAATCGACGTTCTTTCAGAATTCGCTGAATTAAAAGCACCATGAAAACCATGTTTTTCTACAGCGAGAGAAAAATTTCAGGAACGAAACACAGACAGGAGAATTATGGACTGAACCTTAGTGATAAACAGAAAAGTTCTGATTATGCTTCAAGAAGGCTTCGCTTGATTATGTTTCCCTCTGTTCCTTCAATCGAAAGCTCAGGTGTTTTGTTCCCAAATTTCTCGCCTTTGGAACCCCGGTCCCAGTTTTACCGGTGGTCGATAAAGCAGGCGCTTAATTAGAAGAGGAAACCCAGGAAGGAGCGCTCGCGCTCTGCTCTTTATTGAACGCGCGCCTGCGGCACCTCTATACGAGCTAGAAGTTAGCAGATAACAGGAATTGCCGCATTAGAACTGTGCCACTTCAACTAGCCCCAGTCGCTATAAAGCATTCGCGTGAATATTGCGACTTGCAATGCGTCGACAACTTCACAGCTGCATTGCATGCCATTTGGCTGAAGACAACGGTAAACAAAGAAAAAAAATGCTGATGGTAACCACTACACACATCCGTGCGTCCAGCGCGATAGGCCACTGGCGCGTACTGCGTCAGCGAGTACAAAAACTACTCCCTGACGCGCTCCTTATACGTTCGGAAAATAAATTATTTTCTGGTGTAATGAACGATTATCAATAACGAGGTGTTGTAGTGAAGTGAAATCAATCAATAATAAAGATATTCAGATACTAGGTCCTTTTTTGTATCTTTCTGATGAAAACACGGCTTGTTTGCCGGCTTATGTCGAGCAGTTCAGTCCCTTGAAAAGGAATCTTTGTGAAGTACTTCGAGAAGCCATTGGCGGATGTACAGTGTAGGGTATTTGTGTTCCGCCAGAGGCCTAGACTGGTGGCAGCTTTTGGCTTTCTAGTTTAGACGGCGTTTTTCCTTTACTCAAAGATTAGAAAGGTCAGAACGGAAATAAACTGATGCACTAAATGCGGTGCTTTTGTGTGAGCACCCGGGCGCTTGAAGAAACAAGAAAGAGCACAATATACGTACGCGTTTCTTGACTGTAACTATAAAACAAAGAATCATGCTAGCATATAATCCTACGGCCCTTAACTAACACTGAGATAAAAGAAAGCTGGCGCCGTCTCGTATGAATAACACAGAAGACTGAAACGAAAGAAGCGTTACAGAAACAGGTCGATAGCCGGAAACGGAAAAAGTTAGGCCGGAAGATGTCGCTGGGAAAGCACCCTTACTACAGGGCTGATCTGATTTGCTCTTTTTCCATCTGCCATCCAAGCAGTGCAAAGCAAGAGACCGATTAGCTAAGGCCAATTCAGGAAGTGCGTTCGGATAAACGAAGTACGACAGACTACAGCGCTGGCCTGTCGCACGCAAAGCCCCCTGCTTTGCGCTGCAGATCTCGAGTAGGCGTACAATACGCTTCGGATAATTGCGCGATTAAGAAAACTTCTGCTCATTATTCCGCAGTACGGGATGAAAGTACAGCGTGGTGCTTTTTCTCTGCGCCTGAGACGTTCTCGGGAAGAATGGGTTTCTTCGTAATCCCCATCAGTGGGCGAGGTCTCGCATGCATAGGTCGTAGTTAGGAACACTGGTTAGCGTTCTGGGTTTATTACGGGACTATGTGGCTGCAGATATCCCTAAGAAAGGTTGGCGGAGAAGGGTTTGTCGTGCATGCACATCAGTCCGCCTTAGTCGAGAACGACGTCGATATTGCACACGATAATCTAGCACGAGAGAGTAATTATGCATTCGATCAACATATGATCGCAAACTGGTCCAACAAAGGTGTTTATGGAAAAGGGACTGGCATGAAACAATACAGCACAGCATTGAAGTGTTGAACGAGCTCGCATTATGGGTGCGAACGAACTGTACATAAATTCCGCGATGGTATGAGGAAAATTTCTCCTCGTTTATTGCAGTGTGGTGGCGCTGTAGCAGTATTAGTGGTTGGAGCAGAATTTCCCAGTAATATCGTTGGTTTACCGAAACCATCATTATCGGTGTCACCTGCGGCGTCAAATTCGCCATGATTTGGAAATGATGTGAAATGCTTGGGAAATGGGTGTTTGACCCCTCCTTGAGAAGTCTGGAATACCTTGTGCCATGGCGCTCTTTGGCCATAGATGCCCTTGCGCCATAAAAATCCACAGTCATCATCGTTTGCCCATGTTTGCCGACAATGCAAGCTAAAAGCATTTCATGCAAAAGAACCATAAAGTGACACCAAACGCGTCGATAGAGGGGTCGGCTACACGAAATATGTCGCCACAACTCCGAAATCAGGAACAAGTGACCAAATGCAATAAAAAGCAAGTGCAAAAAGGAAATGAAGAAAACTGTTATTCACTGACTGGTATACTTTATGTCAGTCACGAAGAACATCAACGTTCGAATCGCAGTTAGCAATTTTTGTGCACGGTTTCTTTTTTAAGATAAATATAGAGAAGCTGAGATGCACTCTCCTAAACTAGTTGGCAGAAATGTCAGCAGCAACCCCACAAAGACAAACGGTGTGACCCTGAAGAAAGAAGAAACGTCAAGTTCTGCAATAAGGCTTTAGTCCTCAGCCTGCGTTAGGCATAGACCCGTGTTGTATTCCTTAGCACTTGAGATAAGTCTTCCGATCTCTCATTTGATATATGCGCATATGCACTTCATCATACGTTACAGAAGGAAAAAAAATATTGGCGTCCAGGAGAGTTCCAAAGTAGTAAACGCACCACATGAGCTTACGTTAACCGCGTTAATATTGCGAATCCAGCGAATTGAAATAATATAGAACAGTTTCATCGAGCACTTTAATTTATCGGCCGTCTGGCCTTCGTTCAGAAGAAAAAAACGCGAAGAAATGCGTTTGGCTGGCAGCGGAGCTGCGCGCTGTCGAGTTCGGGACGATTTACAGCCTAAATCCTGGCTTTTCCTGCGCTTCCCAGTCGAGTCAGGAACGGCATTCTACCTTCTTTAAATTTATCACTCCGCGAATGGCTGTGGCTGAGGAACCGGCCATGGCTGAGCGCCCTTCAGATATCCAGGTCTGCTTCAAGGGTTTTTGGCCGGGTTGAGACGGAGCATTCATATCCGCCCGAGCCGCCCTTACTTTAGTCTATTACATGCAGTCAACCCGTGCTAGCTTTTGACTGAAATTAGCGAACTGGAATTCAAGTGCATAGGAGCTAACCGCATTTAATTTGACCATCGGGTGGACCGTCTCCCACCCGTTAAATCTAGCTACCTCCTGATTGCTGCGTAAAATTAGCGCGATGGCTCTGCCGCTTTTCCTGTCGCGAGATGAAGGAAAATTTCACGGCGCTTAAGTATTTCGCCCTATAAGACCATGCTTAAGGTTACGAAACACCTAATTTGTTTGACACTTAATGTTTCCAAGTTCAAGGCCTCCAGCTACCCGCATAGAATAAAATCTTTTTGAATGAGCCATAAAGGCCGTTTTGATCGCCAGTTTAAGCTCTCTTTTTATTCTCATCTTGCCATCGCTGCATCCCCGTTATTTATTGCCTTTTTCTTCCCCGTGGCTGGCATTCAACACTCGGCGACGAACTGCGTAAAGCCCGTTTGTCAGCGCAGTTTCGTCACCCCAAAACCGCAAGCACCTTTACTTGTTTCGAGAGAGAGCACCAAGTACAAACGACCCCAAGGAATGGTGAATGCTGATGAGTATTGAGTACCACGAGGAATGCGACTCACGACCTTTGAAGTGTCCTATTACAGGTTTACGCAACACTGGCTGACAAGACAGACGCAATAGTAAACGGCATGAAATTCGAACAGAAGGTTCACGTTTATAAGTAGCTAATGTTTTTTTTTTTTTTCTGCGACTGCACCGTCGTGTAATCAACAAAGCAGCATTACAAAAGGGCACGAAAACTGAACTGCGTCATCGTCAGCACTGAAGAAGCGGAACGCGCTGCGGGCACTGCTGTAGTCGTGTAACACCGAAGCAAGAGAGCATTTGTACTCGATGCGGGCTGGGAAGTTGCGCAATTGCAAATGCTATTCTTCTTTACTTTTGTTCCGAGACGTACATATATCCTCGTATGTCGTACTTTACAACTCGACATGTGGTCAGCAGTGCGCTATTGTGATCGCTTTTGTAGTTGTTCCTTCTTATACGTGCTTCTCTCCTATTCTCGCCTGTCCTTTAGTTTATAGAGTCGGCATGGGTGCGCTTTATTGAGCCATGAATCAATCGTAAATCTCAGTCCTAATTTTAATAGAGCAGTTTCTGGGCACCTTTTCATTTGCTATATCCAAAATTATTTCTGACTTAAAACGTGAGCTAGACGCACATTTAGCTTGCGGTTTTGTTCACGAATGAAATTGTCGTAAAATAGCGCGAAAGAAAACATTTTTCTTGATAATCTCCGCAGATGACACCGGTTTAACATCAATCACAGAAACATCTCTGTTTACCTCTTTTTGGGCGCCATTTCCCATTTCTGCGCATACATTTTTTTTTTATTCTCAGCCTCACTGCCAGAAAGAAATTAACGAGAAACTCAACCGTTCAATACTAACAGCTGGATGGAATCTATACCCTTCGCAGTCCTCAAAGCGAAAGCCTTCGCTATGCCATCGCAAAGAATGAGGACGAAAAAAAGTAAATCGGTGAGCAAGACGTTCCCCAAATAGCTTTTTCTGCTTGTTTGTTTATTTAGTTATTACTCTCTGCACAACTAACTTTCATGTGCGACGTTGTCGCGTTAACACTCAGCAGGAACAGACAATGTCCCAAAAACCATTGTTATGCAGTTTCCCATATTTTCTGCGCTTTTTTTCTTCTATCTCACTGACACTGGACAATAGAATTCTCGCTCAGAGGTCGGCACACTGGTCAGGTCATTCACCCAGTTGGTAATAGGAAGCACAGAGCACCGCTGTGCGGAATTTCTTCTTTCGCACAAGGAAACTTCTGCAAATACGAAAAACAGAAACAAGCGTTTTTCTTTTTCCTCTTCCGCATCAGTTCCTCTTACACGTGTGTGCTTTATGACAGAGAAAGTTTCTTGCTGTTTCCTCAGCCTCGATGAGACCCGCGCAGATTATGGACGCGGTCCGGGAGACACAGGTTTCCCATTTCGTGTATGTAGCGCCCTCGACGCTCCGTGGTCAAGCTATTTGATTCGACTCCAGCCCACGGCTGAAGGCCGGATAGCGTGCGATGTTACTGTGCGGCTGTTTATACGAAAAAAGAACATAAGCCGGAAAATGTTCTCAGAAATTTTTCGCTGCGGGTACAATACGGTTTGTACCAGTCACGTTAAGGGCACGACGGCGTGTGTAACTAGGCGTAAGTTAGAAACATGTCAGTTGTTTTTTTTTTTTTGCTGGGGAGGAACACACTCGTTAACTTCAAGTGCTCGACGTCTTAACCCTGGCTGCAGGTGCTGTTTCCTTTTCGGTGTGGTAACTAGTGCTTAAATATGTTTTTTCTTCTTTGTTGCGCAAATACAGGTAGGGATAAGCGCGGGTCATGCGACGTCACATTAATTATACATTTGCCCTTTTTAAGCTGACGAATGTTCTGCTGCTTAGCTTTGTGCCCGCGTAAGCGTCATTCCTGTTCCTGTGTGACAGATAATAAAATGGTGCTCGTGCGTTCCAGTTTTCTTTTTAGTTAGCAATTTTCCACCTTGGATATATTCTGTGTGGAAGCCAGTTCATTCTTTTCCTCTGTGGGCGGTGTCCTCATGTATCGAAATTTGTTTTTCTCTCTATGTGTACCGTGTAGGATGTATTTCAAAAGGGGGTTTCTATTTTTTTTACGAGGTATGTTAACTTTATTCCCACCCCTTCGTAAGGCTTTGCAATAAAGCCAGAAGTGTTTTGTTAATTAATAAGTCACCATGTCAGAAAAAAATTTCGAGCCTGTACCAGCTCTTGCAATTAATACATATCTATGTTCCGTGCAGTACAAAATAAGCTGATTGTAAGTGCTAACCTCAGAATTTGCTCTTTTGCATCCGTCGTTCTCCCGCCATTTTCAAGATAATCTTTAATATCATGCTGCTGTCGGCAGCCATAGGAAAATATTTCGCCTTTTCTATTGTCATTTTTCCCTCCGCCTAGCAACAAACTATACAGAGCTCAGGCAGTCGCCTTGAGGTAATTACAAGCAAACACGTACATGAACCCGCTACAATACAACAGGATTTATGCCGAAATATATAACACAAACACGTGCAAGGTTCGTAAGAGAGACGTAGCTACACTTCAACACATAATCGGAAGTGTAGGGCACACCTAATCGGTGTTAATCCCGAAACCCTCTCGTCGAGGTGGTCGGCCGTTCTGCGCAGCTCCAGCCTCGACGACCAACTCTGGGCCGACCAGCAGGCCCTCGAGGCGGCGAAGAGACAAGATCTCGACGTCCCCACGTGGGAGACCTAGGCCCGGTCAGCTGAACCCTGCCAGACACTCAGTAAAGTCATTACTCACTCTATTTTTCATTGTCACTTCTCTGCAACCGACTGATTTGACAGGTGGCTAGAGGGTTTCGAGCTGGATAAAAATGATAAGAGTCCTCTCTTCACCCCTGGCAACACTATGATAGTGTTTATGAGATATGGCAACACGTTTGAAGTGCCTCTTGTCGCGGCGTCATTCAGATACCATATCAGCGCTATCAGTGGGCGGTATTGGGAAAATCAGCTAGAGTGGTGGTGCCTCACTGATGCGTCGGCGAACATGATGACAAAGGCAATGACAGACACGAAGGCAGACGTGTCGGCATAAAGACGAAAGTGACCGAACCCTACGTCTTCTTTGGCGCTTTGTGAAATGCGCACAAGCGATAACAAACAAATACAAAAGGAGAAAGTTTACGTTAATGTGTCCTGGCTTTTCAACCACTATAGTAATTTGTTTAATCCTTGTAATTGTAATCCTTATACTATGGTATCTGCTTAATGCAGTTCTACATCAACGATGTAGAACATGAGCAGAAAAATGAGCGAGTTTAGGCATGAATTAGATCACAGAACAAAAAAAATTGACACTGGCCCTTGAACCTTGTCCAAAGGGAATTTAATTGCTGTCTCGGGCTGCTCAAGATGTCTTTGACCCACTGTAACACGAATTTTCGTAGCATGGGTTTGCTTTTACAGAGCTGCACGTGGCAACCTCGCATACCTGTACACATATCCAATAAAATCAAAAGCATAATAGGCAAGTGGAGGGAATTCTAGAGGAGGGTGTCTGCAAGATGTCTGACACCATTCTTTCACTTTTTGGGCCTCATGAAGGGTGTATTTTTTCAAGACACAGCGGCCGCCATTTGGAGTCTATGAAACACGGTGAAAGGCTGCCGCGCTTCTAATCGGCTTACTTCCGTATGCTTCAGCCCGCAACGCTAAAGCTGCGTGATGTACGACAATATGAGTCCTGCGACGTCACATGAATACCCTTTATAAGCGAGCTTTAATTTATAAGAACGACCTGGGTGGAGAGGTGCCTGTTCCTTCGGCCTCTTTTCCTACGCTTACGCCGGACATACGTTTTACAGACAGCAAAAGCTTAAGCTGACTGGAGTCCGATATATGCCATGCGAACCAGATTTGTGCGTACACCCAAGTATCCTGTCGGAATCATTAAAACTTCGGACTCCTGTGTGGACGGTTCCGCCGCCCTGAAGCTAGATCTTTCAGCCGCCGTCCTCGCAGCAACTGGCCCAGGGACCCGAGCGCATCGCATTTCGTCGCCTGGCGCGCGGATACTCCCCGCACAGCTGTTGTTTGAACGTTTCTTGGAGCAATTTCGGTCTAACGAGCTGCATTTCGCAAAGATAGTCACGTATGAAACTTTGTGTGAAAGTTAATGTACGGCGCGTGGCGGACGTGAGGCTCACAAAGAATACTGCTGTATTCGCAAGCTCGTTAGTGAGAATGTTATGCAGGTGGCCTGAGACTATCTGGTATACGAGAGGGGCCCCTCTTGGGAACGTCCCATATGCCTTAATGTTAATCCTTACATGGATGAGAGCGGGCGCATTTGTGAAGAGGAGCGCGGAGCGAGTGTGGTTGCTTTACAGCTATTACTATCATTGATTTGTCCCCGTGAAAAGAGATAACTGCTCTTGCTGCCCCTATTCTTCGGAATGAATACCTCACCATTTTTGACGTGAATCCGACTGGGTATTAGCCCCAGCTATCAGAGCGACGAGTTGATTACTTGAGTCCCCTGGTTGCATCATGGACTCCGTCACAATTACGTAGGCAGGGAGGTTATCGCAGTCCACGGGTTATCCTGGCTCGGGCACATTCTCTGGGCTTTGCTCACAGGCCTTATCGGTCATGTAGAACATCTGGAGTAGTGGCGCAGTTGTGTAGTAGATGTCGTTATCTTATCTGCTGAGCACACGTTACAAAAGAACTAACGACTTGACGTCATTCGCAGCTGCGTACTATGCTTTACTTGTTTTCTTGCCACTTTTTTGTCTCCCAAATCACTATTTAGTGGTAGTTTGTGCTGCCTTTTGTCTCTTTTTTTTTGCCCCCGCTGTAACTAGCAGCTCTGCAAATGCCAGAATGTGTGGTTTTGGTGCTTTGACAGGTTGTCGATGAGCTTTTACTTTGGGTCCAAGTTATCTTGTACGGCATGATGGTGGAACAAAGAGCATTATTGAAATTATTATTACATTGCTCAGTATAGTTGTCAGCGCAGGGAAATACCTCGCGCACTCTGCGCACCAAGCTGACGGTGCTGACAGTGCGCAGCTTGAAACAGAGAGGGTACGCTTTAGCTCTGCACAGATGGGTATCGTCCACTACGCACCCTGCTAAGATCTTCGCGCTTTGGAATGAGGGTTTCAACGTCCTCCAGGGGCACGGGAGTTAGAAAGGAGACCGCAATAATTTCAGTCGCTTGTGGTTCTTCAGTGTGCATTGACATCGCAAAGCACAATGGCGCATTTATATTTCGCCTGTGCCTAAATCGGCCGGGATTCAAATGCGAGACCTTGAACTCAGAAGCCGAACGACAAAGCTATTGAGCCGTCATGGCGGGTAACTCCACACAGTCTTCTTGGCCACACATTCGCCTGCACACCGGTGCTAATTCTCATATCACGAGGGTGAATGGTAGAATCGTGGGTGCAACGTTTTGGGATACTCGAATCGCGTTATAATGAAACGGCTTACTTCAAATTTGTTGTAACGAGGTTCAACTCTACATAGAAGGAGCCCAAAAGTAGTGCAAAAGAGAAAAAGCTGGATAAGCAACTAAAGTTTTGATGAAGTGTAGTCTGCTGAATAAACCTATCTCCCATCATCAGAGTTTCCTACGCAGAACCTCACGCTTTTTTTTTTTAGCTTTTGCCGAACGAAGCCCCGTGTGTTTAATGTACTCAACGAGGGACCAGGAAGGTCCTCTTATGATATAATTGTGAACACCCGAAATTAATCAATGTAGATCGTGAAGTCTAGCTTCTGAAACATCCTAGCGGTGCAGAAACCAGCGCAGACGACGCAGGCTATGAGGAGGAAATCAGCAACAGCGCCAGCTGAGACGACGAAGCATCGACACTGACGGACAAGTTTGTCGAGTGGTGACAGCGGGGAAACGCTGAAATCTGAGAAACAATGCAGGCCGGCGGGGCACTCAAGCTGATAAGAAAACGGTAGTAACAGGAAAATAGGAAAGCAAGAGCCCGGATGCGCTCTGTCTGCGAGTGGCGTGAAGTAGACAGGAAGAGCCGATGGAGGGTTAACCTTGTAACGCCCAGGCAGTTAAAATCTCCGACAGAAGTTCATAACAACATAAGTTTCTCGTAATTGCCTCGGACATTGCGTAAATGTGGAAGCAAACTGTCAATATAAGAAATTACTTGTTTGTAGGTAAACTAATGCAAAATAGTATAATTTATGGGCGTCTAGAAATGATGCAACTGCGCACGCATACTCAAGCCCCTGCACTAAACCAAAAAAAAAAGGAATATGAAAACACCCATTGATATTGCAATACGCCCGCTGAAATTTTAAACTGATTTGCTGGACAGGTTCGCTTCTGCAGTGATTTATCTGACAACAGGACTGCTGCTCCTGTTGCAACTGAGACCTTGCTTTGAGAAACAGGTTGGGTATGCAATTGCACATTACTATAAGGATGCTGTGTCGCTTTGTAAGTGATAACGAAAGCTATTGACATTTGGTAAGGTGTGGGTCCGGACTAGCTAGTAAACCATGCTTGGCACAAGTGCACCGAAAAGAGGGCTAATGAAGACGACAGACAAGCAAAGTACGACCGATAAAAAAAAAGCGCTTGCCTCTCGTCTTCATTCGTCCTTGTGTTTTTTGCCCGCTTGTGTCAGTCTATTGGCGTTTATATGCCCTGTATCACGCCTGATCCGCTGCGAATTCTAGGGATCACGAAAAAGCAAGGGAAAGTGTAAAGACAAAGCAGGCCATATAAAGAAAAGAGAACAACCTGCCAGGCATTCCCGAAATTGAAAAGGACGGGTCTACGATACGCTACATATATAGCTCCCACAAGAAAGTTCACGATTACTCGAATGTTACTTCGTTTCTAAGCGCTTTCTTTGTATTACCCTTACTCGTCCACATTTAGCTGCAGCCTTCAGTGAAAGTGACCGTGCCTTTTATATGTCAGTTTGCTAAGCATGTTCTGAAACCGCCAAGTTTGAAAGTAACTCCATTTGAAAGTAAGGCTATGCAGGCAGATTTATGTCATTACAGAAACTGCCGTAGTAAAGAATGACTTTACATTAGGTGAACTTCGGTGTGTGCCGTTGTAAATTGCTCGAACGGGAGAAATTTTGAGACGTTCTCCGCGTATCGTCATCGCGTGTCGTAACCGATGTAATAGAAAAGGTTGGGGCAGATTTATATACGAACTAACACTTATGAAAGCCATCATTAATAAGGGGGCAAAAGAAGAAGTTTCGGGCGAATGCCAGGTGATCTTGGCCGACGAGAAAACGAACCATTCTTGGTTGTCGAAAGGCAGCAGCTTAGCTGCGGTCCTTAATCGATAACGAGCATATAATACGTTGCGTAACTCTTTGTGCGGCCGTTTTATTGCTCGTGGCAGCTGTAAAAAAACGGAGAACACGTGATGATACTAAAACGCAAGCGGCAGTAGCTGTGCCTCCTGGAAAACGCTGGTTTTCAAATAAGTTACAACTTGCCGATGCAACAGCACATGAACTTTTACTCCGCTGAGTGTGCCTTAAAAGGCAACCATCTGGTGAGTACCAGTAATTTCTTGATCCTCTATAAAAGATTCGCCGTTTCATGAACGCCAGATGGCGTGAAGTTTGCACCAGATCAAGCTGACACGTGAAACAATGAGTGATTCAAAGATTGCTTGCGCACAGATATTCAGATAAAAGCGCTTATTAATCTATATCTTTCGCTTTCACCTGTGACGTAACACGTGCAACAATTATGTGTGTAGTTCAAAGAACGCTTAAGTCACGGTCATTGTTCCTTGTTGGCTGCTCGCACCTCATGGTGCTCGACGCGCTGAGAGGCGCAAAATTGGTGAACGACGCTTCCAGCATCGTCGCGTCACGTGTAAAGTAGTCGTTCTTGCGTTAAGCAACATCGGTCGACGCCGTCAGACAATGGTTCCTCCCTCTTGCCCAAGGACCGCGCAAACTCATGGGAGTTTTTAGCCCCGAATCGCGCCTGGTCACAAGAAGGGAGATAAGAGGGAACGATCCGACGGCCAAAAAAGCAGAGAGCGGAGGGTGGATTTGGCTGGATGCCGCGAAGGAAGTGCACAAGAAAGCTTCTACTCATATCGGCATGTTCGCGGGTGACGCCGCTCATCTGCGCGAGAAATCGGCAGCCACCGCTGTCTCTGGCCAACCGGTGGTTTTCTCGAACGCATGCTTCTAAGCTATAGCGGCGGTTTGATAGTGTGCGTGGCTCGGAAATCGGATGCCAGTGCGCCGACTCGGGGCAGCTGTTTAGAGGCTGTCGCATTCAGACCGGACCGGGTGTCGCCTTTCCGTGCTCGCATCGCCGTTCTTGTTTCATTTATTTTTATCATTTTTCTGGCAACCGAAGGCTGTTTTCTTTGACTTCTCGAGGACGCTGTTGACTGCAACTGTACTACGTTCGGCGGTCACAGTACAGCGAGATTCAGCTACAGATGGGTAGAATTAAAGCTGTGTGCTAGTTAGGAGCTCGGCTAGTCTGAAGTCTACTTTATTGGATTGAGGCAGCGCTTCCTTGCTATTCCGCTGCCGATTGAGGACTCGGGTGAACTTGGATGAACGAAGACAGTCGTCTGTGAAGCGTTGACCTTTACCATCAGAGGTGCTTCCAGTGAATGAAGTGTGACGAATCGTCACACACACCGGGACGTGCTACGCCCCGTACGACTGACGTAGTGATTTCGTGCGTCGTCGCATCAGGCTCCGGTTCAAGTTCGCGATAAGAGCTAGTCATCTGTTCTTGCAAGGTAAGTATACGTAGCGTCGACTACCCTTGTGGAACAGGAGTGCATGCGCCTTCTTTTTTTTTTTATGGAGAAACAGTGTTCACTAGCTGTCATTCATTGCCGCTTCCGGAACGTACTCATGTGCCCTTTGGGAGCGACATCCCTCGTCGCGTTAACTCTTACCTTGTTCGTGCCTGGCCCTTCAGTCGTGTAACACTTTCAGTGCGTCGTAGGTCACCCACACATCACGTCATTTATCCAGGCTATGCGGCCTCGAATACTGGGTCACATAATGAAGCAGCGGGTCAGATTCTATTGCGAGGTCCAAAGAGGTGGACCTGAGTATAAAATCTGTCCCACGGCTTCATTGTGAGACCCAGGATTCGTGTCCACACAGCATAAAAAAATGACGTGACCCACCAGTGACCGGCTACGCAGCGAACGTGTTCAAATTGCAAAAAAGGGTTTTGTTAGGGCGCCTTTTTAATGCGTACAGCTTTTCCGCCGGGTACTCGGCAGTTTCTAATGCGGCACTTGCGCATGAAGTACAGGCCTGGGAGGGATTCGTCTTCTAGGCTGTTCCTAAAGACGTTTGCAACCCATATTTTCTACTTCGTTTATATCATTGCTTTGCGTAGACACCACCGATGTTCAAAGACCTGGTTCATGTCGCTAGCTGCTAGCCGCATTTTCAACGTTTCATGAACTTACATAACTTATTATAATAACTTAGTATAACAAGTTTACTGAAGAATTATGACAGGCGTTGCTTCTCGCAGTTGTTCTTACGCGCGCATGATAGTGCCGGTACACTTTTGAAACAACAAAAAAAAAACGAAACGCAGATGATCGAGACTTGACCGTGCAATACTCAGCCTGATACTATCTGCCGGTTTCACATGCCCTCACGGGCTGTTGGGGATAGGTATGACAAGTAGCTTGATAAGGTAACGAAAAATTCGGAGGGGGAGGGGGTGCTTTGCCTTGCTTTGGAAACAGCCTAGCAAAAAACGGCCACCGTGGTCTGGGTCCTCAGTCAAATGGCGCTGATCAAGCGAAAGATACGACACTCTCGTGATATTTGAAAAGCTGTGCTTGAGAAGGAACTTGCGCCATGGTGATTTTTGGACTGCTCTGCCCTTGCACTAATAATGTTTATCACCATAACTTACCTGTTTTCTTGGCACCATTAAGAGTGAAAGTGCAATTATTTAAATGTATATTCTTGTTTGAGCGCAAAATGTGACTGGTACAGCGCAGGACCCTTCCCCCTATGGGTCAGACTTGTCGAGAGTAAACGGAGGACAGCGCCTTCATCAAACTGGGCTGGCGCAGGGAGTTACTTTCAGGGGCGAAGCATTTGGGGCGCTTGAACTTTAACAAAACGCCAAACTGTGTCCTCAGAATTTCACAAGCTTGTTTCGTAGTGTTTTGCCTCGAATACTTCAGGCGCCACTTGTGCGGGTGTTGTGAGCTGGAAAGGCGATCAGTGTGGTCTGTGCAGAAACGACGTAAAATTTGGCGGCTTCCTCTGTGTGACCGAAAATAACGTCACATGTTCGGTGGCGCATATAGGATTCCTTGTGAAACTGCAGTAATATTGTAAGTAGTATTGAATGAGGCATCACTGAATGCAGAAAGCATTCACGCAGCAAACAAGTCGGATGTCGATGGAACCGTGTGTTTAAAATTCGATAATCTAGGATGTTTTAAGCTAGTCAAAGGAGTCGATGTCTCAAAGTAACGAAGTCATGCTATCCCTTTAAA
The DNA here is from genome assembly GCF_052857255.1 of Amblyomma americanum. Lineage (NCBI taxonomy): Eukaryota > Metazoa > Arthropoda > Arachnida > Ixodida > Ixodidae > Amblyomma > Amblyomma americanum. Next base: position 212,141,844 of record NC_135499.1, read on the forward strand.
AGGAACAGATGCTTCAAATTACGCTCTGTAAATAAAATAATTGTTTTTTTTGGGGGGGGGGAAAGGAAATGGCGCAGTATCTGTCTCATGTATCGTTGGTCACCTGAACCGCGCCGTAAGGAAAGGGATAAAGGAGGGAGTGAAAGGAGGGTAGAATAGGTGCCGTAGTGGAGGGCTCCGGAATAATTTCGACCACCTGGGGATCTTTAACGTGCACTGGCTTCGCACAGCACACGGGCGCTCTGTAAAGTGCAAATACCGGTGCAGTTTTAACTTTAATAGGAAGGAAAGTGCATGTGCGCGACTGTGGGACGTAGCAGGGGGCTGACTTGCTCTTGCTGTTTAGTTGAGGGTCCTAATAGACCGCGCTTGATAAGCAGAGTTCTAATCTTATCGAAGCAGGAAGTGGCCGGCGCGTGAAGTGTCCTTGCCTAACTTCGTACTTCTGCAACCACAAGTGCAAACGAAGCGTAACTGTTCAGATGCAGGCGCGAGTTGCGAAGTGGTGTTTTTGTCGTACCGTCATTGCTGTTGTTTAAGAAGCAAATCGTAAACATCATCTTAAAAAGGAATATCAATCGCTGTCCGCTTTTCTGTACGCATGCAGAAGAATAAAACATGAAGGGCAATTTTAGCAGATTGCTTATAAAAATTCTTATTCGCTAGTACGTACTTAATTTTAGAGATGCAGTGACTACCATGAACAGCGCTTCTGTTTCTCGCTCTGAGTACAAAGCTTTGCCGCCACAAACACGTGGAGCGTCTGTGGCCACGGACGTTTCGTTTACGTGGGTCTTACTGTTGACTTCTACGGCGACGCAACTATTGAAGGTCTAGAGGTACCATCGAGAGACGGAGATAATTAGGACAACTTTTCTTTTTTCTCGAAAAATAAATCACTGGCATCAGGAGCAAATAATCCCGATAAAAAAAAAGTGCTGACTTTTAAATCGGGGAAAGAATATTCAGGATTTCTAACATACCCGAAGCCATGGCATATATTGTGGTAGCGCTCGCGTTTCTACAGGTATGTCTCATAACGACCAACTAGCTCAAACCAAAGCCTTGCTGGCACAAATTTTAGCCGCAAAAGTAATGAAATATTCAAGCTATAGACAAATGCGATGCGTCTTTTAGCTAAGTGCAACCATCGATTTTCTACTTAGCAACAGTATTGTTGTAGGGCTGCCTGATTCCTTTTCTTAAATAAAGACGAATTGCAAGCCTCTTCCTTCCAATGTAGCATAATACTGATTTGTCTTGCGAAACTCTTGTTCAGTTTATTTTCTTTGGTTTTGGAAGAGAATATTGTGATTGCTTACAGATCCCCTCTGGTGTAGTCTACAGCACTTCTATGGTGGCCCTTCTAAAGAAACGCCGAATACGTATTGCGAATAAGCAAGGAACAATTTCCTTCGTGAGTTATGCTCAGATTTGTCACACTTGGCTATAATTAGCCTGGCCGGTGATACTGTTGTTACTGTATTGTCACCATATATGTCACACGTTTGTTTCGTTTTCAGGGCAGCAATCGAGTTTTAGGCCGAGTGAGGCAGCGCAGCCATGGCGCTTCCAGACTCCAGAGCTTGCTGGCCCGTGGCCATCTCGGCGGCCATCTACGTGTTCGTCGCCATGATGCTGATAAAGTCGGAGTCTGTCATTTACATTGGCTTCATGGAGATGCTGAACATCAATCGTCTGGATGCCTCCTGGCCTCTCACTCTTGCTATCATCATGTCCCAACTAGCAGGTACCAGCAGGGCACTAATCATTATCATGAGCATCGTCGTATAGACCAATGTTTTCTTTTTTTAGAGAGCGACCGGTCCATAACTTCTTCATGGCTAGCGAGTCACATCGGCGGCAGTTTACAGAACACGAAAAAACAACCACGGGTGGCTTTTAAAAAAATAGAACATGCTCACAACTTTTCTTTCATCATATTGGCCTTACATTTAAAACAACAGTGTTTTTAGACAGGAAAGGAGAAATAATCATTTAACGCTCGTGCAGTTCGCTATAATGTTGCTTGTGTGCACGTTCTATTTTTTTGTTAATCTTGATTTACGCTTCTTATTGTATCATATTTTAGTACCTCGCAAGCAGCTGCCACTTTTATTTTTGCGTTAAACATTTCTGCATACTTTCAGAAGCGCGTTGTCTAGTTTGGTCACAGAATTCGCAAGCCGTCACTGGAATCGGTCTAGTGTGTTGAGAGCACAAGCTATTGTTTGGACTTTAGTTCACATCTTTGCTGATATGCTCAAACCCAGCCTGCTAGCTGCAGTGTTATTGAATAGACTGTGTATTTTAAATCCGCGGAAAAGCGGACAATCTAAAAAAAAATAATAATGCGAATTAGACGGGCTTGCACTTCGGTTTTCACTTCGGTTACGGTGTTTGGATACATTGTTCACTGATGGAAGTTGTTCGGATAGCGATAATGGGTTAATGCTCATATATGCGGAATGAGTCATTCTCTACATTCACAGATCCCTGGGAGTCACCATACCACTCCTGATGCAGTGATGCGTCACTGCCCTGAGATGGCAGCTGCTGCCATCAGTGGAGCTTATGAGACTCTGGTTGCACTCCCTAAACTACCTCTCTGTACCAATCATTAATTTAGCTGCCACCTACCACGATGGGTGGTTTGTTGTTGATACCAGGTTTTGTTTTTGTAGAAGGTCCAAAATTTAAAAAAATGGGGTTTTTTAGGCAAAGAGAAGTGTTGGCGGACGTCAAAAAACCGGCGAATCATGTGAAGTAGTTCTAATAGTTAACTATTTAACTAGTACCGGTAAGCACCTGATTGTAAAGAGGTTTGTAGCCAGCCGTTAGCAGTAGACATACCAGTTTTTAGAGTTTCAAAAACGCGAATAACCACTCTGCTGTGGCTCAACTGATTTTGGCTATACAACGCCAACGTAGTACATGCGCTTTCGAAAACAATGCAGGAAGATCAACTCCTACAGGACAAGCAACTAGCCGAAATGTACAAAATTTGTAGACCCAGCACGGCGAAGGTAATCGCGTTAGAGATGTGTGACGCATACGCGCACGCGTACAAGCACACACATTAGGCAGGTTGCCCACAACCCGGTTGGCAGGTGGGCAGCCTACCACAATGCAGGCTTAGGACAAACAAAGTGTGGAATGCCCACTAAAATCGCCAACACACTAAAAAGTAACAAGCCCCATCACTTTTTTTTCTTTTGCATTCGCAGGTCCTTTGTACGGCGTTCTGGGCATGTGGATGTCTGACCGACTCATGCTGGTGTGCGGCGCCCTGCTTTGCGCACTGCCAGTCATGGCGTGCGCGTTGGCCAACAGCCTTGCCCTCGTGGTCTTCCTCTACGGCGTCCTCTACGGTCGGTGTCGATCGATGCACATATGCGACCGGGGGGGGGGGGGGGGGAATAATGGCGACCTTTGTGGTGGTCGTTCCTTCATTCTAAGTAACCTGCATCCTTAATCATTGCAGTCAAAACGGCGTCCTAGATAAAAAAAAACGATCTAAAAGCCACATCAAGCCGGAAGGGCGTTTAGTGGCACGAATATAGATTTGTCTAGGTCTTCTTTAGCGAATATACAGTTAGACAACAATAGCGTACATTCATCGCCGTTAATCAGGTGATATGATTTACTCATTCTGATCATCAGGTCATGTGTTAACTGGACATCGCGTCCTCAAAGCCAGCAAACACGTTCCTTGTCCCACCGCATGGTGAGCTTTGCATTGCGCAGTGGCTGGAGCGACAAAAGGGGCCGAAACTACATGTTGAGTGCGCAACAAGTCCGTGGTACTTTCACTTGAGTGGCTGTTTTGAGCGCGACCTGGTTTAACATCCTTCACCAACAAGCACTCCTATGTTTAAAGAGCGAAAGAATAGAAAGGGTGCGAGCACAGCACCTCTCAAGGAGGTGTAGATCATGTTGGGACTAGTCCAAAATAAATTGGTATGCTTCATTTTTTTTTTATCGTGCGCGGAACTATTGCTTAGCACTTGAGTGGGGTGACGTGATCTATCCCAATAAAGCCGTATGTCGCAGAAGACTCGCCTTCGCAGTCTATCTGACTTTATCGCGCACACAGTGTTAATAATGCAGTATGCTTGATACACGAAAATAGACACCACATTTAGAAATCGGAGGAAAACACAGAACAAAGCTGTTTCTAAAAAAAAGGAAAAGAAGGGTTTTCTTACGATTTATTTGGCTTGAGATAGAGTGTATTTTCTAGCGAACCCCCAACTATCCTTTTGTCTGCTAGCGCACTAGGCTGGCCCATTTCCAGTGCCCCCACCTGATGGCGCTTTCTTACGCAGGCCTGGGCGTGGCGTGCGAAGAGGTGGTTCCCTTCACCGTGGTGGCTCGCCACTTCGTCTCTTACCGCGGCAGCGCCATGGGGCTGCTCTTCGTGGTCACCGCGGTGTCCGGCTTCGTGTCTCCGCTCATCACCGAAGCGCTGCGTCAGGCGCTCGAGTTCCGGCTCGCTCTGCTCGTGCTCGGGGGTCTGCAGCTGCTCATGCTTCTGGGCTGCATATTCGTCGACCGCGTACCGCACCAGGGGAGCGGCAGCGACGACAGCGACCCCCGGGTCGTCGTGGCTCCTCCGGCCACGAGCCGATCCCGAAGGAGCAGCTTCCATACGGCGTCGTTCGCATATTCCTGCTCCAAGGACCTCGTCACGTCTTTCGCTATACCCGAGTGAGCACCGTGCATATCTCCGCCACACTTGTCTCAAGGCGCTTGTACAATTCTGGCTGTAACGGCCTCGATTCAGGTTGATGTGATGCTCTTGGCGTCGTAACACACAACGTCATTCAACGCACCACGCTGATTGGTGAGAACGCCTATAACTGATTGGTCCGAACGCAATGGTGACACCTGTGATGTCATGAGTTACCCTCGCCACCTCCTCATCCTTCCTCCTCTCTGTGAATATATCTCGGACGCCCGCCGTTTATGGATGAATGGATGGAAAAGCGACCGTGTTCGACGCCCGGTCGCACGCGTCACTCGCACCGCGTGGCTGGTTATTGCATCCGGCAACTCCATCATTGTCGTGAAAAGACAGCGCTGCCCGTGGTTACTGAGGCTGTCATTAGCGCTTTGCACTTGTCCAGCTTTCGCTGAAATTTGCATTATCGCAACGCTGAACGCCCGGGCTGTTTTTCCTTTTAATATAGAAAAGCACTCCGGAGCTAGCACGCCAGATTTTCTCGGCACCGCTTTTGCGTTCACACTGTTGAGCTGAAGTGCAATCTGGCTCCAAATTACGACAAAGAGCGTACAACGCCTGTATGGAACCGTATACGCTATAGTCTTGCAGTGCATACTTGGAAGCGCAGCTAGGAGGGTAGCCTATCAATTCTGTCCACGTGAACTTTGAAGCAGGGGAGGACTAAGAGCTTAGCAGTAGTAGGCGAAGAAAAAGCAAGCCCGACAGAATACACGTGCTTTGAAAGCAGCTACGGCAAGAAGCGGAACCCAGGTTTCCAGGGAATGGTGCAGTAATCCGTAACTAATCGCAAGAAAAGTCGGTAGGAATGGAGTTCTGCGGCAGTAACACTCGGCTCTTGGTAGATGTCCTTACAACTTCTTTTCAGCTTGCCGCTCCATGAAAAGCAAATTTCGCGAATAACGGAGGATGACTGAATGAATGAAACTTTGTGGAGTAAGAAATTGTGGGTGCCGTCCTTAATCCATGAACCCTTTGGAGACAGCTGCCTACCTATCTCGTTGCAACGGTGCTTTCTGGTCTTCTAGGTGTGAGCTGGTCAGCATCCCTTCCCACTAATCAATTGCGGAGTTTCTGATAGTCTCAAGTTTCTCGTACTGTGGACATTTCTCTACCATACGACATTAGCGCTCGTCCTGTCTTTTTTTCCTGCTTCTTCGTCCCCGACCTAAGCGTTATTCTTTTTACTTAATAATGAACCACCAAATAGCCCAGCGTTCTGCCTTGACATAATATATATTGGGATATTCCTCACAGAATGAACTTTTCTCAGTAAAATGTGAGATGTATCCTATCCGGACGGCTAAGGTTTAGGTGAGTGTTAATTTGGAGTTTGCGTAACGCTACTTTTTCCTCCTTGGCAAGCTCTTCGTGCAATGCTGTATTAGTTCGGGATATGTGGTTAGTATTTTGTTCCTTTTCTCGTAATCCTCGAATAACACCCCTTCTGCGACGCGGGCGCCGTTGTTGCCTAGGAGAGTCTCATGAGGAGGCGTCGATATTATAGTGAAAAATTCTTCTCAATTCGGAGTCTTGCTGTGGTTTGTTACTGCACTTCCGGCAGCTATTTTGAGTTTTCTGCAGGCGGATTGCGGGTCTGTGAGTCTAATCTGAATATTTGGATCTGCTTTGGCTGTCGCCATCTCTACCTCCTTGGCTTCCACAGCTTTACCCTATTTAAAGGTTACTGACGTTATCATTTCAAATTTATTATTCACCAGTTCCGCGGCAGTGGCCTCTTTATCCTTGTATTCTGCAACCATGAACTTGATTCTTCGTATTGTCGAGATTTTTATTGTTTTTCTGAGCTCCATGAGTTGTCCTTTAGGATTCCGCTCTACTGGCCTCTCCCCTAGCTTTTCCAATACTTTCTTTCAGGTTCGTATTGACGAAGTCTTGTTGATTGGCGCTATAATATCTACCTCCATTTGTTCCGCGTATCCGTTGTGCGTTCCTGGTGCTAATTGCTCCTCGGTAAATATGCCAGCTGTTAGACATAGCGCCTGTTTACATTATTCTGCTGTGAGGACACTAATCTTACCTTTTTCGCTGTCTTTGAGCGCCATGTACGGTACTGTGTACGCGACTCTACTAAAAATAAATGGCTGTATTAGCTTAACCAGACCCTTTCATTCCTTGTTTGCGCGGTTCTGATTTACCGCTAGAAATGCGCAGAACTGCGCCCTCCTAAATTTGCGCGTACCGTTTTCAAAAGACGTTCATGCGCCATTGTAATTTCGCTGCATTCTATTGCGCAGGCCAGCCGGTAGCAGCCAACAGCCGCAGGAATCGGATCCGCTGCTCGCCAAGAGCAGAGCGAATGCCTGCGTCCGGCTCATGCGCCACCTTCGGTCGCTGGCGACCGTCACGTTCGCGCACGTCAGCGCCTCGCGGGCCGTGACCGTTCTCGTGCTCGCCTCCTTCCTGCTGACGGCTGTCGACTTCGGCAAGGACAACGGGCTGCAGGGATACCAGGCTGTGTCCCTGGTCACCGCGATTGCGCTCGGAGACCTGGTGTCGCGCGTCGGCACAGGTCTGCTGCTGGACTTCAAGGTGGGCGTCTTTCATTGCGATTCTTCCCTGCGCGAGAACGCGCGAGGAGAGAGAAAGTGTAAAGGAAAAGCTGGAAGGTTAACTGGAGCAGTTGGCTACTCTACGCTGGGGGAAGGAAAAGCAGACGTCAAAAGAGGAAGAGTAAAGATTAGTTAAGTGAAGGTAGGAATAGCAAAGGTAGGAATGGCAGAGATAGGTAAAGGGAGGAAGAGGAAAGGGAGGGAATATGATTTATGGTTTATGGGGGTTTAACGAACCAAATCGACTCGGACTATGAGGAACGCTGTAGTGAACGGCTCCGGAAATTTCGACCAAATGGGGCTCTTCTACGTGCACTGACATCGCACAGTACATGAGCCTCTAGAATTTCACCTCCATCGAAATTCGACCGCCGCGGCCGGGTTTAAATCCGCGGTTTTCGGGTCAGCAGCCAAGCGCTATAACCATTGAGCCACCGCGACGGGGTAAAGGTAGGAACTGTAAAGATATGATACACTCCTGAAACACTTGCGACAGTCGTAACCTGTCCAGTGAGCGCAACGCCCTGAAAAAGTGGAGCAGTGCTTGGCAAGCCAGTTAGGACTGGCGATTGCTGGAGGTACAGCCCAAGGATTACATTTTCCATTTAGCCGCCGCGGTGGCTGAGTGGTTATGACGCTCGGCTGCTGGCCCGAAAGACGCGGGTTCGATCCCGGCCGCGGCGGTCGAATTTGAATGGAGGCGAAATTCTAGAGGCCCGTGTACTGTGCGATGTCAGTGCACGTTAAAGAACCCCAGGTGGTCGAAATTCCCGGAGCCCTTCACTACGGCGTCCCTCATAGGCTGAGTCGCTTTGGGACGTTAAACCTCCATAAACCAAACCAAACATTTTCCATTAGCAAGCAAAGGACGAGCGGAGAACAGAGGACGAGCTCTCACCTTAGTTCTACCTGCTTGTGAGCGTATTCGCTCGCCCAGTTCCACATTATTGTGTGTGTCGTTGGAGTTGATGACGGTTACGGGAGTAAACTTTTCACGAACCTGCTTTACAGCTTGACTCTGAATGAATGGTGAACACGGAGGCAGCGCCTGACTTTGCTTTCGGAAGTATGTCCAGCTTCGGTCGCATCGCGTGCTTATACAAGGAACTCTGAGTGATATGCTCGATTCCTGGCCGTGGGCATTCATAAGTGTGGAAAGCAATGGCATCTAGTGAGCCAGCTACCTTTCAGGCGTTCACTAAATGGTATTTATTGTTTCCTTTGTTGATATTTATTGCTGCAGTGCATGTGTATAAGTTGGTGAAAAGAATATGAGTGACATACACAGCAGCAGTACGGGCCGTGCATAAGTACAAGTTTTGAGCCTGGTGCAGCTTTATGTTAGACAGCGATTGCAATTTAAGCCGTGTAAAATAAAATACCGAATCGCTTAAAAGAAACCGTAACTCCTGAATTCATGTGACGACATTCAACGCGATTGAATAGCGTACGCTTGATAAGCAAAAAAGTTCATTCTTAGTAACTTTTCTGGCGCAAGAAAGAAAACCAAGTAAGGGTACCTGTCAGAGGAGTTTCTTTCCTGCCGATGGAAGTTTATTGTGAAAAAAAAGTCGTTTTGTCTGCCTAGATGCCCTTAGTCTGATTTGTACATTCTGACCTTGCCGGTATAAAGAAGGCGTCAGGGCGTTCGTATACGCATACACCGGTACGCTACAAACAACTCTCAAAGGTTAAATGAACGAAGAGCAACCGAAGTTCTTTCCTGTTACAGCACGTGCTCTTCTTTTCGTGACAGAAAAATATTAAAATCAAAAGTAGAAAAAAGTGACATTAATCACGCTACTCAGAAGCGTGTTGCTTTGCGTTTCTTTTCAGAATTTTTTTTATGACTGCGTTGCTAATTTGGCGACTGCATGACTTTTTTTCCCCGAAGGAAGATCATGTTTTGGAACGTTATATAGTAGCTTACTTATATAGTAAGCTTTTGAACTCGCATGTGTCATAGTGAGGGGAGATGATGAAATTTACGCAGCCAAAATGAAACGCACTTGAACGATCAGGACGAAAGTTTTTCTAACCTTGTCTCTGATGCATGACAAGGTCGAAGATCTGCTGGCTGTCAGAGTTTTCCACTCGTGCTGTACTTAAAGAAAAATAAACATTTAGTCTCGCCTCACAAATGCAGACTGACAATTCTCGCGTTTCCCACGTGCTCTTGGTGTCTAAGAATAGCTGCCCCTTTCATAAATTTTGTCGCGACTTGAAATTTGAGACACGAGGACGTTGCCGGGTTCTCTGAAAAAGGAGTCGCGTTCCCATCTTGAGCAACGCAAAAGCAAGTTGCCCGAGGCTCGCTTTTCTCGAGGCGGTCCTTGGTGATCCCTTTCCGCGAGGCTCACCTGCGCGCAAGACGTGGCGCAATAGACAAGCAGCATTTTAAACGAGAGCCCCTTCACGTGGGTGGAACTTGCTTACGTTCTTGACTCTGCACAGTGTTGGGTAAGTTGCGACACCTGCCACTCTTTGCTCAACCTTTTTCAAAGTCAGTTTTACATTTTCGGTCAGGTTCTTCGCACGCAGTCGCCTCGAGGATGTATAAAAATAAAGTGTTGTTGACAAGATTCGTTCGTCTCGAGGGAAATCTCGTAAGTCTTGCGGACCACAGCCCCGACTCTAGAGCGTACTTGTCGCGACAAGCTGTAACCCTAGGCAACCTGGGAGCGCGTTGAGCAAGATGCGAATTCAGCGCCCTCTGATGAACGACGCCATAGTTGTGACGAAGGTGCCGTTCAAAGTGAGTTTTGAAGACGTGCTTCAAGTGTGATGGGTACAAGGTTGAGTAGCACTGCCGTTCTGGCCATCGCTTTAGAAGGGCCTGAAATACGTTTTTTCCAAACGGAGGTTGCGCTTGGAACTTGCGGCACGAAAACCGTTGGTCATTAAGAGGTGTCTTAACACGGTGTTAGTGGTACCACACTGTGCATTTTTTTGTTTGTTTGCTGTGTATCATTGTTATATAACACCAACTTTGAGGCTATATCGGAGAAGATGGCAACAGAAAGCGGACTATTGCGCTTGTCATAATAATTGGTTTTGGGGGGAAAGGAAATGGCGCAGTATCTGTCTCATATATCGTTGGATACCTGAACCGCGCCGTAAGGGAAGGGTAAAGGAGGGAGTGAAAAAAGAAAGGAAGAGAGGTGCCGTAGTGGAGGGCGCCGGAATAATTTCGACCACCTAGGGATCTTTAACGTGCACTGACATCGCACAGCACACGGGCGCCTTAGCGTTTTTCCTCCATAAAGACGCAGCCGCCGCGGTCGTGTTCGAGCCCGGGAACTCCGGATCAGTAGTCGAGCGCCCTAACCACTGAGCCACCGCGGCGGGGCATGCTTGTCATATGCCGTTTCTGGCTTTTATGTTATGGGACCTTCGTGTTGATTACTGGTCCAAAAGGTGTTGCGTACTTGTGGCGGGTTTGTAAATTGGGCTCCAATGAAGCCCTGTGAAACTTTCGCTCATTGAGTAACTTATTTATGGTTGGTAAGAGTACCGTCCTGGCGACTGTATAAAGCTAACCTTGCTGAAAAAAAAGTCATTCACCCCTTCATTTTTATTTTAAACGTTGTGGACATCCCCATACCTGTGGTCGTAGCCAGAAAGTGTAGACAAAAGAGTAGTTTTTGGGAGCGGTGAAGTATATCTTGTAGGCTACTGTGGCTTGCTTCCATCAATTATTCCACATATACGGGCGTGTATATATCCGTTGCTACTGCAGACTCAAGGTCATCCTGCTGCTGAGAGGAGCGCAACACCTTGAGAGAGTTTCAAGACAGACAGCAGGCTTTTTTTCTAGCTCCGATATGTTCCTATCGATGACAATGAATGAATGAATAATTAAATAGTTGAAGTTATTTGTATGAAAGAATGAATGAATGAATATCTTCCTATCGATGACTGGGAATGAATGAATAATTAAATAATTGAACAGTTATCTATATGAATGAATGAATGAAGGAATATCTTCCTATCGATGACGGGGAATGAATGAATAGTTAAATAATTGAACAGCTATCAATAAAAATGAATGAATATCTTCCTATCGATGACGGGGACTGGATGAATAATTAAATAATTGAACAACTATCCACATAAATGAATTATTATCAATCAATTAATTTACAATTAATCAATTAATGGCAAAGGCAGTGGTCGGTGCCCGAGTGTGTTGGCGGTGACGCGCACGGTGTCGTCTCTGTGTGGTGCAGCTGCTGGGCGGGGACGCCCTGATGCTGTGGGGCTTCGGCGTCCAAGCTGTGGCGCTGGCCGCCACGGCTCTGGTCAAGCACTACTGGCTGCTCCTCATCAGCTGCTTCCTGGTCGGCGTGTCCGGGGGCGGCCGCATCTTCGCCAGCACCGTCATGCTGTCCGAGCGGGTCGACCAGGACTCGCTCTCTCTCAGTCTGGGCGTCATGAACTTCATCGCGGGCATCGTCTGCCTCGCGCGACCGCCGCTCATCGGTGGGCGAAATTTCGTACGCCGCCGCCGCTTTTCGATGGCAGCAGTCATGGGTGGATTTTATTGCCAGCGTACAGGCCGAAACAAAAGGAAAAGGAAAAAGCAGTTGGCATAAAAGAAGTAATTTATTTATTCGGTTATTGAAATTGAGCATGTCTCATTGGTAATAATCGTCCAGAGGATGACCACACCCACGACTGACGTCTGTAAAAAAAAAATTAAAAACGGTTAGAGGATTTGTGTTGCGAAAGCAAAAAAGCGACGTCAACAGACAGGTGTGAAAGCATTTTTTTTTGCGCTGTAAAATTTCGCGAAAATTGCAATTGAAGAAAAGCTGCGTTCCAAAACAGTACTTGTGAAGGTCCTGTAGAAAAATATATACTCAGCATGGGGTGTACACATGCCATTATCCAGTATTATGTACACATGCCATTATCCCGGAGCCCTTCACTGCGGCGTCTCTCATAGCCTGAGTCGCTTTGGGACGTTAAACTCCAATAAACCTCAACCTAAACCATTATCCTGTATTAATGCGGACGCTCTCGCCCTCCATACATGTATCTATCCATCGCTGTGGGCACTCAGCAACGAGTATTATAATTTTGCCTAATACGTGAGTGTTCTCTAATGCTCAGTAAGCATGAAAACGCTGGGCGGTGCCTTTTGAGAGGGGCCGATTGATACGCGAAAGCGGATAACTATATTTAGCATGATAGTTAAGGTTGATCACCGAAGGAAGGACAAGACTAGGACCAGAACTGCACACACGCAATCGCTGTGTGGAGCATGGAAAGCAAGCATTTCGCTATCGTGCCGAGAAAGTTATGGAGATGTAAGAGGGAACAAACTACAAAGCCACCAGCGAAGAGACCTGTATAAAGGCACAGCAATACATCGGGCCACAGGATAAGAAAATGAGATGCGTGTTTGTGTAGTTACTCAGCCCATATTTCTTGGGGCAGAAACGTGGGGAGATATACAACATGTGGCGCATTGGCCTAAGCCTCGATTAATTATACACCTGCTCTAATCCCTCCTTGCAGGGAAGTCGCTTTATTCAAAATGACGTGCTATTAGAAGTGTCTTTGACGCGGACGTCAACGGATATGCAGGAAGTGTGCTATTTTGTTTCTTTACGGAGCAGTGCAATGCAACATGGTTTCTGAGTCCTGGACATGGGTCAGGCCCAGGGATTCTGACGAGCTGCTCTTTTCAGGCAATTGAGGTCCTTCAATTCAGCACGCTTGAGTCTGTGCTGTGCAGTGATTTCAGTACTCTGAATAGTGATGTTTTGTAAAGCTAAGAATACGTCACCAGACGAACCTTCAGTGCACTCTACATCCAAAAGGAAAGCCACATTTAGTGCTCTGATTTGGGCCGGTGCTTTTTACTGCCAAGATTATATTTCTTAGTCTCATGTCGACACCGCAAAAACGAAGGAAATCTCTCCCGAGTTTTGAGGGGTTTTTCAGGAACTAGACTACTGACAAGTTTTTACTTTCTTTTTAGCATTACGAACTCGTGCATGAAGCGCGTGTTTTTAAACACCCATGAGATGGAACGACCTCACTGAGTGTGTTTGTGAACTTGAGAAATGTTATGGCCGCGAATAATGAGAGCAGGGAGCTTGCAATAAGATCAGATAATAGATTTGTATCTCTATCGGTCAGTACCACGTTTTCACAAAATTTGATCTAGGGTTGATTGCAGATTATTAAAGCCTCTAGTTCTGTGGCTGACAGAATAGAACTTTTCTTTTTTTTTAGTAAGTGCCGTACAGGGCTTACAGAAATGCTTTAGCTAAGAGAATCCGCCGGTAGACTGTTCCTGTTCAGCGGGCGCTCCATGTTGCGGTCCGCACTCCCTTTTCATACCTCTTTTAATTATATTTCGGTCCCCCCCCCCCCCCCTGCCCCCTCCCGGTAGGGTAGTCAATCGGGTTTTGCCTGGTTAGCCTCTTTACTTTCATATGTTTTATTTCTTTTTTCTTAAAGCGTGTGACACCTGAAAGCCTCCACAGCCTAAGGCTTTCAACTGCTGTTTGTCCTGAACCCTAGTAAAACGTTGACCTTTAGAGATTCTCACAACGCCTCTGCATATGCGCAGGTTACGTTCGAGATGTGCTCGGTTCCTACGATCCCCTGTACTTAGCGTTCGCTGTCACCAACACAATTTTCACCATCTCGTGGGCTGTGAGCCTGTTCTGGGAACGTCGGTACTGCGTCAGAGAGCGGAGACGTGGGGATGCTGGCGCAGGTAAGCGCTAATACCGCAGATGTGCACGTCCTTCGTGAGTAGGTGTCAGAAGCACGTTTAACTAGAAGGCAACTCCGTTCACAACTCAGTTAATTGTTTCTGTACAAGTAAGTACCTTAGATTGTAAATGCTTCATTCGACGCTTTCTGTTAGTTTCAAAGTTATTGTAGTTTTATTGTTTGCATAAGAGTTCGGTGGCTCCTTCTAGCGGCGCTCGTGTTCTTTAATGCTATCAGTTATGCAGTTGTGTATAGACAGCGCTTCTCTTTGCGAGTTGAGGGGCTCTTATGCTAATAACGTAGGCTTGTGTTTTATGTCCGAACATATTGTCACATCTCTGAGTATCCAAATATGAGAAAACGGCTAAAACCTTATACGCTATATTTACTACTTTATTAGGATCACCTGTTTTACGGGTCTTCTACTTGTATCTCTGCAGCTCAATGTCTTTCTCCCGTGTTACTGTTTTACAATTAAACAAGAGAAAAAGAGACCTCCTCGCATTCTTAAATCCGCTCATTTTGCTACTAACGTGTTTCGAAGGGCTGTGTGACGTGCTCGAGATTATTGCCAAAGCAGAGGTAGGAAGTGATGCAAGTTTATTCTTTAAAGCAACGACATATGAGGCCTGTATGACTGCCGGTAAATGCGCTAAACGAGTGCTTATGCAACATTTTTTATTTTGAATTTCTTCCAGAGCAAGAGGTACCCGACGTTCGAGATTAAAAGCCAGTGGAAGCCTACGATATTTCATGTGATATAGAAGACTCTTCTCTAGCTTTTAGATGCTCATCTTTTTTGAGCCAACTCATTAAAAATATTAACTTATTTTAAGAATGGTCGCAGAGTACGTTTTGCTTTGTAGCACTAAATGTCTTACTGTATCTTATATCTAGCGTTAAAGCATATTTTTGACTATCTCGTGTTATGCAACGTTTGTACAAGAGAAAAATACTTACATCAATTGTGCCAGTTGCTCTTGAATCTTTGTTTTATTCTTCATGTCGAAGCTCGTATACTCTTACGCTTGGACATTTCGCGCATTCAGTAGTGCTGACGCTGGCGGTGAGCATATTATTTTTATTTTCTGAATTTCACTGCTATCTTTACCAGCTAGCCGAACCTCCTTGCTAATGCGAATTACTTCGCGGTTTTGCATTTGCATTTTTGCTCTTCTTGTTGGGAAACTGACATAGTATACATTGAAAAAAAAAAAAACTTGCACAGTGCACATCGCGTCGAATTTCACTGAAACTAAGACTACCTAAAGCCGACATTTTGCATTGGTGCGGTTTCATTGCAAGGTGTATTTTAACCAGAATGTGAACAATGAAAAAAATATCGACTAGTATTTTCCTGCACCACTGATGTGCTTTACAGAGTAAGTTGAGGCTAATAAAAAGGTGATATGACCTACTATCATATTACCTTTAACTGTGATACCAGGAAGATTATGTAGAGCATCTACTCTGTTCCTGATTCCAAGATTTTTTTCCAGCCTTCAAGGAATCGCCCTGAAGCAGGAAGGAACATAATACAAAAAAAAATATTTTTACAAATAAATATCTTAGGTTGTGCCCCCTTTCTTGGATGGTGATCATTGGTGCTGTGGAATTCTTCCTATCATTCTTAGGCTCTTTTCTAATCCCTCATCCTCCAACCTGTTTCATTGTTTGTGCGTAAAATGTTTTTCTTTTCGCCACTAGGATCATTTTCTTTACAACCCATTGGTTTTTCCTTTCGCTCTGATTTATTTTACATGGAACTGTAACCTTAGTAAAAACTTGGGGGCAGGATAGTACTTATGCAGGATTGGAGACGTTTCTTGCATCCCCACATGGCGAAGCTATTAATTCAGAAAGTTTGCTGTTAATCACGTTGATGAGCCTAGCTACCTCGTCAAGGCGATAATTATGTTGCTGCTTGGACACAACTCTGCTTTTCAAGGTTGTTTCACTGAACGGGCCAATACGTTGCTGCAAAATACAGCGTCATTGCTTCACAGCTATGAAGACTGGTGGGTGATGCCATCAACACCTGGCGGCATTTCCCTCTTGCCTACTTCGCATCTTTGTAACAAGGCACGCATGAAGTTTTGTTTTATTAGCTTGTTCATTCTCCTTTCAGCCTACCTGAGTCAGACAGTTGCAGCGACTTTCCTTTCTTCATAGCCTGACAAAACACAATTTATTCGCTTATAGTTGCCTGCAATTCATCCGCTTATTGCGTGTGGAATATTTTTTCCGTTTCTTCATTACCGAAAGCTGACCAAACAGCTTCCGCAGGGCACTCTTCGCGCGAGTTCGCGAGACAACAGGACAACTATGAAAGACATAGATAGCCTCCCGTTGCGAACATCCGGTGACGTGAAGTACAGTGCCGGAGCGGAAGTCCACCTCAACGTCTCGACGAGTAAACGAATGGAAAGTGGAAAGTAGGAAGGGAGAGAGACCTGCTTAGAATCATGGTGTCTAATCTCACCATATGTTTTCTCAATGTACCGCTACCCACCAAATTTTTATGCTTTTGGTTCAAGACAATTTGCGGCACTTTTCAGGATTTATTGCGTAGGTTAAAAGATATCTCGGGAAAAATTTCGACGAAATGGCGGAAGGGAGGAAAAGGTTGGAGGAAAAAGTGTCATTAGCCTGCTACTAGACGAAAGTTAAAAAAAAAAGTTTGCATAGAAAGCTGACTAGTGTAAAGGAGTTTGGGCTGCGGAGTGCAAAGACTTGTATACCAAGTCGCGGTGCCTCTGGCTGACAGCTTTCTACCATCATACGCTCGCTGCACACATTCTCTCGTTCAAGTTTCTTTATTGCCTCATACTGCGGCCAAAAGGGGAGTTATCTGCTTAAGTTTCGCAATATATCATAGCGATGAAACTTGCAGGCACAGCGTATTCTTTTAAACTGAGAACATGAAAACAATGAACCAAGTGTTGTTTTTTTTTAATTAAGAGTAAGTTTTCACCTCCCTGCTGCGCGAGAGTTGCTCGTGGGCACATGCAGCGCGGTTTGCTGCATGTACTACATGAGCTAAGATTGTTTCGCTCCTCAGCCATAGAGAGAAAAAAAAAAATGGCCGCGGAGCGACTCGCAACAGGTTGCACTTTTTCATTTCGTGTAGCAGCGCTGCAATTTACCTTTCCACGACGACTACTCCCGCCGGCCTCGGAAAGCACTCTCGGCGCAAACGCTCCGGCAGCAATTCGAGGCAGTTCCCGAAATATCATCCACCGCCGGGCTTGATGAAATTACCTCAACAACAGCGCTGCGTTCGCCGTTAGAGTACATACTGCTTTGTGTGCTGGCAGTAAACAGAGCCGACACAATGCAATTGCCGGTAGCCCTTTTTTCGCATTCTGTACTGAGGTTTGTCTAAAGCAAATGCATATTAAACATCGATAGCCCTGAAGCAGTTTGTATGAGTCGAATATTAATAATGCCTTTAGAAAACTCTCCTAGAACTTAGATGCGATATTGTTTTTAATTAAGGTGTATTCATACTCTAATAAAAGAACGATATAGACTGTTACATGCATCACATAGTCATTGCGAAGAGGGGTTCATCGGGATACAAATTCCGGCTGATGCCCATTTGCAGTTAGTCTTTTAAGGAGTAGTGGTCGCTTTTTGAGGGAGTAATAATAGCGGAAACGCTGTTAATCTCTAAAGTATAAACACCATAAACCATTTGGACTCTTCTGGTTTAGATTGTGCTCTGAAAACCGGCAAAAAAACGGGTGACTTTTAAGCATGGCTGGCCCCACAATGTTTCGTGAAATCAATTGCGAATTGTGGAGTTTAACGTCCTGAAGGGAACAGGGGGTATGTGGAACGCCGGTGTGGATATCTCCGGAATAATTTCGAACACCTTGGTTTCTTAACGTCGCTGTTGTGCAATAGCCTGCTTTCTCTGTATTTTAGGGTGCCCCGTGACATCTACTTCGATGTGTTGCAACGCTGCACGAAAGGTTTATGAAAGGCAGCCAACTAGTCTTGAGCCTTTCTTTTTATTCAATCCGTTTTTTCTTCCCCTTCTACCTGCCACCAATCAGCTTTGCGTCTCTGCTCTCACGTCGTTCGAGTTCATGAAGTTAAGGTGTGGGCAATGCCCAGTTACTTTATCCCCTCAGAGCGCAGCCCAAATACCTGTAGATCATTCTTTATGGTTAAGAAATAGAGGCTCTCAAACGCTCCTGTCAAAATAGCAGTATAAAATTCCTTGCCATTGATCATAGATGATGTGACGATAGAAACAATATCAAGTAATCATTTTTGCAGAAAGTAATGTGCATTTCAAGCCAAACAGGCGTTCCAGTACCTGAAGAAGTTTTGTAAAAGGACCCTTCAGATAAATAATTTGCCATTTTTTTCTTCTGTGTTTGTTTGTTACGGCGAATGTTTTTCTAGCGCAGATATCGCACCGTCATGCGTCATGCAGTGTTGAGAATCGGGCAGCTAAGGAGGGCTCAGCCTAAGCTGTTGCCACTGCCACCTCAAACTTTTTATTTTCCAAAAAACAGCATGTATGCAATGATGGTGCCACTGATCTCTGCGACGCATTTGCTGCATAGACTCTAGAAGCGTATACAAGCTTTTGGCTGGTTCCTCCCGTCTTACTAGCGACGAGATCAGCACGGCTTATGTGCAGGATGCGTAGGTTTCGAATAACGACGGGAAACATGGAAGAGAACGAGGAGCACGAAAGGGGAAATGCACGCGTGTACAGAAATGCGGAAGGGTCGAAGAAGCGGCAACATTCTATACGTGGTATGAGTATGCGCTCAGGACTCCGAGAGGTGCGCAAACAGGTTTATGTCGAGAGCAGCAAGACGGCGGGGACAGAGGACGCGATGCAGACGCAGACGCAGACGCAGACACAGACGCCACGCGGAAACATTCGTGGTCGTCTTCGGCTGCGCGGAAGGTTGCGTGGCGTGAACGATGATTGCTTCACGTGCTGGCGGTGCAGATTGAGGAGGAGGAGGAGGAGGAGCTGGCAGAAGAGAGCGAGGGGCGCCCCTCCGGGATCGTGGCTCAACCCATTCGTTGGACGACACGCACATTGCGCGTCTTCCATCGCGCGCGGGCGGCTGCGTCGTCGACAAGCCGGTGTTGTTTTATCTCCGAACGCGGCGCCTGGCTAGCCGGCTGCGTGAAGAGGGGGCGCCGGACGGAATACGCGCCCAAAAGTAGGAGGCACTCCAGTAGAGGTGCCTCCCCCCCTTCCTCATCTTCCTCCACTCGAATCCCAGACCTTACGCTGCCGTCTCGGAACACCCTCCCCTGCGTCCACCCCGTCTGTTCCTCTCTTCCTTTCCGTCTTTCCTACTCTCTTCGTCCTTTCTCTTTCACTTTTCCACGCATGAAGTGGAAGCGGAAGCAGCAGGAGCGAAGAAGGATTTGGGATGCCGTCTGCGTATTTCATCTGGCGGAAGCAGGGCTCCGTGCGCGTGGCTCGCTGTCCTCTTGCTTTTGCTTTCGTAGCCGTTGCGTGACTCCAGCTTCGCATGTGCGTTCGCGTGCGTATGTGCACGCGTGTGCGTGCGTCCCCACTCGCGCGCACGCGTATGTGTGTGCTGTGCTGATGGTTTATTGTCTTCCTTTGTGTCTCCTCTTGACTCGTCTGCGGTGTTTATGACGGGCGCGGAGGAGAATACGCTTCATGCCATTCGTTCGCTTTGCTTTCCTACTGTCCGCGAATGCACATTCGTTCGCTTTGCTTTCCTACTGTCCGCGAACGCAGGTGAGAGAAAGCGAGACGACCTGAAGAACAAAGACAGGGGAAAAAAAATGAAGGACGAAAAAGGAGGAAAAGAAACGAGAGAGAACGAAGGCAAAAGGAACGGAAGGCAGTCGGGTGCAAGAGCGAAACAAGCTGAGTGCCGTGGGCAGAAATAACGGAGAAAGGTGCTGAAACGGGGCTAAAGAGGATGCTGCGCAGGCGGCGTGTACGTGACGAGTAAGAGCAAGGCGGCATGGGATAGGAACGTCGGGCTGCAGCGCTGAGCTCGCAGCCCTCGAAAACATCGCTATTGGATGCAGGAAGCGTTGAGGATGAGTCCTAGAGAGCGCATACGTAAACGTCGCAGCTGCGAAACAAAAACGAAAATAAATGAAGTTGAAGTAGCAAAAACAAATGCCTTAGCAAGCTAAATGAGTGTCAAGTACGTTCTTTTGGTTTCACGCAGAGGCTAAGAAGTAAGAATATGGTGACTCATTGCTGTACTGCGTAGCTCAATCGGACAAGCGATAGCCGATACCAAGTTTTGTTAACACGTTATCAGTACGACCCTCAGTTTGGCAAAATCTGTCCGTCTGGCTTTGCGTGATGCCCACGCTCCAGGCTTGCGCCCATGTCCATCAACCTTTTTCTTTTCACCAGTCCCCACTCTATACATTTCTCCACCCACCATCAGACGAACAGCTCCCACCCACCACTACCTACTAACCTCCACCCTGCAGAAGGCTCTACCCACAACCAATCTACTCAATTGCACCCTTCAGTCTCCTCCCCCCCCCGAGAAGCCCACACAGAACTGGAACGAAAAAGCGACGGGGCATACAATTCACAGACGCAAGCGAAATGTACAGTCAATACTGGTAACGTAGATTCGTTCCGCGTGACATCGTATCACCGCACCTGTAACTTGCACTGCTTTGAACAACTGCGGCAGGTACGTTTTAATCGGTGACACACTGCCAAACAATTGTGTCCTCGGCTTTTGCTGCCGTAATATGTGACTAGCGCGCCACTATCTTAGAACTTCGCACCTTAATATCTGTTCACCCCATCAGCGTTGCGCCTACTTCTAATGGCGACGAGAGCGCTAGCTTTTCAGCACCCATAAACACCGTTAATGGACCAGTCCTATCGTAATTTTTAAACCGCCTAATATCATAGCATTAATAACAAACGTGTACCCTTTTACTTCTCCACTCGTGTACCTTATAATGACTTTGGGCATTCCTGCGATGATGTGACACTGTAGTTATGCAGAAAAACTGCGGACCCACACTTGTTCAGAATTCATGTCGGTGCCGTCGTTTGGCGAAACACGAAATAAATTACGTGTCGTTTGGATGAATGCCTGCCTTAACAGAGTACTTTATTCTCACCGCGTCAACTTTGTATAGAGGGTCCGCAAGCTTCAGCAACGTAGTTCTGCTTTGAGCATGAATTAGGGGCGTCGAGCAAGCACTTTGTTACATCGCAACTCAGGGAAGCATGAAGTTCCTCTCAGCACTCGAACTGAACAAGCCGGGCGCGCAGCGCAGGTGTGCCGTGTTCATGGTGGTTCACAGGCGGCTCGCGTCTCTCTTCTTCCTTTGACACCTATAGTTGGCAGGTCACGTTACTTGATTGGTTAGAGACGACCGACAAAGAATTTTCAGATCGCGATGACATCCAGTAAATTTCCACGCTGTCTTTAAAAAAAATCCTATCAGCCAGCGAACAGGTATTCTCTAGAGGGAGGTAGCAACTAAATGCGTTGAAAACTAGCGCGCCGCGGACAGCGTAAATTTGTTCGTGGTCATTTCACGTCCGTGCAGCAAAGCATGAGCAGGTGGGATGGGCTCATGGGAAGGGCAGGGACCTCTTGCAGGCTGTATCTCTCTGTGCACAGATATTATTGAATTCCATCTAGCGCTGATTACAAGTTTTGTATTCACCACTCATTGTTTTCAAGTGGCGTTTTTTGTCTCAATGCATAAAGCGTGGATGGTTGTGAGTGGAAACACGTTTGCATATCTAATAAAGTTTTTTTTTCGATATTACTGTAATAGTGTAACAGTCTAACATAGCACCTCCTATTCGCTTAGCAGCCTTTCTCCCAGCTTCGAATCAAAGATGTCGTAGCGTAGCGATCATTCGATAGAACTGTCCCGTCTTTGCTTGTTTTTTTCTGCAGCACCTACGCTGATATTGATTAAAAAAACGTATTTTATTGTTGCGTACGACGCTATAACTGTGCGTCAGCGAGCAGAAAGAGTGCCACTGCATTAGTCAAGCGACCGTGTAATGTCGGGGGTGGGGGGGAGCAAAAGCTTCTTGACGGACGAAAAGCTAAGTGCATAGGCGCTATGGATGTCACGATTCACGAATCGCATGATTTCACTACCGCGCATTTCACCACGTGAGCCTGACTTTTCGCGTGCTGACATATGACCACGCGAACTGCGATTCGCTCGCTGCTCAGGCGTCCTGGAAATTCTGTTCCTGATGTTACCTTGCCACTAGAGCAAACAGCAGCGGAAGCTGCCGTTGCTGACTATGACAATGGAAGGTCACAGTCTATGACAATTGAAGGTCACGTGACGGGGCCTGAGTAGGGATGATGTCGCCACACAACTGGAAATGCCGACGGAAAGTGACATCAGCAAACAGGAACTGCTCCGACGAGTGCGATACTTCGAGTTGCTTATATTTAACTTATTATATATTATTATTATTTATATGCTTATATATAACGAATTAATGTCGTATTTGTGAAAGTACACTTTCCATACATAACCAACAAGCAAAGGTCTTCGCCCAAAACGCGATTTAGAGTACTAGATTGTTCTACGGCAGCTAAAAGTGTGCTTCAAATATGATTAAAAGGACTACCCATTTGTTAACATAGGACTATACTTCAAACTAATTAATTTCATATTTACAAAAGTACACTTGTAATACATTGACAAGATGCTAAAACTGCATACATATTTTTTCACGTATTTGAAATGTCCTCAAAACATGCTTTAAGTGACGTATACTTCAGACGAATTAATTTCATATTTACAAAAGTACACATTTAATATATTGAGAAGATGCTAAAACCGCATTTATATTTTTTCATGAGCTTGAAATGCGCTTGAAACATGCTTTAAGTGACGTATACTTTGAATGAATTAATTTCATATTTACGAAAGTACACATTTAATGTAGTGATAAGATGCAAAAACCTCATTCATATTTGTTAGCGTATTTGAAACGTGCTAGAAGCATGCCTAAAGTGACGTAATTTTGTCAAATTTTAAGAATACATTTCGAATACCAAGCATAAAATTTCAGGAACCTTTATCGGGCATATTTTTAGTGCATTCATGAATACAACATATGTTTAAAATACATTATAAATATCCCGAAGTATATTCCAAACGTATTAGTTTTCGCTAAGGGACAACAACAATATCAAAAACAAAAACAACAAAGAACAACAAAAAGAACAACAAAACAAAACAACAACAACAACAACAACAGTCTCCTGCTTGAGCTAGCCGGACCCATTAGTGGCTCCTGCCCAATCTGCCTTAGCTGCTCTGTGTGCTCGTTGTCTCTGCACCACAAGTAAGTCGCCTATTCAAACAAAATAGAGTTTTTCGTTCAGTTCAATTCTGAGTTTCACTTCAGTAGCTCTTAGCGCGTTTCTCAGTTGCAGCGTCGTCGGCGTCGACGCCGTCCGCAGCGCTGGCCTTGACATCGCGCCAAGACGGTGTGCGAAATTAAGTGCACGGCGTGTTCACGTTTTCACCGGAGCGCCGGCGGCGGCGCCTCGATCGGCGAACTTTGTAGCGCTCCAGAACGCTGCTGCGGTCGGCTGCGGGGGTGTATACATGATAATAAAGCCGACGAGACTGTACACAAGGGGCATGATGTACTAAGTGATGCACGTTGTAGAGCATGTTTTCCAGCATCTGAGGACCGCCAGAAGTTTAGCCCTGAATTCTACAAAAATTATCTAATTACATCGCAGCTAACGCTAAAATGTTCGCGTTACACGTTCGTAGCCACACGTCTAGTTTCTTCTTGTCGCCTTGTCAATTTGTTTCTGAGTAAACACCCGCTCTCCTTTCTTTCTCTCACTCTCTTTTGTAGGGGAAACGGGAAACTGCGGTTTCTACGACATCGTGTACTTGATTTTTTTTCTCTCTGCCTCCGCTAGCGCCGGTTAGAGGAGCGCCGCACCTCAATGTGCCGGGAAGGCAACCTAAAGCAGAGCCGAACTCATTTCAATTGTATTCAATTCTGCCTCCGCTTAAAGGAGCAGCCGCCAAGAAGCGTGGCAGAAAAAAAATAGACTGAATGAAAGCGCCCACGTCCACCTCACTCGAGAAGGTTTGCCGGCTTTATTACAGCCGTAATAAGGGCAACATTCTTTTACTCCTCGTGTGGCTGAAGTAGAGGGGGGGGGGGGGGGGGAGAGCATAAATGAAACAGGGGACGCATAAACGAAGAGTAACGACTCCGGACCCGGGGCGGCCGTCCGCTGCCCGCTCTGCACCGGCACGTTAGCATTACTCGAGCAGCGGCTGCGCTTGATCGAAGAAGGAATAAGGCCCGTCTCTGCGCACGCGGGCCTCTATTGGAGCTGACGTGTGAGCCGGGCACAAAGGGTCGGCGCTCGCCGCGGGGAGAAGAGAAGCCACACGCAGAGCACGGACGACGCTCCGGGATCACCGCCGTACATCCATGCCGCGCAGGGATGGACCGTTGTTGCTGGGAACGGGACACGTGGACTAGACACAAACGCC
Source organism: Amblyomma americanum (assembly GCF_052857255.1). Taxonomy (NCBI): domain Eukaryota; kingdom Metazoa; phylum Arthropoda; class Arachnida; order Ixodida; family Ixodidae; genus Amblyomma; species Amblyomma americanum. The sequence continues at coordinate 212,166,420 of NC_135499.1, forward strand.
CCGCGGTGGCGTCGGACGGAAGAAGGCAGGCGCACGCGACGTCGATGGTGCGAGAGCACAAGCGACAGGAATGCTGCCACGGCTGGTGGTAGTATAGAAAGCATCCTCCTGGGAAGGAACGATACGGGCCATCTCGTGCGGACACAAAGGAAAGCAGAGAAAACGTGGGATGGCATTCGCGGGCCCAAACATTCACGCCGTGTGGTGAAGGGAGCTTTCATACGATGGGGGTTGAAGACGATAAGTTAAAGAGCGAAAGGTAAAAGCGCTTGCACGGAAATTGTAGGCAGGCTTCAAAGCTAGCAGAGCGGCCGTTCGGTGCTACGAGGGAACAAAAGTGCTCTTGAAAGAAATTCAAAATGTAGTGTAAATAAATAAGGCCATCTAAACACTGCAGTGAAGGACCGACGTTTTAAAAAGAATCGAAGTGCTCTTCTGCGAAAATGTTGCAAGGGATGCTTCGAACGAAGGGCTGACGAGCCCCGTTTTACGACGGCAACAGGAGCGGGATTGATGGCAATTGGGGGAAGATACGGGAAACGGATGGAAGTGAGATTGATGAAAAATAAATTCGCCATGGCAGGGACACGTCCTCAAAACATTCTGGGAAGGTTGGTCATGAAGGTCCAAAGAAAAAAAAATATAATACTTGTAGCAAAGGATGTTTACGACGACACAGGCGCCGAACAGAAAGGAAAAACGCAAATCAGCAGGGATAATGGGAAGCAACATGGTAAGCATAAGCGTGGCAAAGTAAAACAAATCAAGTCACAGTGTGTTTGCCGCGCTGGACGGTATGCCTCAAAAGGCGTGATAATTGTGGCTGCTTGCTGTGCGACTGTCTGAATGTACACAGCCCCCGTCCTTAAGTGCACGCAGAGCCAGGTTCATCTGCACTGCATGCAAACAGATTGACGCACTCTCCAGAACATGCCTCAAGCATGGCAAGATATTGCGCACACATAAAGAATGGACGTTCTACGATGCTCGCCTGATACCAAGGCTGCGGTCATAGTATTCAGTGCCATGAGAATGTCAACGTGAATGCGAACGGGAGCCGAACGTGAATGCGATGCGAATAGGAATGCGAATAAGAAATGGGAAGGCGAATGCTTCGATATACAGCCTTTGTCAAAAATATGAAGCCCATCGGGTTGGTTTCCGGTTCCGCCTGAATGACTCGTTTTTTTGTATCGTCACTGCTGCAGGCAATGCACAGTAGGAACTCACTAGTTCCTCTTATATGGACATTAACCCATAAGTGCTATCGTGTTATACTTTTAATGCTGAGCTTAAATGTACGAGTATCTCCAATTTTTCTTGTTGACAGATTGTGTGACTAATTGCCTGATGTATTTTTTTCCTGCCATAGCAATACACTGGACTATGAGGCATGCATAGCAAGTAATTCTGGGTTATTTCTGGCCATCTGTTTTATTGCCCTTTATCGTAGTTTATGTGTAGCCAGCCACTGCAATTTGCCCTGGTCTCGTATCTGAGTATTTGTTAATTATGTATACCATGCTGCTGTAATGTGCACATGTTTTAACGGAGTGCGAAAACAATGTCGGCAGTCTTTTCATGTGATGACAGTACAGCGGACCTTCGCTGATGTACCGAGGACCGCACAGAGCACTTGTGCTCTACAGTTTGCGTTACTGTTATGAGGGAGCTATATTGGTGGCAACCAGGGCAATGTCCGCATGTCAGCGTACTGCCCTGGAACTGCTGTAGACATATTAATAGTCTTCTCAACCATTACGCAGGGCGTCAGACCTAGGTCCGAACTTGCTTTAACGCTCAATAATGTGGCGCGCACATCGCGCTGGCAAAAAATCAGAAGCCTAAGCCTCTGTGAAGTGCTTCTAATGCAAGCTACTAAGTTATATCCAGTAGTGTGGAAGACTACATCTGGTTTAGCTACCATAAACCTTAGTATATGGGTCAAACTATGAAGCCGTAAGACCACTGTGTGCCCTCGAATCCAACACTGAAGGGCAATCGGAGGAGATCACAGCCAGTTCCATTTCCGTAGCTTGTACTGACGCGAAAACCGTTCCTTGCTGTGCTGACAGGGAGCCTCTAGCTAAACGTCTTACTTCTTCACTTTGCCTTTACGATTTCAGCAACAACGAGCGGCTTTCGCAAAATGATAGATCTGCTTTCCTCCGTCATTAGCGCATGCGCAGTGAAACCTGACCCCTCTTTCCCCTCCACATCCCCGCTAGCAAACATATTACACAGCGCGCATGCGCGCTCGCACTTGCTGATTCTCTCACACACGAGTGTGTTCAAGTTACGGTCGAGAAAGAAGTAAGACGACGCCTTAATGAGGAGATCAAAACGATCGTTTACGCGCTATTAGGGCCGATTGTAAATAAGATGAATAGCGTAAAGTGAGCTGCACAGTGACATCAATCTTCGAGCCCCAGACGCATATTTATCTATCGAAAGGAGGTCATAAAAGAGTGCATCAGCGGTGCGAATAACAGAAGGAGACCCCCCCCCCCCCTCAAAAAAAAAAAGAAACAACGAAAGAAGGTGCCGTCTAAAGTTCGGAAACTCATAAAGAATGCGATTTCTAAACAAATGAGAACTGACAATAACGGAACGGAATAGAATAGTGACGCAATATAAAGTCTTCCACAATGCTCCCAAATGGGGGCTGGAAGATAATGGCGGGGGACAGCGGTGGGGGGTGTAAAAAGAGGACTATTCCGAGTCTGGGCTTAACGTTCCACCAGACCTGACAGAGTCCAATTAGAAATTGAAACCACGTTCGAACGCCGCGGTTTCGCGTTCCGTGCACGCAAGAAAATGCGGCGTTGAATGATCAAGCAGGCACCGACGCTCGAAGCGCGGCTTGGCGCACACGTCCTGAGCGTACGCCCCGCGACTACCCGATTGCGATAAGGCGGGAGAGCCCAATTTCTCATTTGTATATCTTCATCGCTGTGGCGAAAATTTAATTACGGTCTTAGTTCCGCCGTGGATACTTCATTCGCCAGCGGACTTATACCTTTATACGCTGCCGACTTAGGCGGCACTTGAAAAAGATGTTTTTAGCAATCCACATTCTTGGAAGCTTTGTTCTTCAATCGAGAGAAGATGAAAGCTTTTGAATTGCATAATGAGTGTATTTTCTTACTGCAACGTGATATGGCTAAGTGCCTTGTTTGAAAGGAGTTGCTTTAAATTTTTGAAAGAAATAAATATATTTTTCTAGAATTGGTGTTCCAATTGCCCTCCAGTGAGAGGGGAATGGCGAGAAAATGTTCAATTTTTAAAATGAACATCTGATGCTCATTGTTGCAGAATCAGCGGCTCAACAAATTTTCTTTGCTACATCGTCTCGTCGTTGGGGCTTTAAGGTTCACTCTAAAAATTGAAATCATAAAGGCTCTGCAATGAAGTTTTTTATAACAGGTGGCTGCAAGATTAAGAATCCACGGACGGATCTTTGAACGCACTAGCATGTAGTATACATGAATGTGAGTTCCTGTGGTATCCTAATGCTGACCGAACCCGGGCTGCCGGCAAGTTCCCCTACGATGAGTGCGCGCGGCGCGCCCATACACTTTAGAAGGTATTCAGCACGTCCTACATGCCAGACCCTGACATGGCACAATGCTACTGCCCCTTGTAGCCAATACAGACTCAAGGGCCGATGATGTGAAGTTGAATGGCAGGCGCGCGCACGCACGCACGCACGCACGCACACGCACACGCACACGCGCACGCGCACACGCACACGCGCACACGCACACGCACACGCACGCACGCCTTCAACAAAACCGAGCGTTATCGGCCGCTTACTTCTGGAGTTATTAAGGGCTAAGATGACAGTAGCTGACACCACTTCGAAAAAGGCCGAACAGAATGAAAACTTCATTTGTAAGTAAGAAGATGGTGATCTTGGGTTTCCTCAGCCGCTCCAGGTGACGGGTTAGAACCTACTCCGAAGGAATTACTTTTGCCTTATGACCCCTGCCCCACATGCGAAAGAACCTCCATTTAATACAGGGGCAGGCTTGATAAGAAATTTTCATATTTCTACGCAAACAAGACATTGTTCTGCTTCTGGTTATAAAAAAAAACTACACCAGTTTTCCGAGGATGTTTGATAAAGCCAGAGGCAGCGATACCAGAGAAGGCCAATGCGTACCTTTTACTTATTGCTGTGACGCTTAATTCCCCTGCCAAAACTGTCTTGGCAGGACAGCACTACGATGTAAATGCTACGTAGTCGTATAGAAACTGCGTTTTAGCCTATAAGCAACGACTCTTAGAAAAAGAGAACTCTTGAGTAGCATCCTGAGTGACTAACTTCATTCACGTGTAATACGCAGAATAGATGTAAGCACTCAAAAATTCATTCACTAATTTATTATACCTCGTCTTTAATGCATAAAACATTTTCATCTTCCTTTCATCTTCCTAGATGCCTGGTGTCATTCTAGTCCTTTATTACTTCATTCACTTTCAGCAAGCACAAAAACAAGAAAAGATATCAGCTGATTCTGAACCGACTGCTGTTGTAATTAGACTGCGCTCACAGTTTAACGCGGTCGAGGATTGGGATTTGATTTTGGTTCGTTAATTACACAGGCATTCTCAACAGTTATCCAGTGAATCTGCATCACTTGTCGTTAGTAATTCTTAATGTCCCCTTCTTTTGGCATTAGGGATTCTTTTTTGTGTCTTTGGCAGTTTGCAGAGTATCGCTCAGTGGCACTTCTACGGACCATTAACACTTCAGACAATGGCACATAAAACCTGCCCTCAAGTGCCATCTGATGCTTTCCATTACTACGTTTGCATCAGGTTGAATTAGCGGGTGCTCCAAGTCAATAGCATATCAGTTCGCACTCACGCCGAGCTGCTGTTAACAGAAACCTCTTTCCAACGCCGTGATATAGCCTTTTGAAAGTAATATGTTGCACCTATGACGGCCTCCAGTTCTGAGTATGCAACTGCGTTATTCTACTTTGCACTAATAATTTTAAAAATTTCACTCACATACCGGTGCACCGACGTTCAGAGCAGTGGCGGCTGAAAGGCTCGCTTTAAGCGAAGGTTCACAAAACGACCCTCAGAGAGTAAAGGGCGAAAGACTCCTACGCAATGCAAACTAAATGCGCTCTAGATATCGCGAGAAAATGTTAACATTGAAGATATGTCGAACATTATCCCACCTGTACTCTCCTATAGTTAGTTCAATAAAAAAAACCTCTCAGATATCTTATGTTCCAGGTTCCTAGCCAGGCTCCTAGAGATAGAGTTTCTGTGTGCAGTGCAGAAAAATATATTGGGGGGAGTATAGGTTCGCATTTTACGCTCTAACGATAATAAATCGTGTCCGTAGTGGACAGAATAAAGAAAGAGTTACGCGAAAGCGGAAAAAGCGTTGATACAAATTCTTTTTAGAGCTTTTTGCGCAAAGGCAAAACTTCTTTTGGGACGTCCAGTACACTGCAGAACGGTTTGTTTCCGCCGCAGAATGCGATATGTGATGATAACTTAGCATGATCATAAATCTTTTTACATAATTTTTTTCTGTCACAATAGGAACCTCTGTGGAAAACGAGTCTATTGAGCTTCAACTCACTATTCTGCAAAAAAACAATTTTAGTGGAATTACAATGCAGCTGAAGGTCATTTATGACGAAAGCGACTTTCCAACGGACTGGTTTCTGTTACTGTTGTGTTGTTTGTCCTCGCTTACTCAATGGTTCAGACACTTCTGACTGCAAAAAAAAAAAGTTTCGCATTGGCGAGTTCCTGTATCGGTTGCATGCTGTTTTTAAAGAACATATTTTCTGCCACGATCAATACGTCAAGCCATGATAACACGCTGGGCCCGTAAATAGAAAGCTATAAGCCCATAGACAAAGCCGGTACACACATTTTGTCGACATTTCTGTAAAGATATATATGAAGCCTTGTTCTAGGACTCATTTGTGAATCGATTCGGAGCAGACTGGGCTACAAACAACCACAGCAACGTCTGCTGGCACAGGCACTGTGGCAGCTACAAAACGACCAGTCCTGGGCTACCAGCTGGTGCCATTGATCGCGAGCTATTAACGTCTTGCGTACTGCAGACGAATACAAAAGAGCGAGCAGACGAAACTAGCACAACAAGCGAACGTAACGACCACCTGGAGGTTTGAAGAAGTTTTTCAGTTTCCCTTTCTTTTTCTGCATTATCACAGGTAACAGGAACAGGACTCAGGCTAAGGTCATAAACGCAGCAAAAAACAAAAAAAACAACAAAAAAGTGAAAAATGAAAGGTGCCACTCACAGAGGTTTAGAACTTAAGAAAAGAAGCCCGAAAAAAATTACTTTGAACATCTAGGACGCTTAGTTGGCATCGATTAGCACGACTCAGTTACCTCGACATCACATGACCTTGTTAGAAGCGCTGTGGTGTCCGTCTACTCTTCGTCCCTGTCTCAAAGTCGCGCTGTGTTTTTTAGCTGTCATGAATTACGATAGCACTAGAATACTTCCGGTTTATTGACTTCACATCCCATCGTCACTTTCGGTGTGGTAGTCAGTTCCGGTCGTCACTACCGGTTCGGTAGCGTCACTTCCGATTTGTCGACGTCACGTGGTATGTTCGCCGGTCTTGCTCAGACTTTTCTGAGTCATGGCCATGACTCCGCATGACCATAATTGTCTTGTCCAGAGACATTCTCCACTCCAACACTATGACCCTATAACAAACAGACCCCGAGTGTGACAACGGATACCTCTGAACGAGGCGACGAGCTCCTTATGATATAACATAAAATAAGAAACTACCGAGGAAAAAAATTAGTGTGAAAGAAATTGCTAGCAGCAGTGCCAAAGCATTTCAATCCGAGTTGGGGAGTCAATAAGAAGAGTGAAAAAGCAGCTAAACTGGAGTTCAACTATGAACTCCCATGGGGGAGTATCAATACCCACTCTCGCTTTAATTAAGTTAGAAAAAATAATAATTACATGAGAGAGAGTTCAATGACTCCTTAAGTGACAAGTATCAGACCTATTCACACTCCCCAGGACAGCGAGCGACTATGTTAAATTCACTGCCAAGTCTCGGACTTTGAGAAATTGGTCTGTATATTTATTCTAACGTATAAATAAAAATACGATGAAGGGATAGGCTCAACAAACGAAAACAAATCACTCATCGCGAACTGCTGTAGTGAGCGCAAATTCTAAATCCCAGCGACGCAATTAACGTGGGGCAGGCGTTGATTACAATGAGTGCTGCAGCCTTAGATGAACTGCCCTTTATGAGCCTTTAAAGTAATACTTTGAGGAGAATCAGACTAGTATTAAAAATGAAAAAAAAATACAAACAAACAAAACAGCACGTGCTGGTTTTGTTTCTTCGTTTTCATTCTTCTTATTTTGCGGTCAAGACTTAATACGGCGCACAATCATATTAGGCTGTCATTAATGCAAGGAACATCATGAAGAACACCCCTCTCCCCAAACACACACACATATATACACAGGATGATTTTATGAACTGCTTAGAGCTTTATGAAAAAAAAATGAAGTTGAGGGTCATGGAGATGCTGCCTTCACTGAGTGTGTGTTGGCCTCGGTGGGCACAAAATAGCAAGGTAGAAGTCGTTATGCGACTAATGAGCCAAATTTTTGTTGATTATCTTTGTAATTATCCACTTCATGCTGCATTTTGCAATCGCAGTCTTGAATACCGTATCGATTCCGGGCTAATCTAATTTACAGAATTTGCCAACGTGCAAAAGGTCTCCTGTCGATTGAATTAGTCTGGAGTCAATAAAGTATTCAAGACAGCGATTGCAGCACGGTGCATAAAGTGAGTAATCAAAAATAATAATAAAACTTCCGACTAATTAGTCGCATAACCACGATTGCTATCGCCTACTATTGTGTTCGCCGAGTCTTATACATATTCAGTGAAAGAAACATCACCGCGGCTATCAGCGGCATTCTTTTTACAGTTCTAAAGATTGAAGAAAAAATCACCCTGTATATATAGCCGTCGTGCCGTGCTCTGGAGAATAAACAGAAACGCGCGGGGCTAGCTGCGTTCACGTTCTGCGGCAAGTAACAAAAAGCAAACATGAGACACATATCATATATCTATAACCATTTCACCTAACTCAACCCGGGTAAAGTACCCAATCGTAACCAGCACTTCATCTCCCTTCCATTTCTCTTATGGCCTGTCTCTCGAATACCGCGCAGCGTTGTCGAAGCCGGAGATAACGTCAGCCGAAGAGAGCCCGAGGTCACGACGTCACTTACAGAAGAAAACCTTCCGAAACATCGGGCACTTGTGCGGTAGCCAAACACATTATCTGAGGATACGGTATGGCTGGTGTAGAAGCGCAAGGGGTAGTACCCCGAACTCCGACTTTCAGTCAAAACAATCGTTCGGAGAGATCTGCCTCTATCTTGGCTACAGTGATTGATGTACAGCAAGGGGAAATAGCTTTCACTCCCTCTTTTGCCTTGTTCCTCTATGTCTCGCTATAGCCCTTCTATGTTGAAGAAAGCTGTCATACCCAAAACGCTGCAAGTCAGGCACAATTCCTCGGTGCGAGCTTCGTGCTTGAACCCTGAGTACCGTTAACCAGCTCCGGCTTCACCAACGCTGTGCGGTTCTAGCAGCCCAGGGGAGACAAAGACATGAGCTGCGGAGCACGCGTGCCTGCCTCGTAGGAAAGAGGAATGGCTGGACGATGACACCGAGTTAGAGGAGAAACGCCAGAGGCCCGGATAACCACGAGGCAGACCAGTGCTCGCCAAGCGCAAGCACACGACGAGATTGTCCAGACGCGTGCTCTTCGCGTGATCGCGTGCGAATGCAAGCGAGCCACGCACGCGATTCGCCGTATCTATATGTACATTCTTTTCGGGCTTTAGCTCCATATACGCCGGCAACTTTCAGCGTTCCGTCGGGAAACATAAGAGGTGTATTGATCTCGTCCAACTGCGTCTTCCCTTTGACGCGGCATTTTTTGTTCTCGCTCAAGGAAGCAGCAAGGCCGTCGGTGGAGAGCTGGGTTCACAGCCGTTCGACCCCCATCTTAAAACGTGCCTGTTTGGAGAACGGCCTCCGGCTCACCCTCCACCTCCACCCTCCGTTCTTCCCGCTTCCCTCGAGTGGAAAGCGCGCGCGCGCTCGTGGAAGGAACCGAAGCGTGTCATCTTTCTTCGAGGGATTATTACGGCCGTTTATACTGGCGGGGGATTTCGCGCGCCGATACCTTTCGCCCCCTCAATAAAACCTGTCGAACCTGGAAAGAGCGTAAGCGCTCTGGTTGTTTTTTTCTCTATTTTTTTGCGTATACAAAATGAAGAAGAAAAACGCGAGAGAAACGACCGCTTTCGGGTACGTCTTGCATTTTGGTCTATCTCAATGTTGAGCCCCAGGACGTTTACCGGTTCACCGTTTATTTTTGCCCGGTCATGTGCTATACTTCTCAGCGTTTTGACTTACTTTCTAGTTTGTTGTTTCTTACCGCACTAGGATTGGCTCGGGCGTGAGAAAAAGCTGCATGATATGTGGCTGGTATTTATCGCTCGTGAATTATAGAACTTAACGCTCTGGGGAGGTTTCAAAACTTGCGTTCATGCGATTACCAGAGGCTTCATGAGATTATCAGACCCCGCTCGTCAACTTTGTAAACGTCGCTACTAAGGCCTCCGGCCTTTATTCGCCTCTGCAATTTCTTTGTGCGACTTTGTGCATTATTCTTTAGAACCACGAGTTCATCGTAATGCTGGTCTTGTCGCAATGTCGCAATGCTGGTCATGTGTTAAGGCGCGTATTTTTTACTGGGGTTAGTTCTGATGCAAAGGCCTAGAACTGACTCAGTATGAAGTCCAGTTTGTGTGCTTATAAAAAAACTGAGAGCGAGGATTCGCTATGTTTTGTACCTTGAGGTAGAATGCTTTTCGTACTAAACGACAAGAACGCGTAGACTCTTGCCGCTTCCGCAAAATTTTACACGGTTGAGGAAAAATGATTGAGAACAACAAAAACGGCCTTTTTGGAGCCCAATGATTCAGCGATACGTGAACGTTGAGTGATATCATGGCACGAGCGGGCGCAACCGTGATGTGAGAGTGACATTTCTCTCTCAAGGACGTTACTGAAAGAGATGAGGCATTGCAAGGGCTTTCGAACGGTTTTCGTGTATAATGCCACCTACAACGTGTATCAAGAAAATGCAGAAAGCATCGCGTACTGCGCTGCATTACGTCTTACGGTAAAAATATTTCTGATTGGCGGTCGTTTCCGCCGGCAAAATCGTCTGCCGAGAAATGCGACATGTAATAGAATTTCAAATAAAAAAATGTTTATGCACGACGACACCGGAGTTCAAGAAAACTGTGAAACTAAGTCGAGATAAGCTTTGAGGGCAACCGTGTAAAAGACGCAGGTTGTCCTCTGCATGATCATGAATTCAGCCGTTTGAAATTTTCTATTTCTTTAATTTGTTTTGGTTTGCTGGGCCGGTGAGCAGGAGGAAGGCTGAGCGGGAATCATGGAGTTATATGTGTTCCAGTGCATCATCTTTCAGGCACCATCATGAAGAGGAGGCGAGAATTAACTGGAGTAATGTTTAGTGAAACCTGCTGTGGAGTATATCCATTACTTCTGAAAAGAACACAACGCAACAGGACACGACATGAAAAGGAGTAGACAGTAGACGGCGCAAAGCGTTTTTCCCTGTCTACCCAATTCCACGTCAAGCTACCCTAGCGCGTTACATTCTTTCCCAATGCTAAAATAAGCACACAGAGACGGCCGACTCCACTCTCAGAGGCTGAAATGCGTCGGTCTCTTTATTAGATAATCTCTCCTCTTTTCTGTTTTTTTTTGCAGCACACAAACACACACAAACGTGCGGCATTCGGAGAGAGCAACTGGGCAAACAGCATCGTGGTGCGTCCACAGAACGTCATGCACATTCACACACTCGTAGAAGCATTCATACAGCGTTTTATCCCCACCGTCGCTCCACATTGGATCCTCTTTGGCCGTGGGCGCCACGGCAGCTGTCTTTGGGATGTCTCAGGTAATCAGTCTCTGCTTTGGACCCTGCGTCTCTGGCCCTACGTGTTGGCGGAAGTGCCACTTCAAGACGCGTCATCACCTGCATCGAATGCTGCCAGCAAACGCACTGAGCCGGCGCTTCGGTACTGACGTTACTCCAGCTGACGTTACACTTCGTCTTGAAATTCGGCAGTAGTATTTTCGGAACGTAAAGAGGAACTCAAGATAAATAGCGTCGTCCATAAATGCTTGCCTCAGAGGTAGTTGCCGCGATGTAAAAAGAAGGCTAAGAAAGACTGGCCCATATGTTTCGCCGGCATGTTGACTGGGAGATGGAGTTTTTGCTGAGTTAAGACGGTACAATTTATATACAATAATATAATCTCTCAGGCCTCCAACAGGCACTGGTGTGCCTTGTAAGAAATAACATTGATATTCTTTAGAAAACTCGAACAATTTATACCTCAAATGCAGCATAATAACAGTATAGACTATAGCCTAAATACATGATTGCTTTATAGGCGCATTCTATCACTATGGCACAATTATATGTCGCTCTTTGGGTCACTTAGAATGGTCTACCAGATTCCTAACTTGGTCTATTAAAAGAAATTTTTGCAGAAATGCAGTCATAAAAGTAAGAAAAGCAGCACACAGGACATTTGTTGCGAGGCCGGAAAGCCACACTGTTCTGAATTACACTGTTCATTAGGAGGTGCCACAAAGACCTTAGGTTCATAGAATTCACGAAATTTCTTAACTTGTTCAGACATGATTAAGACGCAATCTCCAATTGCCCGATGCACAATCCGTCGCTCGAGTTTCTATCACGTCAAAATAAAAAAACACGAAAGTGAATGTAATGGGCACCCTACGAAACGAACACTTTAGGTTCTAACTGCTACTACAGTTCATTACAATGTATGAAGCATTCTTTTCGCTCTGCTTAGTTTATTACAACGAAAAAAAAACAGTGAAATGCAATAATGGCGACATTTCAGGGACCAGTGGCAGAATCATTAAAAAAAACTCTGCCTTAATTCAATTTTATTCCTGTCATTTTGCCTTTCGTCGGTGCGACGAACGACAATAAACAAATGAAGAAAAAAAAACGAAGCGTTACTTCACCAGCCTAGAGCATGAGAAAAATGATCCAGAAAATGTTTTAGGTCTGCTATACTCACCCCGCTTAATACAATATTATATTAACATATTGTGGTATATTTCAGATATAGACCTGCTTCCTTATGGATTGTATCGTAATATTTTTTTCCGTGGAACCCTTAGCCTCGCCGCCTGCGGCACTGGGCCACGAAGTTCTTCTTATAGTATTGGCCAGCCCGATGAGCTTTGGTTTGTTCAGCAAACCCGTGCGTTGAAACCTGAGAACTGATTTGTTGCCAAAAGCGCTTAGCGTAGCTTGTAACAAGATGGTGAGCACACTGTATACTGTGTCAGGTAGTTTTAATAAAATATAATAATCGGCCAAGAAGCGCTATATGAAACGATGCTCATACTTCGCTTCTTCATCCCACACATGATAAAGAACCACTCTGCTTGTGCATTCGCAAAAAAAAAAGGTGATATTAGTATTCATCACAGTGCTTAACAATACGCCGAGTGCTCACTTTCCACCCTCGGGTTCCGACTGGCTGGAATATTTACCGACTACACCTTTGTTTCTGTCTCTCTCACAAAATATCTTTTCCTCTTGTCAACCTTATTCCTTGTTTATCCTTCATTTCTGGGCGATTTCTTAGCCTCGAACAACGATGACAACACATGAAGGTGACTCAGCATGAGCGGTGTATCACGAGAAATCACACAAAAACAGTGCGCAAGAAAAAAAACTGCAAAACAGCAATGAAGTTGACTAGACACAAACATTTCATTCTGTACATGATCAAGATAATGGTGTACATGAAAAAAATAAATAAGGAGGGAACACTACGACGAAGAAGCTAACTGCCCCATACATTCCGCCTAGACGCATAAGTAATGATCGTTATGAACTCGCGCAATTAGGTGCCCTCAAGCCAGACTTCACTCATGTCCGCACATTTTTATCCGTGTTTGATGAGTCCAGACACGAGAATGAATCACCTTAGTCCGTCACACTTGAGGGTTTTGCATTACGCTTGCACATGCTCTCGCTCAACCTACGCGCCATTTTAACAACACATGGCGCAAGATATCTTCCTGATTGCTCAAGACATTTCATGTTCTTCTCCTGTCATCGTCGTTAAACTAGACATGCGCGGTAGGACTTTTATTGCTCGCCGTCAACCAAAAACTGAGAATTTATTCGCTGTGTAATCCTACATGAAGCAAAGAACAAGTGAAAATAGCTGTTGTACATACCCTTTCGCTACACAAAACTTATGCAATAACGTATGTTATAAGTAAGCAACTTTGAGTAGGCCTCTTGGTGACCTTTCGAAGAACGTCGCTGTCGTTCATTAAATTTTCATTCTGGGCCAGTTAGTACATCTCGATCTTGAGAAAAGTTTTTAGCTCAGAGCCCTTTTAGTACCACACGTGTGTGTCGCCTTTCTTGTGTTTTGTCTCTGTTTACGCTAAAAACCTTTTACACGATAACTGCCCTACAAAAAATACTGCCAGGACTGCAAATTCACCATTTATCGATTGCGTCTGTGTGTGCTCAAAAGGCTGGTCTGCTCATTTACGCAAATACGTCTGTTGTATCAAGTGTTACGTTAGTGTTTTCTTTGCTAAGTTCGCGCGTAATTGACGATGCGGTCAGTTTTGCTTTTGATCCGTTTATAGATAAAGCATCAGAATCTCCTTCTTATGTGTTGTCCATCAGAAAATTACAGTGGCTGACAAAGCCAAATATCGCAACATTTCATAAGCACGCTGCCAGCCTGCGCACAAGACAGCAACCGGTGCTGTTGATAGCGTTCACGAAATACCAAGGTGAAGTGTCAAATGAAACTAACTTGCAAGAGGTAAGTTCGCTGGACGACGGTGCAGGGGCAGAAAATCCTGGCGCAAGAACTATTCATATAGCTCGCATTGAGACCCCAATGAGCCCGGTTTGTCTTAGCAGGGCTGGTTGCAGCATTAAACCAGAAGCACACCTCCACTCGACTCATAGCTCCTAAAGTGACGAGCACTCATTATACCCGTAAGTTCTCTTGCATGGTTTATCAGCTCAGGGAACCAAGTTTCATATGAAGATGGAAAAAAGTAGGACAGTAATTGTGCACACGTCTTTCAATTTGCTTCACCTCGTGTGATAGGGATATATTTTCCCCAGCACATCAATTCATTAGAACTCGGAGCCCGAGGAGCAGTTTCAGTGTCGCAAATAGCACTGCATCTCGTTTAAAGTAGAATGACTTGGAATGCACTGTTTAACGGTGTCATTCACTGACCACCGACACGGTGGTAGCTGACCATCCGTCGCACATTCCAAAGTTCTCTGGAAAGCATGTCGACCTAGACATGCGCTCTATACAAGCTCTAGAGAAGGCTGCACAACGCCCCTTCAGTGTCAACAATTATTCTCCCAGCGCAGGCTCCACTTTCTAGCATCCGAGGCAGTGCCTCGTCTCGGCATTCTTCCGTTTAGTCCAGTCACTCCGCTGCCAACACCACGCTGCTGCATCCATCTTCTCGTCCTGAGCGAATGAAAACAAATAACCCAACACAACCCAACCAAGCACCGCAGAACCGCCGCAGAAGCAACCAACCAACACAAAGTCGGCGAAACATCACACGCGCACTCTGCACTTCACCGATCGCAGTACGGCGTCCCCAGACCTCGTATAAGGCACATAGTTCTGAGACGGCGTCGGACGCGCTGGTCAGGGGCTTTTTCCAGGCACGGGTCGCCCTTGCTGCGAAGCTGTCTTTTTCTTTCTTCTTCCGGCGAAGCGTCGACGCTTGAACTTCGTCGAACGGTGGCGCTGTTGTGCGGGCAGCGCCCTTCGTTTTGTTCCTTGGCTTTGGTTCTTTTGCTAGGCGCCCAGGTATGTTATGAGGGCAGATGCCGATCACCTGATATCAAGACAGCTGAAGTCTGCAAAAAATAAAGACAATTTGGTGAGACGTAGGGAACTCACGGACAAATAAATTCAAGGTTGCCAAAGGTAAGGTCACCCACATAAATTTTTGAGTTAAAAAGGTGATCCGAAAGAAGAAATTTGCTTGCTACTTCTCGATGTAAACAAAATATTTATGAGGGTTTAACGTCCCAAAGTTACTCAGGCTATGAGGGGCAAACAAATACGGGTACATAAAACTAAATTTTTTATTATTAATTTACAATACTGCAGACAAGTATTCTGTTTCTAGCAGGAATGGCATACATGAATATAGCATATTATTCGTAATGGGTTGTATCACGCCAAATTTACCAGCAAGCGGTTGGGCTGCTGAAAACATTATTCGAAATGAGCAAATTTGAACGCCGATGTATGCGTTTCTTTCTTTTTGCCAAGGAGTACAAATTTTCTAAAAAGGCTTTTAAAGATTAGAGCGTTCTGCTCTTCCATATTCTGCTCGAAGTTACGCGTCGGAATGTCCAACGCTCATTACGCTTCAACTGGACATATGGTACTTTACAATATTATTAAATTATCAGAAACATCTCCTGAATCAGTGCCCGAAGTTTTGAGGCATTTCATCCGTAGATACGCAAGTAAAGCTTGTTGTTAAGCGGCTTACTTCAGCGTGCCTTAAGCAATCGAAATTGGAAATCAATGTACTTCATATTGATCTTGTGCAAGGGCGCAGAAAAACACACACGCGTCATATATACCCATAAGTATTATTTTTTTTTAGT
This sequence comes from Amblyomma americanum, assembly GCF_052857255.1. NCBI lineage: Eukaryota > Metazoa > Arthropoda > Arachnida > Ixodida > Ixodidae > Amblyomma > Amblyomma americanum. The sequence continues at coordinate 212,182,281 of NC_135499.1, forward strand.
CAAGACCTAGGACACAATACGGGGCAAGTGACTGCGCTAAAGAAGATTAGAAACGCAGTGCCCACTATACGCATAATTCGCGCATACAGCCATGGTAATTTGACCTCATTCGTATCCTGCCCAGTTTTGTTTTTATGATTCCGTACAACCGCCTCCGGCAATTCCAGATAAACTCTTCTTTTTTGGAGGGGGGATATTATCTTAAGGGATAAATACTGGCTATTGAAAAAGCGTGGAATTGAAAATTCCGTGGGGTATTAGACCCTAAACAATCAGATTCGCAGCAATAAAAATAACTAAAACAAAAGGCGTCTAACATCGGTCATTGATATTGGAGTGTTAATACACGGTACAATAAGGCGAACTTTGCACTTCTAAAGAATAGCACAGAATAGTTCGTTATTTCAAAGGTCACTGTACTGGTTGTCGTCACATGTAGAAAAAGGTTTCACTTCAAGCTCGTTACACACAGATTCACAATAGGGTGTGAAAAGATCATAAGTTAAAAATAATTGGCCACGACCGAAATCCACTATTAAATTTATCAAATTCTACAGCAACTTCTGATGAAGACAATATAAACGAAGGCTGCAATTAGGAGTTCATGTGTGTGCATCTGCGTAGTTCTAAGGAGACCTCGGTAATAAAATCAAGATTATAAACAATAGAAACAGGTGGCTGTTATTGGCTCCGTGAAACCTAATTCAGAAGATGTGAAATACCACGCACTTAAATACCGCGCACTCTCTCTGCCGAGCTTAAAACAATAAACGTTAGGGAAAGCTATCATTTCTAACGAAGATTCGGCAAGCTGCGGCGTGTTACAATAACCGCATGAGACGTTACCCCGAGCGGCCTGCTGTGACCCCAATTGGCTCAAATGTCACGACCTCAGGGCCCCTCTCCAGCGGCGCCCTCTAAATAGGCGTGCGCAGGCGTCGACATTACAGCCACGCCGTGGAAGAGAATGGGACCAACTTTCCTCCCTACTTTTTCGTCGAGCCATCTTCGTTTATTGTTCAGCCGCTGAAGCATATTTCTCTTCCCTCTCCTTCCTCCTACTTCTTCAGCCATTTGCAACAGCGACCATGCTTACATAAACAGCGTTGAGTACGTCATCGTAGCCGCCGCTCCATTTTTCCTTTTCTCTATTTTTGGGCTCCTCTTTAAACCTCTTCTTTTTCAGATCCCTTCTAACAACAAGCCCCGTCGCCTTCCGGGAAGACGTGATTTATCGTCCCCAAAACTTTGAGCCGCAGACGACGGGCGCGACGCGTTTTTCCGTTTGTAGTACCCGCGACGTGCCGAGAGCATGCAGTTCCCTTGTTCCTTCCTTTTCCCTTTCCTGTCCCAGACTCTCCTTTTTTTTATCCACGAGTTCTTTTGCCCTTCATTTCCTGGCCCCCTCTTTCCCCTCCCCATTGCCCTTTCCTCCCCGCATTTCCCGTGTTTTGTTCTATCCTTCCTGCTTCGATGCTTCCTCCTCCTTTTCCTCCTCCTCCTCCTCCTCCTCCTCGTCGCATCACTCCCCGCCCCCTTCCACGCTGGGCTCGCAGAGTTGTCCTTTTACCGCCATCTCCCTCTAAAGTTTAGGCCAGATCAGGCGCGCAAGCGAAAACGCCGCGTTCATAGTCGTCGGCTGGCTTGTTCTCGCTTGACGGAGGCAGTTCTTCCAGCCGTAACGACGAGATGGCGCTCGCGTCGTCGTCATGCTGCGGTTGATGGCCGACAGAGCGGCAGGCTCTTTAGGAGACAGCAAGAAAAAGCGAGCGCCCTCCCCTGTTCTTATTCGGTTGTTTTGCTTTTCAGCGAAGTATTTGTTGCGCTCTTTATCTCTTTCCTTGGCAGGAGAATGCGAAGACAGCCCGGGCGAGGAGGAGCGGTCGGGGGATATCTCTCGCCGGCCGACTTTCGCAAGGGAACGAATCCGAAGGATATAAAGGAGGCTGAGGGAAGAACCGAAAACAGGGAAGCGGGGTTAGTTATGCGTCAAGGGAAGAGGTGGGGTGATGAGGGACGCGGCGATGGAGGCTAGCGTGCATTTCGGTCCACTTGCGCTGTCCGCGAACGAGCCGTAACCTCCCGCTGAATATGCGCGGTTTTGTGGCATTAGCCGAGCGAGCCGGAGAAAATCTGCTTGCATCACTAAGCGGCTGATGGCGAAACGCGCAGACAGATTCAGGAAGTAAACGATACACCTGCCATATACAGCTCGAGGGCACTGAAAGAGAAGCATTACGTGAAGATGTACTCTCGGGAGTTCATAGGGATTACTTCGATATTTGCTTTTGTCAGTTTGCTTAAGCGCTGAGTGTAGGTTTTAAAGAGGTTAACAAGCATTCTTTGCTTAATCAACTGATTTGTTATTCGTGCGTCGCTTTTCAACAATAGTTAAAAAAACTGAAAACAGCGAAAGCTGCATTTGGTACTGATTGTTTTAATGAAGAATTGATGCTGAATAGTTAGGCGCGAAAATCTAGAGGGGAGGTTTTCATTGCCTGTGTAAAAAACCAGCACAAACAAAAACGGAAGAAAACGGCATTTACAAATTGGCATTTGCGAGTACACAACCCAATTAGCTGTGGAGATACTGATAAGAGCTATAAGGGATCGTGGAATAGCAGTGCAAATTTCTGCTGTATTTATTGCGTTGTTGCGTCCTTGCAACATGGTGCCTATCTTAGAGTCTGATTCGATAGAGAGAAGACATTAAGGTTAACATTACCAGCAGATTTTATGCCAAAAAAAGCAAGAAACAGCAACTGCAAAATTAGATATAAAATATCAGACAAAAACAAAATAAAACAAAAGTGGACGGATACTAGTTTATTTTATTTATTCCTAGAAAGGCCTCTCTCGATCGCTAGTTTGCAGGCCCTAGACGCGCATGAAAAAGACAAGAATGCAAACAAATTCTATGCTTCTTGCAGGTATATGCGTGTCATGCCCTTTTCCTGCAACGGGCTGGACATTTATTATAATATTGATGCTAATGACGACGATAATCGTATAACCATTTGAAGGGTTAAAAAGGTGACGGCTATGCTATTGATCTATGCACTTCTAGGGCTGCATAACACCCACTGTCAAGTTTGCTGCTTCTGTTGTCCAGTGGCTGCTACGATGGAATTTTCCGATTATAGTGAGAATACATTAACCTTGTTCGATATTCCGCTTTAAATTCTTTCTTGAACACGGGAGACGTACAGCACCAAACGCATGGAGTGCTTTAACATTGAGTGTTTTAAAAAGTCGGTTTAGGTAACTACAACCAACTTACAGGCGACATGAGTGATTGAAATTTAGGCATGAATTCAAGCCTCTTAAAGTTAAGAAATCATTCGCCCGGTGATAATGACGGTTATTGAGACAAAAGCTGGTGGTTGGCTGATATGCTTCTTCAAGTCATTCTGCATTTAGGCCTCTGCTGAAATACGCACCACTCGTTATTTTTGTTCCCGCTTCTAAACTAGCATTTCTGTTTCGAGTTCATGTTATTTTAAACAGTTAAAATCACGCGGTAGAGTAGAAAGCATCGAAACGGCCGCAATTTGCAAGAAGGTGCATATTGTCATCTTTCTTTTTCTTGAGAACTTAAGCTACTGACACCATCCATGCACTCAGAAAGACATTTGTCTATATTTCTCCGAGAAAAAAACTACAGGCAAGGCAGCAAGAACAGGCTATGCTGTTTATTTAAAAATGAAAAACTAACCTCTTCCTCGTGAGAAAAAAAAAGCCTCTCAAAAACTCTTTCAGTTAATTTCGCGAATTTATTCTCCGAACAAAAGGATACAGAGCGGGCATGAGAGTGGCAGTGAAAAGTCCGCGCAGACAACCCATTCGACAATAAACATGGAAATATTCCGTCATTCTTGAAGAACTGCTGCACTTCCATATCGAGCTGCGCAAAATATGCACCTCCAGCGACGTCGTATTCAAACAGTGCAGCCCCGGCTGCCTACCTCAATGAAAATACTGTCGCTTATTTCCGCGGGTGCATCAGTGCAAAAAGTGCATTCACAAGAGGCGAACATACATAATACCACGGCCCCCTCCTCCCCTTCAAAAGACGCGCTCCCGTTCCCTGAAAAGCGAATAGGGGCTTTCAGATCCCGCCTCATGGAACGCACCCTACTGCGTATTTACGTTTCGTATTTGCGCATACGTGTAAACCAGTTTCACCTTCGCAAAAACGGCAGAGCAGCCAGCGCGAGCTGGACACATGCATTCATATTCACTACTTGTGTTAAAGTTTTTCTTTCTTTCAGAACTTTTCGCACATGCACTCTCTGTCTCCACCCCACGCAACAAACGAGTTTCGTATGCAACCATCACGTTTTGCATCGTCTTCTGAACAGGGTCCTCTCTTGCGATGCAGGAGCCCCCCATGATTCGATATAGAAGACGCGTAACAGCCTCGACCATACTCGACGAGAGACTTTGCCTGCTCTCTCTCTCTCTCTCTCTCTCTCTCTCTACAAACACGGCACGATCTCTCTTTTCCTTTCATTGCATGCACGGCTTTGCAGGACCGCTATTACGCATTCTCTCCCGAATCTCTCTTCTGTTTCGTCGCTGACTGCCTCCCGCCATCTCTGGTATACGTTACACGGTGTTGGCTGCACACAGAGTCCCGCCCGCGCCTTCTTTCACGGATTGCCTCTCGCCCTTCAAGTTCTACTCGTCTGTTTTCTCCTCTCTTCTCTTTTGCCCAACGAAGAGGGAATACCGAAAGTACGAAAAATCTAGGAAATGCGTTACGGCTGAACAGAGAAAAATGGCGCCCACTTTTCCGCTGAAAATAAACGCGGCGAAATGTCCACCGATAGATCCTCAGCGAAAGGGGGCCGCGAAAGTGAGTAGACAGAGCTAATATCTGAGGTATGTGACGGGATAAACAAGTGACGTACGACTTGCACTGGAAACGCGCGAAAAAAAAAACGGGAGGTGAGAGGGAGGGAGGTGAAGGCTAAGTAAACACGAGAAGTAAACAATCTCTTCAAGTGTAGTAATTCCCGCACAATGCTATAGTGGCTGCTAGAAAGCAGCCAGAAAATAGGCGCCTTCTGTTCTCTTTATCCTTCTATATGTCTTTTTTTTTCTTTCACATCTATCGCCCTCTAGATGGCGTACGTGATTGGGTAGACAAGTTGCCCGTGTCCGGCAACCTCCCCGCACGCATTGTTCCGTTCTTCGCTGCGGTGGCGGTTTCTGTGAGTAAGCCGACCTTAAATTTCTCGCCAGTCTTTTCTCCGTTCTCTTCCGCTCTTTGCTTAACAAGCGACTAAACGTTGCCGGAGAAGAAACTGCACTGTAGCGAAGCAAGAAAGTGTCGTTAATGTTTTATGTCTAAGTGAGGAAAAAATATAGACTAGAGACACACGTATCCGCCATTTTATTATTGCGAACTACTGCCACGTCCTGAGAAGAGGTATTGGCAGAAGGAACTGTCTCGGCGCGTTGGCAGCTAGGCTGTCTTGGCGCAATAGAGTATTACGACTGCCTGGTATACACTCAGTTTACTCTTGATAAGAGTATTTTAGAAATTAAATTGAGTTTTTTTGCACCGTTCATACCCAACAATTTTGGGCAAAGGCATTTTTTAGTGGAGAAACCGTTCATGAAAGCATTTTTTTTTTCAGATAATGTGAATTAATATAACAATCAATATATCCGCAGATCACCGGACGGCAATCTTTTTTTTTTCTATTAACGTTCTTGCCATCATCAAAAGCTTTCCCCGCTGGTTTTCTATTGCAGTCTTAACTGTTGAATGCGATAGACAGAAAAAATTAAAAAAAAATTTTGCTACAAATCAGAAAGATTTACCGTTACCTTCAATATTTCCAGAAAAGTATCGTATATATTTTCAATTTTCTAAATTCTTGTCCGAGAATGTTGGACATGTAGATTTTAAATACGTGGGGTGAAATATAAGCGCTCTTTTATAAAAAGAAGTGGTCTTATGTTCGAGCTTATGCCGCAGCATTATTATGGAGTAATACAACAGTGAGTCGTTTGCTTCCACTGCTGCCGTGACACCATGCATGCTATTTAGGCTGTAGGCGAGACGCGTGCATAAAGAAAACATAATAAACGAATAACCCTGATGACGAAAAACACTTGGCACTGTTCCATTGCTTGTGCGTTGATATAAAATAAAGCTTTAACAAACTTTCTTCGAGTACTATTCTCGAGAAACGCAGCGTTAATCTACTTTAGGCGCCAGAATCCGATACGGAAACTGTGTCCTTCGCAAATAGGATGCACGTAATCCATGCTGAGAGTGTATGGATTCCTGCATTGCAGGCATGCGTACGGGCGAAGACAAGATAAAAACAGAATGGAGCCCTAACGCAGGTCTTAGCAGCCAATAGAAGACCCTTGGTTATGGTGACGAGCTGTTGTCTCACTGCTACTTTCTTTTTACTGCCATCTATCATAAAGGCGGGAGCAGCACTGCCCTTTCCAAAAAAGGCAGATCCATTTTGCGGTGTGATTTTCTCAATATCGATGGACACCTCAATCGCGCCGTCAGGAAATCGGGCGGAAATGGATAGGATAGAAAGAGCACACAGGCAAGCAGGCGGCGTAGTGGAGGGCTGCAGGTTAATATCGGTACCCTAGGTGTCTACAACGGCCGCTGTAATTGATTTGTGGTCGCAAGAATGCGAGATGAGTGGGCTCGTCATTCAGGTGGGCTGGGGTCATGATGATGATCATGAGTAAGGTAATAGTGGTAGTGGTAGCGGTGATGAGTTCATATGGGTCCGAGAATGCTCCGTCTCGCGGAGTTGGCATGGCAGAAAAGTTATCACCCACTGTGTCCGAACGTGTCGGAATTTTGTTATAGCGGAGGGTGAAGTCGCTGAATCGTAGGCGACAACATACTATGCAGATAACCACGCCGGAAGCAGTCAATGCTTTGAAAACCCCCAGGGATTCACTAATGCGACTGGCGGCATACAATGTTCTATTACAGCACCAGTTTGATTATGAAGCATCAAATGGCATGACTGCCTTCGTATCTAGTTTTTTTCAAGCGACAGTATTTAGACTGTCGTGTTGCAAAAAACACCGGGTTTCTCCGCAGCATAATTGCCTGACTGGTCGAGAGAGTCATGACGAAGCCCCGCCAAATTTGAAAATCTCAGGAGTAGAATGTTCTAGCACCTCCAAATGAATCATCACAAGGAATTTTACTAATCCTACTCAGTCTTAAATCTTAATCCATCCAATAATCTTGAATAATCCGCCCTATTCCGTCCTCTAATTCACCTTAATCCCACCACTAATCCACCTTAATCACTTACTAATCGATTTCCTGGGATGGGCCTATTTCCAAAATTTGAGCCAACTTGCAAATGCTAATCGAATTTTCTTCTTTAATAATGCTGTTAAGAAGTCCCCAAGTTTTTCATCACCTCTTCGGAATTCATGCTCCCTTTGATTTCTTTGTAACTCCCGGGGGGACACTCTTTTCATAACTTGGCAGTACTCTAGTGAAGTTTTGACGCAGTTCAATGTCTTCGCGCAGCTTGCGTATGAGGAACGGTGCGTCTGCGTCATTTCCCGCTTTTTGTGCGTCTTCTGTTCGTGGTCTTTGCGCAGTGTTCAGCTTCCCTTGCTTTTTTGCCAGTATGCTGCACAAGCCGCTGACAGCCTGCCGTAACAGTACATGTTGAGTTTTAAGAAAACAAAGTCTGCCTTTTTGCACACAGCTGAAGCGCGAGGAAAAGTTCGGGCACTTTCAACTGGAAACGCGAACTCAAACTAAAACTTCGCACTACAGCTGACGGCACCGAGATCAGCTAAAAAATATAAAGAAGTTTGATGCTTAAACTAAACTTTTTCACGTTTCCAACCTGAAATCGTACACACACGGCACCTCGCCTCGCTCCTCCGCCGTCGTAACCCGGGGCAGGGTTGCTTGCTCAAGCTTGGGGGGAAACTGATGTGAGCGCAGAGCGGGCAAGTTTGATCTTTTTGAAAACTAAAACGGTGCACTGTTGTGCTAGCTTGAACCGGTATCGGCTATTCAAGTGTGCCTGATTCACAGAAACTATTCAAACTTTAGGGAAGTTCTTGCTTAGTGCACAGCCTGGCTTTAGTACGCCTGACTATCAAGAGAGGCTAGCGCTTAGGCGCCCACCAATCGCGTATCCCTCCTATGTTCTAAGAAATTCGACACACTTTAATTAATTCTGCTAGATCAGGGCAGGCGCACTACTGCACCGTTTTAGATAGAGTATAAATATGTTACTTATTCATCCTCATTTCTTGTCGTCAGCGCTCGCAAGAACGTAGTACTCTGTCTTAAAACACGTTAAAGTTTCGCAGAGGTTATCGCGCTCACCTTTATGCATGAATAACGTGATTATCGATTGGCCCTCTGAAACTAATATGTCTTTCATCATTATTTTTTTTTTGTAGTTTTCACACACGCGATCAAAAGGGGTGAGAAAGGTTTCAGTAGTTTAGTGGCTGCTTTGATTCTTGGGGAGAAGCATTGCAAGATTTCAGCTGAATGGGTTATCAACGACCGGCAATCTAGTGTACACTGAGGAAAATAAGTCTTTAGAAACTTGAAAATTACAATTGCCTTCAAAGAGGATGCCTATACTAGAAGCAACAGCCTTGCCTTTTATATTACGTGAAGTGAGTCCTAGTGGTGCAAATCTATAGTCGGGCAGCTTGGACGCATGGCCTTGTTTATCGAAGCCTTTGGTTTAAGGGTCCACCATCAACCAGCTTTGTGAGCGAAGAAACAGCTTTCGAAACAGTTGATTGCAGAAATGCAGCTTTGCTGACCTGCTGGGGTACTGCAGAAATATGTTTTGAAATTTCAGGCGAGCTTATGATGCCGAAAGTGCTCTGTAGCCGTCGGTGGGCATTAACGCATATAATGCCGTACATGAATGCACCCGCCGCGTGCGTTTTCAAACTACAACAAATAGCGAGCACTGTGCGGCAAACGAAGATCTGTTTTCTTGCACGTGGAGCTCTGGTGGGGTCGCTGCCTGGTTTGGTCAGCATTAATCGAAAGAGCATTAACCGAAGAGAACGCAAGCGTAGCAGGGGCGGCAGGAAGTTAGGTGGGTGGAAGAGATTAAGAAGTTTGTGGGGATGGAATGGGCCGCAGCTGGCACAGAACAGAGTTAATTGATATGGAGAGGCCTTTGCCCTGCAGTGGGCGTAGTCAGGCTTGATGATGATGTTGATGATGATGAATCGAAACTTCGCGTTGGCTGTGGTTACTCTCGAAAAAGAACGGAGTTTTCGAAAACGCTTTACAAGCAGCAAAATATCTCGTCCGTCGTGAACGAAATACGAAAGCAGAAGACGCTAAAAAAAAAGGTTGACTTGGCAGGCCGGTGTTCGTTCGCGCGGCGTCAATTCATGCGATCGGCGTTCGCATCGCTCACAATACACGATGATTACGCTTTCGCGTCCAGCTGCGGGTTTCTACGGGCAGTAGCGAGTCGCCAAAACGTGACAACTGCAGCGCCCGAGTGGTTCCGAGCGAGCCCATTTTTTTTGTCATTTTGGTTTCTTGGTAATGGCCACTTTTTTCAGATTCGGTTTGAAAAACGGCGGGTTTTACGAGTGATTCCGCAAGCCTGTTTTCTATAACGAATATCATTTTTTTTTGTACTCTCTCTCGACGTCCTAATAGAAAAAAATCCTTTCACGGGGCGAAAACTTTTCGTTGCAGTTGGCCTTTCAACCAGACACCAATAAACCTACACATAAAACCTTATCCTATGACGTCTGCCTTTGAAAATATGTACACATATGCTCACTTGTCGTGCGACAGTTTAAAAATCGAAGGAAGGCTTGGTTCCCTTTCTGCATTCGAAAAGTAACCCTTCGATGGCTAAGGTTTTACATTGTTGTTAAAACAGCTCAATACGTACAAGATAATTTACTGTGTGTAAAGAAATCAGGATATGGCATTCGAAAAAAGTTTTATATTCAACTGTGCAAGGAGCAGATTCTCCCGAGTAGTGTCTCTGGGTTGCCCTTATTATCACGATCACAAGCCATGGCGAGGCTACGTAGTGCGCTGTTCAACTTCGTTGTTTCCTTCTGAAGCTATTGAAATCATTTATTTGTGACTGTACGATGTCCTCCGGTAACGCTGACATGCTAACAATCACTGGTAGCTCAACTTTTTCTTCAACTTGTGAGGGCTGGTCCATCGGTTTCATTCAATGCGCTTTTTCAATAAAAAAAATTTATAAAACCGCCGGTCTCATTCTCTATGTTATGTAGTTCAAAGGGCCTAGTCTTGCAAATGATGGCAACAGAATCATCACTGCCGGTGTAGTGCGGGGAAAAGAAGTAATATTAAGGCTGTTGCTTCTAAAGCTCGATGAGCATAAACAGGTTAACAACGTCTTGTGCTGCATTTTAAGGTTCCTCGTAGTTTTCTCAATATAGACTAATTTCAACTCTTGAATCAGTTTTACGATACTTCGTAATAGGAAATTTAACTTCCTTTGTTGGGGACGCCGTCTTCTTATTGAATCAAACGCTGCGAAGCAAACGGCATTTAATCGATGGGAACTCCACCGGGGATGCTACCGTGGTGCGCTCATAAAAGAGCGTTCTGTCTCTGTTATGGCCCCTTGGGAATGCTCCGTTTTCCGATAAAAGCTGGCTGCCGAGAGCTACGAATCGCATTACTGCGTGGCCGTAATAAAAGGTAAAGGAGAAGGTCGAACGCAAACGAACCCATTGGAAGCAGATGGCGCGTCTTTCTGTCCGAAATGGGATTTAGATCTTCACTGCGAGAGTGCTACTGTTTCCCGCATATTTTCCTGGTGGCCTATTACCAGAATCCGCGCGTTTTACTAAAGAAAAAAAAACGTATATTAACGGCGCTTCCTGGTAGCATGAAACCTCGTTTACTAAACTCTGCGCCTAACTACAATTTCTATCGCTCGAAAACCTCGCCTCGGCAGCTCAGGGGTTTTTCGATATAAACCGGTTGGGCCCAGCTTCTCGTGGGACCAGAGATCGCGATATCTTCTAGAGAAGAACGCTCCCATACCTTGTGCAGAAATCTCGGCATTAGAAATGCTAAAGAACAGCCAGTTTGATTTCGGGCAATGAAAAGAAGTAGGAAAACACGGCGCTTAAGAAACAGCACCAACAACCCAATTCGAGCGAAGAAAGAATTGCCACGGCGATATTTAGGGTGGTCTCCAAAACATTCCGGATACAGTATGTTTTATCTTTCCCGTTATTCAATGAGCCGACTTCAAAGGCTCGCAGAAACCCTCCCGGAACAATCGCGCCGACAGTGCCATCTTGTAGGAATTTTGTTTTTGTATTATACTTGTACAAGCGGAGCACTTCCCTCTCGAAACCGCAGTTTTTGGTTAGGTTACCGTACACTCTGAATGTGGGACACAATCGGATAAAAAAGGAATCAAAATAAAGTCAAGAAAGAGACTCTGAGAGCCTCTCACGAGCATATATTTTAGGTTCTACGGGATCAGTGCTTACAGACTGGCTACAGCCAGTGAGTAACTAAGTCTGATCGCATGCCCTGTCGTTTAATTTGTGGAACACTCTCGTTCGAGATCCTCGGCTAATTTTTCCAAACCGGCACATAAGTTACTATCTTGCTTAAAAGCGCTCTCTTCATCCCCGAGAGGCAGGAAATCCAAACGAGTGGCCATAAATCCTGCTCTTCAACGAGTGCGGCGGGTAGACCGGCGAGAACGGCGCTCCCTCGGATTCCCGAGTAACGAGGCATTCGGTCGCGCGACAGTTTCTCGCGGTGTCTCCGGGCGCGCTTCGTGCTGCCCTCTGTTGAGGCCCGGAGGCCTAGCCCGCGGGGCGGTGATAGAGCGCTCGCCTTCCAGTCCCCGAGATAGCAGCGCTCGAATATCTAATTAAATTCCCCGCATTCCTCAAGACCCGGACAGTAACGATCGTCGCCTCTCAACCTCTCGGGGTCGTTCGATCTCCACGCGCGGCGGATTAAAAGCTCCGCTCTGTGCTGGAATGAGCGGACCATAATGAACCCCGCTCCACTCCCCGTGCCGATGTGCTTTTGCGCGCCCTCAACTAATTCGTGTTCCTCCGGGGCAGGCTTCCTAGCCAACGAATGTACGGTGTAAGAACCGCTGCAAACAAAGCGAACTGAAATCAACTCGCTTCGAGGCACAAGTACGCCTCCGAACGCAGCGGCTGAAAGTGTGTAGGTAGCACATTGCTTTTCTGTACATGCCTCATAACGCTCGATATGATACGACCGTATCGAGGAAGAAGTGACATTCGTTAGGTTGGGGTAACCTAAAGAGGCTGAAAAATAATAAACCCCGCCTGCACCACTAACGTACAAGAGGCTTAATCCAATCTGAAGATTGGATTAAGCCTGTTGTACGTTAGTGGTGCAGGCAGGGCTTATTATTTTTCAATCTTTTTAGAAGCCACAGCACTTTAATGACTACTGCCGATTTCTTCTAGGCCGTCTCCACTCTAAACAGCAATACACCAGCATGGGAGTAAAAAGAGAGTAAGATGACTTCTAGCGCACACCTTACTCCCTTTTTACTCCTTTCTGTTTGGAGTTATACCTGACAGGCTGCTCCAGATGAAGGCGAAAAAAAATGAAACGAAACTGATGCACACAAAACGTTCGTGCATTCACACACACGGGATTTTTACATGGTTTGCATGAAACTTGTGTCCTTAAGAAAATCTAGCAAGGCTTTTGTTCCACGTGACGCTGAAGCTGCGTCACGTCGGGGACCAATAACATGCACCAGATACAGGTTACTGTCCTACTGGAGACTAAAGCAGACGTTATCCATAGGCTATATGTTTTATCGTTTCCATATGGGGCTTCTTGAAGTCGCGAATTGGTGTCGCGGCGTGCCGTGAAACTCGGTCCTTGGGCGAAGGCAGTGATTTGCTCTACGCGCAGTAGTTAACCGTTGATGTCTGATAGTAATCACTGATATTGTTCAGCATAACAATGTTAAATATTGGTGTAGGTGTTCGCTGCCCCTTCTTCGGATGAATAAAAGACAAATTACATCTATGAAGACTGGGGCACGTTTTATGTGAGGCTGTGCTTTCACCAAGCCATCATGATCGCTCTTCTTCTTCCGATGACCCGAAGTAGAGCTAGCAGTCACTCTCACATCAGTATTGTAAAAATCGCGCTTTGATGGGAGAACTGCAAAGCATTATTGTCTCGCTGTTGCGAAGGCGAGCAGGCTTGTCCACACCTCCCACCTCAGAAATACTGCTGTATAGCTTTTCCTTTTATCACTAGTTATAACCTCGAGAAACAAAAAGGCACTTTGTAGGATCCGGCACTTACGGCATATGGATAATCCAGACATCCACTTTGACGAGGCCTGCCTTAGGAGCAACAGGAGGACGGTTAGCGTCATCAGGTGCGTCGTACACCTCGTCTGGGACGGCATGGCGCCTGTGAAGAGAAAGGGCGGGAAGTGGGGGAACGAAACGAGACAACAACGGCTGTCAGGCGGCGCTCAGCTCAGTCGTGATCAAACGAAATGGGGTAAAATAAAGAAGCGTGGCAAAAGCCGAGTCTGAAGCTTATAAACCCAACATTCCTTTATATATTATATTGTCGCGCTCGTGATGCCGTAAAACATTAGAAAGCCTACGCCTTAAGATGTCTTCAAGACATTTTGTAGAATTCGTGATCAATATCATCAGGACCAGGAAGTTGCGGGCCATGCAGAAAAGAAATGAGAGGTTTAACATCGTCCGATGAGATAAATCTCTCAGTCATAGCAACGCCCTCGTAATCAAATGCAGGAAAAGCTTATATTTGACGTCTGAAATCTGGAACACTTCAAGTAATTACCAGCAACTTTTTCGAGTGGACCTTAAGGTTCATATGCATACTTTAGTAAAAAGGGGATTAACATTTTTTTCAGGTGGTAAAGTCAGACCACTACGCCTCTAGCTTTGCCCCCCCCCCCCCCCCTACCCTGCCCCTTAGACTTGTTCTAAGAAATAAAAAAAGTTACTCTTTGTATATAGTCGGATACAACACAAGAATGAAGCGGCTTTTCCCATTCAAAGGAGTCTTCTTCCAGTGAATGGCTTCGACTGATTCTCCCTCTTGACCGATGCCTTTTTGCCAATTAGCGGGAAACCGCAGGAAATGGCAGTTGAATGGGGAATAACCACCGCTTAATCATATTAACCACAGTGTCATGAAACTCTGTCGACGCCATTGACTGGAGGGCCTCCTTCGATGGACGTCTACCGGTTCGGTCTTGAGTTTTATTCGACTATAAGCAGATTTTAGGTTTCGTCTCAAAAGCGATATACTCGAAGCTAATATTTTCTGTTGACATGACCTTACCTATTAGAATACGATAAAATCTAATCAGCTGTAGCTTTTTAATCTCAGGTTAATGTGGTACTAAGCTCAAGTTAACGTGGTACTAAGCCAGTCGTGTCTCGTGTTGTGATCGTAATACTGAGCGCATTTGTAATACAGCTAAGCTTCATGCGTTTGCTCCAGTCTAGCATTACGAAACACGCTGCGCTAATAACAAACTCTGGTAAAATATACTGTTATTTAGCGTCTGGCTTCACGCTGGTCTGGTTAATAAGCTTAACAAAATGTGTCCCATTTTGTCCTGCTGTACAAATATCCTTTCAAACATCATGGCGCTTCTCTTTTCCGAGTCTAACGTCGCCGACGAACCTTCTCTTTGCGCTCAAAAAAGTAATACGAGATCCGGAAAAAGGTGGACGTCGAAGCAAGCACGAAACGAACGCAGCCAGTCGGCCGGAATTTATCCCCTCCCGTCCGGCCGCCGTGGCATGCGGAAATGGGCGGATTTGCCTCGCTCTATGCTTTTCCGGGACAATTCCATACGCGCTCGCCAGGCAAGAGAAATAAGGCAGCGTCGAAAAGGAGCGGTTCAACAAAACGAACAGACCGCGAAATAACATCGATATTCGTCCATGATATGGTGCTTTTTTGGCCGATACAATGCGCATAGAAAACGAAGAATCGGCCGCTATTAGGGTCTTGTGCTTGCCATCAAAATGGGCCGATGCGAATTTATTTTAACGAAAGCTGGCCTCTTGTTTTTTTCTTTTTCACTAAACTCTTGTAAATAGAGACAATAAAAAAAAAGATGTCTTAGTAGATTCGTATTTCTCCAACACAGTTTGTTTTTTTTTTTCCGCTTGAGAACCTATTCTGTTTAAGCCGGAATGATGAACGCAAAAATTCACATCATCTACAGCAGGAAAACCTTGCCTGCAGCGTCCAGCAACGGAAGAACTGAAGGACATGGCAAAAATAGAGTTAAGTCTGAACGATGAGAACGATTAATGATTAGAAAAAAAACGAATATACAGGAAAGCGAACACTCTGCACTGAATTTACAAGTACAATCTGCGTTCTGCACCACGCGGCCGTTCCTTGGGCGCTTTTGTCCCGAGGGTGGTGCGAAAGAGCGGTTGTTTGATGAGAGCAACGAACTCGCATCATTCAGCGGAAGAAACTCCAACGATCGTGGTTTCAACGGTTGCTCGAGGCGGTAAATCGACTCGTGTAGCCGTCCAGTGCGTCGCCAAATTCGAGCGTTTGCCCTATCGTAATACCACGAGCACACTTTTCAATCCTCAGATCGGGTTCATGTATTTCTCAAAACGACTTTTGTCCCGCGGAAGCAATATTTTGGCAGAATAAAAAAAATGCGTAATAACTTTACACGGCCACTTCTGTGAAAATATAGAGTTAGTAGCCAAGATGACGTTGACAAAGAATACACATAAGGAAATAATTGTACAGCTTTGCAAATTATGAATTCAGAGAATGAATGGAATTAAAAATGACTGCCCCAAAGCGGAATACGAATGCTTGTTTCAATTTTTTTTTAGAATTGATTCATTACTCGACATAGCCGTCCTGGCTGCAACCGACTTTATGATAAAAGTAAGAATTTCAATGGATACAGAACATTATCGACCTTGGAAGGTGCGTTTTATGGTCGATTTTGGTTTAGTTCGGTTAATGCAGCTAACTTGTGTTATGGGGACGGTGATGTTAGTACGTTGTAGTTTGGGCGCATTTTTTAGTTCTCTTTAAAACAAGGTTACCTTTGTGTGCTTCAATTACAAAAGTTTTTCTTTGTATATTACATGCGACCAAAGCCAAGCCAGTGGTAAATTGAAGCCTTTCTCCCTTCTCTCTCTGTTGTTAGCGCAAATGAAGAAGCTTCCCCAACTACGGGGGAAAAACAAGAAATACAGGACGCTTTTAGGGAAAGACACATGCCCATCCCAGTTTCTTACGGCCACCTTTCATTTTTCAAGCACTGCCTTTTCTTTAGACTTTCCTATCGGTGAAGTCGAAACCGAATATGTCGAAAAGGAAAGAGAACCGCGAAATAGTTCAATATATCGATCATTTGATATATAAAAAATGGCAATGGATAAGGTTATTTGTAACTAAAAGCAAGGACACATAGCAGCGACGCCAGTGACGCGCTTTTTGCAGCGACGTGCCCCTCGCCAGCGTGCTAGCAACGCACCGCTCGCAAGACGTTGCCATACCTAACGTGCCTCGCCACTAAGTCGCAGGTACTTCGGACCTAGCCACCCCCTACAATAAAACGTCTAATACTGTTATCAGTACCCCATAAACAGGATATTCTCATAAAAAATTAAGCTAGTTTGTTTTCCATAACGCATTCAGCGGCGAAGCACGCCAAGCGATGGCCGCTGCTAGGCTTGAGTTAATTATGTTGGCTTCTCCACATGACATTGTTGTGGTAGGAAAAACGAGCGCACGAAACCGAACGACAAAATCAAGTACACCCCCCCCCCCCTCTCCTTTCTCCCCCGTTTAACCCGTCACGTGGTTTCACAGAGCGAGCGCTGCTCTAGAAGGTGTGCTAGGCCGCGCAGCCAATACGTCTCCGCTCGCGAAAAGCGATCGCGGAAGCGATGTTAGGAAAAGTGCCACTCGAAGGGCGCGGCGTGCTGTTCGATATATCGAATGACGGGCGAAATTAGAGTTCGACATACTACGCGACTTTCCAACACTTTCCCAGATCTTCAGAAGGATAATCTATGTTTTTGATATAGCCAAGAATTGGAAATATTCAGACTCGATATATCCGGGCTCGATTTAACAGGCTGTTAGCTTGCTTTTTTTTATTTTAAGTTTCAGCTGGCTAACTGCGATAGGTCACCTTGAGCCGGCGTAGTTCCCATATTATTTTAAGAAAGGTTAAAGTTTTATAAATTTTATTTAACCGTTTCAAGCAAGGAAACAGGAATAGCGAATAGCGAATATACTGTGGCTGGGTGGAGATTAGGCAGGAAAGCACCCATATTCTTTTAATGACAACTTGTGATCGCAGCTTGATTCCAGGCAATGTGCGCTGCTCTAGATCTTAACAACGCGCGACAAGAAAGAGAAGCAGGCACCCGCGAACATAACGTGCACACAAGCATGCAGACACGCGCACACAAGCGCTTACTCCCCAATTCACATACCGATCCATGCAAACGCAGAAGAAAAAAAAAATGTTTTCCTTGCTTGTGCGAACCTCTAAAATCTTTTCGTCTGCCTATCCGAACACCGTTGTGGTTCTAAGAATTGGCAAATTCTGGAATACGGCTGACAGGCGACGGGATACTTGTATAAAGCTTTTCTTACGCTTTTATCGTAAAATAATGCGAGTAAGCGGCGTGGTTTTTTTTTTATTGAAAACTCGCTAGAAGTAATGGTCCCCCTCTCTTCCTTTCGAGTTCACCCCTCCTCTCCTCTTGCATTTAATCCACCTCAGAGTGTTACCACTTCATTCTCAAGTAATGGCACCCCTGTGAGACTCATGACCGCATGCCTCATTCCGTGCTCACCGCCCGTGAGGAGCTTCGAAGGCGGCGGGATGGCCTGGACGACGACGCGCGCCGGCTCCGAGCGCCCCCCGCGCTCGTTGACTGCGTACGCCATGGCCAGGCACTCGGTGGCCGGCGGGATGGCGTCCACCTGGAACACGGGCCTGCCCCGGGAGCTCACGTTTCCCAGCAGGGCGCCCGTGTCCGCGTGGAACACCTCGAGCAGGTACCACTCCTGGCCCGACGGGCGGTCCTCTTCGTCGTCCTCCGAGCAGCGCACAAAGAACCACGTCATCGCCTGGTTCACCACCGCGCAGCCCGACAGCGCCTTCGGGGCACCTGCCGCGCATCTCGTGAACATCACCAGGGGCTCTCTTGAGCTTGGGAAGGCGAGCGTAGCAATGGGCGGTGGGAAGTGAAGTGCGACGATTAGATTAAGAAGTTTACGGGGATAGAGTTTCCGCAGATGACACAGGACAGGTTAATTGGAGAGATGTGGGAGAGTCATTAGTCATGCAGTTGGCGTAGTCAGGTTGTTGTTGTTGATGATGATGATGTTGATTCTCTGGAGTATGAGGCGGCTGGGAACGAAAGTGAGGACAGCACGCAGGAACACATTCGCAGGTCGCTGAGCAGTGTGTTCCTGAGTGCTGTCCTTACTTTCCCTGCCACTTTGTCACAGACTGCTACAAACCAACTAGTCCAACTATGAGGTTTAACTCGAACGCTTTCTTGAGCACGGCCTCACGCATTTACGCGTGAGGTATTTACGCATGGATCATGCGACGCAGGTACCATGACTCTTGGCACCAGTCGCCATTTAGGCGAATAAAGACGACGCAGGGACTCGCGGGGCGATCCAACAAACTCAAACGCAAGCTGCAAGTCACAATATTTGGCTAGCTTTGAGGAATACCCTCACGCTTAGATAACACATAAGAATCTCCGCAACTGCCGCGATCACTCAGTGACTTTGGTAATTGGCTGCTGGTACCAAGGTGGCGGAATTGAATCTCGGCCACTCCGGCTACAGTTCGCCGTATGCGAGGAAACGTACGAATACTGCACTGAAATATGAAATGAAAGAGAATTCTTAGTGTTCGAGATCAGTCCGGAGTCCTCAGCAAGGGCGTCTCTCATAGGCCATTCGCCGCTTGGGGACGCTAAAGTTCACATACCGCACCTGCCACGTACCATGAAATTTTGGAGGTTCAAATAATGCGAAATGAGGCAGCATGGAGTAATGAGCCAAAACTTTAGGACTTAAAAAAAGGGAGATGGGGGAATTCATAGGCCTTCTCAACAACAGTATTCCCGCAGAAAATACAACACAAAACGGTTACTCGGCCAATTTTTAGGTTGTTTCCTAGAACGCCTTCGAAAGCGCTTTGTGGAAGGAGCGTAGCACACAACTAGACGGTAAATATTTCAGCAACTTAAGTACAACCTCTCAATGTCTTTATAATATTGAGGCTTTCTCTGCTCTTTTTCCCGCTTATTTTTTTCATCAGTGTCGAAGAGAGCAGGTTTCTTTCAGCTGACATTTGTCTAAATATCTGTGGGCACTTTTCCGGACTCTCATTGAAGTATCGTACCGTGCGGTTCGACGAAGTAGTTGCAGGGCTGCTTCTGCGCTCCGACCGTGTTGTTGGCCCAGCAGATGAGCGACACAAACTCCGTGGCCACGGCGGGCTTGTAGCGGGCAACGCTGCGGCTGCCGTTGCTCGTGAATGTCAGGAGGTCCCGCACCTGCGGCCGGAAAACCAGAGCCGCCTGTGCGCACCTTTATTCCCATCACGCCTGCCAGTAAAGGTGCCTCTTGCTAGTTGTCCAAATAAGTCATTGTTAAAACAAAAGGCTCTCTGCTACAAGCTCTAGATGATCCCTAGTAAGCTCCAGTAAGTGCTAGTTGTAATAGTACTGCTCGTACAGTAGTAGTACTTATTACTACAGTTGAACCTCAGTATAACGAAGCTGAAAGGGGCCCGGCGATTACTTCGCTATAGCTGCAGATTCGTTATAGCCCGTGTTGACCGAACTTGCAAGGAGAATTACCATTCCTTCGTTACATAAGATATTTTGCTGTAAACCGTTTCGTTTTAACAAAGTTCGACTGCGGTCGTAATGAGCCATAGGGTGAAAGGGAAGGCTTCTATTCTGTACTAAGTAAGCCTCAGTAAGCCCTAGTAAGTACAGTAAGATTAGTATTACTCTAATATTAATATTGGTCCTTAATAGTAGTGGTAGTAACCTCTTGTACGCACAAAACGCTTTCTCATGTTGATTTTTTTTTTAGCATAGTGCGTACAGGCGAGAAGAGGCCTTGCCTTTTGGTCATTCGAGTTTAGCAGATCCGCCTCTGAGCATCTTTTTTTTTTATTTACTTCTTCGCATCGGGAAAATTGAGGCGCAAATTGACCGAATAAAACGTTCTTGAAATAAGGCTAATGATGAAATCAAAACTTGGCTACGTTTATTAAAATAATAATACATCGTTCCCTAAACTCAAGACAAATTGCAGGTACCAAACTACTTTGTATTCAGTGATATGATTGTGAAATAAATTCTTGCAAACTCTGAAATTTCGATAATGAGTATTTTTCTTCGACTTTCCCAATAACTTTTTGTTTGCAAACGCTTTATTATATTGCGCTTTCTTCCGCTTTCCTGATTTTTGTCCCCTCATAGAGGTTAAAGCGCCGTTAACTATATTTTTACATTGTTGCTTCTGTATTGCATCATTCTTTTATTGTCATGCATTTCTTAATTTTTAAGCATTTAGCAGCACAACGCCTCCTTGAGAGTTTTTTTTTTTTTGGGACCTCCTTTTAAAATAACAACGCACTGTGCACTGTGAATTCGAAACGAATTAAAAAAGAAACAAAACCTGGAACTCGTTCTCACCTCTGAGTTGTTCTTCATGACCCAATGAAATGTGAGATCCTCTGGGTCGGCGTCCATTTCGCAAGGAATAAAAAGCTCCTCCCGCGATGTGGAGTACCGGAACACTTCCTGCATTCCTTTTTTGCAGCGAGGTGCGTCTGCGATGGACGAAATCCAAGAGAAAACAGATCAGTTTCGTGGCAACTACATCAACAAAACTCAAAACAATTTCACCACAAACCCAAGAAAAGTGTTCAACTCTACACGACGGTTGTTTGCTTTGCTATCGGATAGACCCAGACAAGTACTAACCCACTCGATAGCCGAAGTGAAACTGCGCTTACTTGCGGTTTAAGTTTCTGTAACTGGACGGCGAGAGCTGCGAGGCCGTAGTTTAAGTGAAACGGTAACAGACAGATGGCGCGATAGGAAAAGAAGAAACGATGCTGCGTCGCGTATAGGTAATAACAACAAGAGAAACAGGCTGGCTTTGAAAACAGACAGATACAGCTGCTTCAAGTTAGCAGCGACTGGGCAGAAAAGAACGAAGCAGCAGTGACGCCAAGCATAAAGAGCCTATTTTGTTGACACAGGCCCGACTGCAAGCAGGCGGAAAAACGATTCTCATTATATGTGACCCAGCCGCTTTCGTACACTTCCCACCAGGCTGCCTTTGTAGAGATTATACCGAGAATGCAATAATGGTTGCCTGCCGTACGTGATCAGTCATCGTGGAAGCTGCGCATACAGGTCCTGTCTTTTTTTGCGCATAAAAAACAATACGCCCTTGACAAAATTGATTGCCGTTGTCAAATCGGAAGTTGATGACAAGGCCATCCCTCATAACAGAGCATTTACTACATCCCTGACCATAACGAACTAATTATCAGTCTGAAAAGACAGGAATGCGGTTACGATGTGAGAGATAACAAGCCCATTGCTCCTGTTTTCACTTTTCAAACGCTTTCAGATAAATGCGAAGCGCTGACTTATAGCTACGGAAATTTTGGGGATGAAGTCGAGCCAGTGCCAGTGTATATCAGAAATAGCGATTTCGCATGAATCGAAAATATCGACGTTATCAAAGGAAATGTCCACAGCTGTCACTGCCACTCCTTATCACAAAGGAACGTCCGAGAAACATTGTTAAGTTCACACCAGGGCTTTGAGTGTATTTCAATAAAAAGTAAAAGAAGAACGAAGAAATATGTTATAGAAAGAAAAAAAAAACCCAACGGGATCAGCAAGCCAGAGGCGTATTCGTTGCAGTCGGCGGTAACTCAAGTCGACAGGCTGGAGTTCAAGCCGCGTTGCGAAGTAAACTTCTGGCGATTCGACGTTAGCTTTGTTTCCGTTTTCATGAGTCCGATGCGAAAGAAACTAGAAACGTACGGCAGAGTTCGAGTGACCTCTGGTACTGAAGAACAATGCCAATCGCAGAGGATAGGGTGTGGAAATTCGATACGACAGGACTTATTTCCTGACGGAACTAGGTTTGCTGCAGACCTAAGAGAGGAGGAACGAACTGCTGCGCGTGGATACGGGAACATGAACGCTCAGTCTATGGGTTTGCTGCAGCAGAGAGCGAGCAATACATTTGCGAGTCAGCACATGCGTTGATATAGAATAAGAAGAGACCTCCCCAACAATAGGTAAATCTGAGGGAGCTCGGCTGAAACACGTACAAAATAAAATGGGTAGCCCGAATGCGCATCACTGCAGACGTATAGGCGGCGTTCCACCACACTTGTACACCGCATGTGAAGAGCTGTGCGCAGTGTGTAAGCAGACGCTACCGCATAATGTGTGGCTAGATGGTAGGCTCCGGTGCATTTGATAAATTCAGGTGGCTTCAGTTAATAGTTGTTTGCAATTTAAAGAAGATTTTCGCTTTGCATGCTCCCTTTATCCTATCTCTTCTTGCAGGTTGATCGCAACGTTCAGACTTAAATTTCTTATTCAGACTTTACTCATAGTGGAGAGAAGAACAAGTTTTATGGAGGAAGTGAACATTTGTATCTCGCTCATTTGGGCTCAGCGAAACCTTAAGACGGATTCAGAAAAAAAAAATGGTATCATGCATGACATCAAGCAGTACTACCAGCATATCCACCCTGACTTACCTACCGGAACCAGTTGCCGCTTTTATCCTATTCCATATTACTTTAAAGCCGGTAAACGCGAACTAAGCAATAGTAAACTGCTTTCGAGTAAGGTTCTTTTGTGAAAAATGGAGTTATTTGTGTGCGGAAGGACGACTGCTTTTAGAGCACTCTGCGAAAGTCGCTGAAACGAGTGTTTGTAACGAAATAAAAAATAAAGAAGAAAAGGAGGAAGCGCGTGTCACCCTCGCTGAAAAAAAATGAAAGACAAGAAAAACAAACTAACGCAGCTGCGCACATCGCTGGACGCGCATTCGCTTCTTTCAGTACATTTCGCGTTCCTTCTTTAACTTGCTGCATGTCTTTTTCTTGCCTGTTCTTCCTCAAAGAACACGTCTGGCAGGAAGTATAACAATGAAAGCGAAGATGCGATTGGCCATCCGTCCTTGTATGCGTCACAGCTATTTGAAATGCTTTTTTTTTACTTCCAGTATGTGGCGCGGCGTGACCGGACACGCCGCGCGATGCGCGCGATCCGCGCCTCGAATACGATTCCATTTTCGGCACTTTAATAATGTATTTGTACTACACATTTGGACGTCACCGTCATATCATCACGCCCGAAAACCTTCATCATCTTCCCCGTTCACTACTCTGCCGCGTTAGGCAAGATAGCCAAAAGTAAGGCCTTTTATTTGACCCCTATGCCTTTATTTCAATATAAACCTCTCCTATTTCCCTCTCTCACGTGTGCGCACGGACCGGAAACAGAAGACTGAGAGTTTAATTCCTGGGACACAGTTTATATACTGACGCTAGAGCGACGGCATCAACCGCACTCCCACGCAGCCCCTGTCTACTTTCTTGGCGGTCATTAAGGTAACGCCTCTTGATAGCAAGCCATTACTGTGTTATTGTCAAAACAATGAAGTGTATAGATAGCATTCCTCTAGCGCTTTTGAGATCACAGTTCTCATAAGTGCAAAAGTATTTTTTTAAGCAGATTTTAACGCTTGTTGAATCTGTGAGTCGTTAATTGTGCGTTTATTTTTGGTACAAGCATTCCTGGCAGTGCAGTGATGACACCGCGAAGTGCCAGCACAGCTTCCTCTCCGTGTTCTATTTCCCTGCACTGGGGCCCTCGCCAGGCGTTGTACTCGCAGCAGTTGGGCGCAATGTGAGGAGGAGGAGGAGGAGGAGGAGGAGGAGGAGGAGGAGGAGGAGGAGGAGGAGGAGGAGGAGGAGGAGATGCACTCACACTGGACGCGGAGGTCGAGTGAGTTGCTGACAGCTTCGCCCCTCGCGCTGCGGACGTGACAGGCGTAGCTTCCGGTGAACTTGGACGTGACGTTGCGCAGCACCAGGTACTGCTCCTGTAGCAGGACGTGAGTCTGCGGCTGCGCGGTGGCCGCGCCCCCCGAGGCCGGTGAAGACGCCGCCGAAGAGGATGCGGAGGAGGCGTTGTGCGCCGCGGCCACGTCCTCGAGCGGTTCGCCGTCGAGCGTCCAGAGGACGTCGCTGATCCACGGGTTGGCCCGGATGGCGCACTCCAGGTACACGTCCTGTCCTTCGTGGATGCGCTCCAGGTGCAGCCCTTGGCCCAGCGACAGGCTCGCGCGAGGCGCGTCTGTGCGAATGAGATAGATAGATAGACAAAGAGGAGGAGGGAAAGGCAGGGATGTTAACCAGAAAGGGGTTCCGGTTCTCTACCCTGCACTGGGGAAGAGGGATTAGGGGACTAAAAGGAGGAAGAGAGAAGGGAAAAAGGCATAACACACACACACACACACTCACAACGCTGTCACAACTTGTCACTCAATCCAGTCGCTCTCAAGTAGGCAAAGAGTGCCTTGTATGCCTTGAGGGCAGTCGACTGCTGTGGCCACGGACCGAGGATCTTTTGCTCTGTTAATGGGCGAGGATCGACGCGGTCCAGGGAACAACACAGTGCATGTCTTGCACTCGCAAATGCAGGGCACTCACAGAGAAGATGAGCGATGGTCTCCTCACAACCACAGCTCTCACAGGCAGGGCTGTCGGCCATCCCCATCCGGAAAGCATAGTAATTGGTAAATGCAACACCGATCCATAAACGGCATAACAGTGTTGCGTCGCGACGTTCTAAGTTACGTGGAAGACGAAGCCGCAGTCCAGGGTCCAGTGCCTTGAGGCGGAGGTTGCAAAACTCTCCCGTGTGCGAATGAGGAAAACAAAAGGAAAGTTGGGGAGAGTAGAATAGGAAGAACCAGTGGGGAAAAAGAATGGAGAAAGCTTACTGGCTGAGGTGCTTGAGGACTAAATGCGAATAGAGGCATAATCAAGTCCTGGGCTTTATTTTGTGACGTTTCTTTCTCCAATTCATTCTTTCGCTCTTTTGTCGTTGGTCTGCCTCGCCTTTGATAGCGCAGCCGGAGGAAGAGATTGCTTGCTAACCATTAACCGTAATGACAAAGGCGCCACTGCCACTGAAGAAAGAAAATAGCAATAAATCGAAAAAATGACTCCTTGCAGAATACGGGCCGCTCGGATAGGCTAGTTGACTCATCACAATTAAAACGAAGAAAAGAAGAGATAAAAAAGAATACAGACGGCCATCAAATATGCTGGAAAATTGAGCGCTAGGCATTCTCTTAACAACCGCCTCGCCATAATGTCACTAGTGACCGAGGCACCACTCACGGCAGAAAAAGGGATATTAGAGCGGGTTCTCTCGTAGTTTTGGATGAAGAGATGGTTTTAGGTGTCCTGCAGGCTCGAACGCCAGTCTGCCTCTGCAGCTGCGGCATCTATGCGGATTCCGAACGTCGTGAAGCCGGCAAATGTCCCTTATACAAATAGTGCTGTAATAAAATTCAAGCATGTGGGCAACAGGGAATCAGGTGGGCAGATGAGATCAAGAATTTTGCGGGCGTAAGGCTGGTCACACCTAGCGCAGGACAGCATTGAATGAAGGGATAAGGGAGAGGCCTTCGCCTTGCAATGAACGTGAGCAGGATAGTGATAGTAATAAAAAATTGGAGGACGCTTTAGCTTCGCCTTTAAGAGTGGAACGCGAAAGCGTGTTGCAGCGCTGCCATGGAGTCCACGGAACGCCATCGCCCGTTCGGCGCGACGCCTTGCCCGTTGCAAACACCGCTGAACGAATTTTTCATTTTTTCAATTGCTTCTATTAATTATTTTATCAATTACACACTCTAAGCACTCTAAATTTTCGTAACTACCACCATCAAGCATTGGCTTTTTCATTCTGAGCATTTTGACACCTTTGAACCCCTTTATTATTTTTTGTATTTTAATCAATTAATTACAATGATTTCATTAACCCGTCATCGCATATCACACACCGATCTATCATCAATCACTAGAACCACAAATTACAATGACACGTTTTTCTTACGCAGCCCCCATTATTTCCGATACGCGGTGCCGACTACTTCTTATAATAAACTGCACAACTCCAACCAAAAATTTTAACTTTAGCCCAGGGTTAAAGTTAAAAATTTTTGGTTGGAGTTGTGCAGTTTATTATAAGTCTTCAAACCAAACCAGACAGGCAAATCTGTCAAAATGTTTAGTTTTCGACTACTTCTACGCCGACGGCTTTTCGACCGAACAAGCTGTATATGCTGTCGCGTAAAATGCAACACGTCTTATGGTGCGGTGGCTCTACAAGGCTAATTTTTCGATTTTGGCATACGTACAGTACGTATACGTCCCTGAAGCCTTCTCTGTGGCAGGTGGCACACCTGCCCACCGGGATGTGGGCAACTTGCCAGGTGTGTTCACCTGGCAGCTCTTCACGTCGGTGAAGGCACAGCTATCATTTTTAAAAACAGGCCCACGCAGAAGACCTGATCAAAAGCGCCCTCTGTGACTAAATCCTGTATTGTCAACAGGCCCAGGCAAAATATGTGCAATGTAAGGTGTCCCTCTGTGCTCTTTCTTTTCGGGTTGAGTCGACAGAAAATGCTGCTGTCGTGCACGTTACTTTACATGCAAATGTTGGCTGTGACTGTATATACAGTTTGCATTTATTTGCTAACAGATGCCGGTTTTGAAATACGCGCCCTTATAGAGCGCTTCAGGTATGCCGTCTATCCTGTTATTTTATACTGTGATGCTTGGCTAACACTATTTTTACTCGTAAGAATAGGAAAGACGTTCGTAATATAAAGTGGCATTAGACATTGTTTCGTCGCCTACAATACGATTAAGAATGAAAAAAGCAAATATACAGTTCACACATTCAGCACAGAAACAAGCTTTCATGCCGACTACGATAATGACATGATGCACTTGTCACAGCTGCTCAAATATATTATTAGCTCTTGGCTGTCGCTGACCTGACAATTATGTCCCGCAGAATGATTTCTGCGCTTAAGACTTTTCTTGTTACTTTTTTCTTCAGAAATTATGCGCTTCCGAAAAGGAAGCGATAACAACGGAAGAGCGCTTCACTCAAGAGATAATGTTTGTTGCTTTCAAAAGACCAGCACAATGCGATGTATCATTATAGGCTACATAACAGATTAGCGGACACGCTTCCACCCAATCTGGCCGGGAATGTGGGGTCACTCGTTAAAACCTTTTCAATAGACTGCAGCACACAGTGCAAGGTATGCACACGCTTGCAGATTTCCGGCTTGCATCAGCGAGCTTACCGCTGAGCCGTTACTGCGCGCATACGTTTCGCCATAACATTTTTGTAGTGTTTATGAGCACTTCGTAGCAACGACGCATCCCAAACGAATTGCAGATCGCTCTATTTTCGAAATAGCAGCCCAAAGAAAAGGTTCGTTCATAGAAATCCTCCCGTGCGCAAAGCTGGGAGCACACTTCGAGTCGCCACCATTTCCGGTTTCAGACTCTCCACGAACGCTGGCGGTGGGGAATACTTCTCCATTGTGACTTATCGAGCCATTTCAGAGAACGGATCGAAAATACGTTCGTCAATAGAGCCCGTGAAAGTGCATCGATAAATGTTGGTGTAATAAGGTCTACATGAAGCCGATTGGACTCACCAGGAGGCGAGGTTTTAAACTAAGCTTCATTTAAGTGCAGGAAACATATCGTAATCATCCAGCGCTCGTGAACAGAATCGAATGCACCGTTCTGCGCTTGATGAACAGCGTGCTATTCACTCGCATACTCTGTGTCTCACCTTGCTTTTTAACCTGCCCACCCGCATGGACGGAAATTAAGCCCGTGCCTCTGTTCAGACATAACAGTTTACTTGACCGTCAGTTGAAATGCGCGCCGACTAATACTGTTGCCTGCCCACCACCAGCCTTTGCACCGATTTGCACATCAGCCTCGACAAAGGCTGAAATAGGTATACCTACTAATCGAAGAACATCAGGACTAAACCATGTAACCTAACGAATAAGTCTACGTGGGTTAGGCCTAGGAAAGGATCGGTGCAGTGTCGACGGGCAATGCCTGCCGTATAGAGCCATTTATCTACTTCCTGGTATACGAGCGGACAATCACGAGCACATTTCCTGGCCTGAGGCAGGACATGTAATTACATGCGGTGCAGCGAGCGGATATGGAGATGTTGAAACGCAAGCCCTTATCTGTGAATGCTACCTGGTCTGCGACGAGCGGGAATAGCTCCGTCAGAGTATGCGGGACCGCCTGTATACTATGAAGGCGGCGACAATGACAGGCATTAACTTCTCGGTGCCGCGGAGAACGATGGGACTGAAAAGAGTTGTAGCTGCGTGTAATAATGCAAACGACGGTGGCGTCGGCTGATGGTTCAGCCAACTGCTACAACGCAATCATCGCGCGCATAAGACCGCCTTCATCCGACGACCGACTGTTCCTCGCCTTGAAGCCCAATATCCTGGAAGGTTCTCGATTCGCTAGACTGCTTCGACCGCATAGCGCCCGGGCTGCATTACGCTAATTCATTCTTTCGGGAGTCATTCTCTCTTTGTGCGCTTTTTTTCTCCTCTAGGAACAAACATTTATACAAAGAATAGACGCCGCGTATAGCGTGCAAAGCATTCTAAAGAGTTGTGTGGCGTTTTTTTTTTCCTGCCTCGCCACTAACTATGCTCTTTCCAGCTCGGCTGGCTCATTTCTGCGTGGGCGCCCCATCATGAGCGTTTTTGCACGTGCTTCTGTTTCTTTTTTTGCTTTCGGCGTATCCACGGAGAGACGAATACCGACAGTGCCAGCAGCCAGGCGCAGGCAAGACGCCCCCATCCAAGTTTAATAGAATTCCTAGAAGGCCAATCCCGGATTCAGCCGATTCGGGATTTTAAATTGCGCGCCTACCACTCTTGGGCGAGTTGTCTCGCAGTGACAGCGTGGAACAAATCTACCAGAATACGCGAAGAAAATAAAGAAGGTGTCCGATTAACTGAAAACAAAACGGAGGCCACTGTCTTCAGTCCCAAGAACCAAAGACAATAAGGAATTGATTGCGAAACCACCGGAGCACGAGGACTAAAACGAAAGGGCGGGGGAGGGGGGAAGGGGGGGGGGGGCGATCCGGTAGCTCCGTAATTGTCCGAGAAGTGGAAAGAGCGAAAAATAACATAAAAAAGCCTGAAAGCCGCTGTGGAGAGGAGAGGCCCGTTTCGATACCAGCAGCTGCAGTTTGAATAAGAACTAGAGCGCTGCACGTGTTTCCCTTACGTGTGCTTTATTTGCTGTGTCACTGTCCTGATTAGGTGGGCGATTTCTGCATATAAAGGAAGAGAATTGGCAGGTCTCGAACTTCTACCGTAGTTTTGTTTATTTCATACATATGTGTTCATAGCTGTTCTTAAGTCTTCCTTAGCGCAGAGGGGTGTCCTTATGCGTGTTACGGCAAGGAAAATGCGCACGCTTACGTATCCTTTCGATTCATTTCTTCGCCTTCCTTGGCCTATTCTCGGTTTGCTTTGTATATTTGCCTGGACACTGGCGACAAGGCTTCTCTCGTTTCTCGCTGCTATCTCTTTTCGCCAGGTACACACACGCACGCACATACATCGAAGCACTCGACCACACATCCTTTTGTTTCGCTTACATCTCTGTCCGCCGTGGACGTCTCACTTTCTCCACGTCTCTTCGTATGATCTCCTCTACCTTTTGTTCATTGTTCGTTTCGCTCATTTACGACTCGTAACACGCACAGCCGTGACCCCGCTTTTCCCACCCATGTCTACTTTCTTTCGCTGCAGCCTGTTCTTTTAACGGAGGACACACACAGCGCTGTTCTCCTGGCCAGAACCCCCTCCCTTCCCTCTACAGCCGAACGCGAGCGAACCCTTCGCTGCCGTCCGAGAAGTGGTCGATCACTGATCGATGCCTGACGCAGCGGCCGAGTTCTGTAAGCGGGCCCGCAGTGCACCCCTCCACATGCCCTTCGCTACAACCCTTCCTCCTATCCCGTACCGGCCTCTCCCTCCAGAGCTCGACACTGCAACGGTGTTGCCCTTTCTCCTTTCCTTCTCCCTCTGCTCTCTGGTTTGGCACCGGCCGTCCCTGTCTGGCGGAGCGAAGCGAACGGCGCGCAAACAGAAAGCGACAGCGAATGATACTCTAACCAAAGCTGAGACAAAAAAAAGGCACAAGTAATAGAAAGAAAGCCCCAGCGAAAGAGCACACTGGAGTAGATCGGCAACCCGTTATACCGCGCACCCATTCGTGTAGCACCGGGGCTAGGCTGGGGGGACACACGACCGGTCCGCGCCACACTCCGGCCCGGACCAGTCGACCCGGCGACACCGCCGGTCCGCTTCGGGGAACCCGGTGGAAATGACACGAGGCCGGGGCGATGCGCGGGGACGACGCCAAGAACAACAGCGGGATGAAAGAGAAAAGAAAAGCGAGACAAAGGAGTAGGCGGGCAGGCCCTGCGGCGATGCTGGCACCGAAAGCCGCCGCCGCTAAGGAAGCGTACGGCTGCTTCTACCGTTCTTCCTGCCCGGGGCTATGAAACACATACTCGTCCCTAACTGCCACAGTGTCCCTCTGGGCTCGGCGGTAGGGAGCAGCTGCTGGGTAGAGTACATGTTTTGTGTCCCCTGCCGGTAGCATCTAGACCCGATTCCTTGCAACACGCAGCAAAGCTTCGGTGAAAGTGAAATGATGTATCACCATTTGTACACCTGGTGTAAAAGAATTGTAGAGAACGCGAGGCGCCGAAAAAAGCTATTTTCGTGTAGCCTTGGCGCACAGCCCGATAATGACAGGCTGTCTGCCGTTCTCCCACACAAAACCGCAGGGTGAACAATTTCATTTCAAGCATACCCAGAAATTCTGGGCAAGCGATATTTTTCGATAGGAAGTTGTGTATGAACGCAGATTTGTCGAATATCGTAAGATTGCCCCATTACAATTAATAGTCTGCAGATTCCCCTTCAGGACGCTTGTTGTTTTCTGCAATTTATTGTCGAAAATGTGCCCCATTGGTTAGCAGTCTTCACTACTTGGTACGAGCGCACGACAAAGTAAAATTTCGCTACGCATCGGAAGGTTAGGCCATTCCCATCATTATGTGCCTATCAGTATCTTGAAATATTACACAGTTTCTTCACAATTAAAGGTAATGATGCGCCGGGCGCGCATGTGCGGGCACAAGTAGCGAAGCATGTATTGACATTCTGACTCTAATTACACGTTGCCTAATGGGAACTGGGAAGTAAGGAATGTGCAGGCTGGTAGCCATCGCTGTTGCGGATCCTCATGACCACCCGGCAACCCGGTGGTTGGGAAATAAATCTATTTCTCTCTCTATATCTCATATTCTCACACAATTTTCGACGGTTTCTGTTCTACGAGAACGGAATACTGGTACTCCGTTTGCTCAAGTCCGCAGTTGTACTTGAGGTCAGTGAAAAGTAGGATGGCTTTGCTGTCAAAGTTCCAGCTTTGCTTCGTTCTTTATTGGAGCAATAACGATGTACCGTTCAGAGGAGAATACTGTGTCGAAGTTGGCGTGTCGACAAAATACGGATTGGTTGAGAGGGTGGTGACGTCACAGCACATGACCTTGTGCGGGTGATTCAAACACCCCACAATGATCGTACGTTACAACAGTGACAGGTTCAGTAAACAATTCTTCATTGGTCTACAGGGTCGTGACGTCACTCCACCACGATTACGTAGTGCATCTGAAGGAAGAAAAGAAATTCCGCTGAAAAGGAAAATGGTCGAACAGGGATTTAAACCGCTTCCCCTTGGGTCATGAGCCAGGCGCGCTGCCACTTAACCACTGTGGAACGTTGGATCAGTGCAATAGTTTAGGGGCTTTATGCGACCACCTCATACCGCATAGTTAGCAATACTATCGCATTACACTCTTATGGCTACTTAAGCTACCGAGTTTTTTTATGGAACCGCAGCGGTGGCCAAGTGGTTGAGTACCGCCTCGTATGCGGGAGGTGCGAGGTTCGATCCCCAGTGCCGCCGGGTACCCACCGGTGATACAATGGGTACAAGCTTTCCCCTGGTCTGGTGCTCGGCTTATTTAGGGTGAAATGCTTGGGAAATGGGTCTTTGACCCCACCTTGAGAAAAAGAAAAATACCTTGTGACATGGCGCTCTTTGGCCATAGCTGCCCTTGCGCCATAAAAATCCATAATCATCATCAGATTTTTTATGGGTAACGCTGTCTTTATTGCTTCAGTTCTTAAGGACGTCTTAGCTCCATTTCGATTAGGGGAACGGAAGTTGCAGGACAAGAAGCGAAACAACTACAAAAGAATCATGTTTGGCAAAGTACTGAACACAATTCAAAATTAAGTAGCTTGCAATGCCATTAAAGAGAAAAAGTAGGATGCTTATTTTGTATACATGAAAATGCATAACAGAGAGATAGAAAAGAGAAAAGTCGTGTAGAACCCCTTGCGGAGGCTGAGTGGCTATGGCATTTGGCTTCTGATCTTGAGGTCACGGGTTCGAAGCCGGCCTCGACGTTAGCCTTTGCTTTGGCGCATGAAATTGTAATATGCATTAAAAACTGGTATTTACAATTTATTTCGGCCTTTTTGTCGAAGACAGAAGCATATCTCGTCACCGACATTTTGAGAATCCTTCCTGCTACCTGAGTACCTAGGCACGCTCTCTGAAAATACCATGCAAATTTATGCAAATTTTTGCAAATTTTGTTGTAGCGAGCACCAAAACTACTAAGGTATTGTTACCGTACGCAGACGCAAGACGATGACGACTTTGTTCTTGGTGTGTGCTCTGAACCACAATGACGACGCCGCAGCTAGTGTGCTGGTGCGAGCTGGCTTTTGTCGCGTGGCCGACTGCTGGTTGTCGCACCTGCCACTCCGATAAGTGCTCGCAATATTTTAGTGGAGGTGTCGCGTCTGGGAAGTATAAGAAAAATAACTGCTTCTTTAGCGCCCTCTGTTGTAGTTCTGTCATTGGCTTGTCTCGCTTCGTCTCACTTGCCGAGGTAAGCAAAATGATGTGCCAGACATGAAAAAGCGTCTTTTGTTTCCCATAATGTGCTCGTGATATCTGCCTGCTATTGCTAGTCTAATCAAAAGGCAATTTACTTTAATTGCGGGTTTTGGCGGCTGTTCTGTCCGTGTCTCAATTTAAAACCTTTATAACCTTGGCTCCGTTTTCAATATCCATCAGTTATCCCGGAAAGAAACAGTGGATGCGTAAAAAGCATCGTAGCACCTAAACATAGCTATACGCCGCATCATCCATTTACATCAAGGATATGCTAGGTCGTATACTGAGAACGACGCCTTATGGCGAGCCACATATGCGACCCACTCCTAACGCGAAAGAGAAGCGGAGGCTGGTGAGACAGTTTATAGAGCCTGTCTTTAATAAAAAGCGGGAACGCAGAACGCTGAGAAATATTAGGCCCTCTTTTATTCTGCTTTCTTGTCGTGTGCTCTGTGTTCTCACTTCATGCCTTGCCATCATAGTATTTTGCGCTGCAGATTTATTAAAATACTGAATCAGATGACAGCTTTTAATGAACCATATTTAAAAACTGAAACGTGTTTATCTGCGGATAAAACTCTTGTCTTTTTGGTGTGCGTCGTACCGGGGTTACGATATTTAAGGACGGAAATATATTAATAAACAACCGGAAGAAATTGACGTCGCGCAAGCACACAAAGAGAGAATGATATTTAACGAAAAATTAAGATATTACTCGGCGTGTTAGAACCGCCGACGTGCTTCTGTTCGCGGCTGAGGGGCTCGTGAGGAGAAAGAGAAAATGAAATGTGCAAAATGTCGTTGTTTGCTTAAAATAAAAAAAAATTGACAGACGACTAAAATGGCCCCTAATGCGAAATTTGAGCGCAGCTCTTCACGGCTGGCAGATGGCGTGTTACGCTGCTAGCCACCCTCAGGAAACGCCACCTGCAAGGCGCCCTTTTGCTCTGGAACTCGGACAACTGGTTGCGCCGGCGACTACGTCGACAACGCCAACGACCAGGATGTGCAAGCCAAGAATAGGCGCCTAAGAGATGCGCTCTCAAATTGCGCCACTTGAGCGTTTACTTGCTCGTATGTGGTATTGAAGATTCTTCGTCAAGACGAAGAACCGATTTCGTGATGCTTGAATGTAAAGTAAACTATTTTTTTTTTTTGCTGTTTCTTCTGAACTGCGCAGGGTATCAACCAAATAAAGTTTCGTGATGTGGGAGGGGAGGGGGGGGGGGGTGCTTTCCTGTAGAAGGAAGGGCAAAAGACGGTATGCCCAAAGAGGGAGCTATCACAGGTTCGAAGCATCTTCCGGGTCATCTATGCAGCGATCCATACCTTATTCTCAGAGAAGGGACGACCTAGACAACTAGAAACAATCCCTCTTTTCTAATCTTGAGTTAAAGTAAGCTTCGCGGAAACTCCTCTTGAACAGATCCACTTTCGTAGGTTGCACTTTATTGTAATTTGTTTCTGAAATAGAAAGTAAATGATGTAGTTAATTAGAACGCATCACTTTGCCGGAATGTACAGGGCTCAAAGGAGTCTCGGCCTGCATTCCGCGAGCCTACACGTCGACGGGTTATAACTTCCAACCGCGATGCCCCGGCCATATCCTGCCGCTTCGTCTAAAGTAACCCGCCCGTGAAAAGCCAGGTCGCATGGAGAGAGCCCTGGAAATATCTGCATCCACTCTCCCCTCATGTCCAACTTCGATCCGTCCGCGCAACCGATGAGCACGTCCTGCGGTTGCATACGAATTCGCAATCCTCACCGGGATGGAAGGGGGACGGAAGGAAGGAGAGAGAGGCTGAAGGCGCATGCATGCCAACCGGATGCTATGGCACGCGTGCCGCAGCTGGCGTAATGGGCCTCCCAGCTGCTGCGGAGCGTGTCGACCGACTGCAGCGCGATGCGTATGAGACGCCCCCTCTCCGCCGGGATCTTAATACAACGCCGAACGGAGCAACACACCCCCCGAGCATGGTGCCCGGCGCGCGCGAGATGAAGGCGAACTGTTGGCCATCTCGCGACACGGAGAAGTTTGCGGGGCCCGCGTGCGAGCTTGGGCAATGGTCGTACATGAAAAGCGTCGGCGCGTGCTTAACCTTATCAGCTGAACTGTCTCTTGCGCTACTATCCACGCGATAGTCTAGAGGTCACCGCCAATCAAGAGGAGGGAGAGGAGGGGGTTGAGAGATTAATGAGAGATTAATGTAAGCGCCATCAGCTGCAGTTTGTGCTTGAGGAATTCAGTAACTCAACGCCGACATCGAGGAGGATACACAGTACGCGCCGAAAGTCACGTAACGCGAGTGGTCACAAAGGGACGCATTCTATAAGCTGTGCGTTTTAAATGTTCAATTTTGCGTCCGTCCGGTCCTCCGCACACGCACACACACATGGCTTCGTTGCACGTTTTCTTGCGAAGCAAAAATAACACTGACTATTTGTAGTCACACTACGCTAGATAAGTAACGGATTAAGTTGAGGACATTTTTCATCAGATATTCTTGCTCCTGCACAATTTATAATCAAAGAAGAAAATCAACATGGAAAGACACTATGCACCTTGTGACAAACAGTTGTGGCTGAGGGAACCGAGTGTTCTCGCGCTGAAGCGGAGCCCGCGCAGACCAAGATCTACCTGCTGTGTTTTCCGAAAGAAGAGTCATTAAACACAACCGTCTGCGCGTACTTCACTCTGTTTTGCGACTCATTTTTCGTAAGTGAGATTGTGCAGTCTGCGCATGTTGCACTTCTTTCCCGCGTCTTCCCTACCGCAGCGTTTTCCAACACTACCTGTGAGCGTGGAACGAGATTTGGGCCAGCGTTTTGTACGCACGTGTGCAAGAGAACGCGAACTCCCACGGAAACACCATTGTTGCTGTACCACGCCGAGATGTTCTTTGCCGCCTGAGCAATGTAATAAACAACGACCCTCAGACAAAGCCCACGCAAGCCGAGTATTTTTTCAGACGTACTTGCGCTCCGTGCAGTAATAACTTGTTTGCGCGGGTAGGTGTCGAGCATTAGCTTGACTGTGGGCAAGGCTGAGAATAAAAAAAGAGAACAGAGAACGTGTAGGACGGTCGACCAAAGTACTTAAAGAAAAGAGGATTTGAACGCAACAGAACTTTTCTTTTATTTTTAAAATTCTATGATTAGCATGCCATGTTTTCGCCCACTTTTCCGCCAGCGCTCCGGCGCTATTCTGGAAAACAATCTAAGTTCAGGTAACCTGAATAAAAAAATTGCGGAGTGTTTCCGCTATGCTCCGCAAATCGCGAAATTCAAGCGGGAGCTGGGCGCCATATGCTGCGTGTGATTTATTTTTGGCGACGTTTCAGAGGTACACACACAGTGGTTTCTCTCAGCACGTTTTTTTATAATTCTAATTCGCCTTGCAAAAAAAAAGTTATTCATTAGGACATTCTGTCGTATTCTACTTAACTGTGCAACGGAATTAATTTTTTGTTTGTCGCCATTCCTTTTAAAAGAGATATTTCGAGAGGACAAATTTAGTGTATCACCTATGTGCGTGCTCGTGTGGGCGCGTACCGTACTAGTTACGAGGCTTTCATACCTGACGCAGTGCTTATCCCCGGGCTGTAGCCACTTCATAGAAGCTGTCCCGTTGCACCTTGCCAAGCCAACCTTCTGTTTTCTTCTCGCCTAATACGTGAATAGCGCGGTGAACGCTGTCAATCTCAATCTTTTTACTCTTCTTGAGACAGCCACTTCGCGAAACCAACAGGACGTCTTATTTTACGTGCCTCGCCTCCTTAAGCACTGAGCAACCAGGCGAGCAAGTTCGAAACTCCCCGAGTGTACTCTATACGACGCCACTTGATCTTCTCGGAACTTGTTCTTCCTTTATAATTTTTTTATGCCTCTTTTGGCTCCAGCATGCAAGAGAAGATCAAAGTGAATAAGGGGAGGGGATGCATGAACAGACGCAAGAAAGAAGTTCGAAACGCGGAATATCGAAAGCGGGCTGTAGGAAGCTTAGCACAAAGGCCAAACGAGGAAGGAAGCTCTCCCGGAGGCGGCCACGCAGACGTCAGAGGACGCGCCGCTCAAACAACCCGTCGATGCCCGGGAAACACAAACAACCGCAGTATAGCTCACAGCACAAAGATGGAAAGCAAGGCAGAAAGGAAGGGAAGGAAGGAAAGGGGAGCAGCTGCTAGCGGATTAGTCCGCCAAAGTAAGGGAACACACGGCTACTGTCGCAGCGTGGCTAGACGCAACCCGCTATCTTTAATGGCCTCCACCGCCACGCCCCACGTATCGGGTGGTACGCGCGCTGTTTGGGCGATGGCTGCATCTACACAGCCATTTTCCGCTTCACGCAATTGGCGTCTTCCGATCGCTTTGCTTCGCGGCGTCACCGTGCGAATGGTGGGGCTCTGTCTCTTTTTTTTTTTACTGGGGCACTCACATTAGAGCTGAGAACTCTTCTTTTTTTCTTTCTTTGTACTGTTTTGAAAGTGATAGCCTGGGATTCTAAATGTTCCGATCATGTATAAATGATAGTAGCCGTTGCGACCATGACAAAGTGAACCGGACTTTTGGATTAAATAAATATTCAAAATAGAGCAACCCAGGCTGTGAATACCCAAGTATTAGTAACACAGGCCGTTACCTTTATTGTTACAGGAGGCATGCTGTTGAAACAAGAAACCTGGTGTTCCATTCGCATATAAAAAAACGCTTTCAAGAGCAAAGTATCTGCCACTCTTTAAAGAATAACGGTACAGAGGTTTTGTTCACGATGTATAATAGAACCGGTCTAGTGCCATGGGCACTTAACCCAGGCTACTGACAACTGAGCCCTGCTAAGTCTCTTGAGGTTCCTTTGCTTGATAGTATATGTCATATATACAACATTATTTAAAACTGCGACATGCTTATGCGCCGACGAAGGCATATGCTCGCTTCACTGTGTGCCTACTCAGCCGCGCTTAAGCTTCTAAAGTATTCTTAAGATTGATATTGTGTACCCTCGAATGAAAACGTGAAAATCTTCCTCTCGCAGAGGATCCCGACCATACTAATTTATCGATATAAACCGGGAAGATGCCAGGTCGAATCCTGAAGGGCAACTCCCTCACAAACTCTTTCAGTGTGGCTTCTTGTTTCTACTTTCGTCAAGAGCCACTGTCCGCCGCACTACAATGAGAAGGATTGTGGACTTAGTACCGGCTTCATGAACGCGAAATGTTCCCCGGAAAGCTCCGTATGAATATTAACGAACACATCAACAAACCAGGCGTTCGCGTTCAATAGTCGCGGAGCCAGCGTGCGAGCATCGCTCTCCCGAGCTCCCATTGATCCGGTGGCCAGGAGAACGGAGCCGAAGGGATCGAGGGAGAAAGGCTCGCTTGAAAGATGCATTGGGCGCTTCCCGCTCCCAGGGGAAAGAAACCACTGTGCCCGCGCGGTATGTGTGCAGGGTTCCGCCGCGCAGTTGGGGCTTCGTTATTAGGAAAAACTTAGCGTTAGCGCGGTGCTTGTTCGCTTACTGGGAGGTCGTCTGGAGGCGACTACTTTATTCAGGGAGGCTGCATGCGTGCCGCCAGGTTGCGCTGGCTTAACTTCTTGAACTCTATTGGGATGACACCGAGGGTCTGGGAAACTGCCGATATTTTCATGATCATGTTCGATTTCTTATGGCCAAAAAATGTCACAGTGTCAAACGACCATGGGGTCCTAGTGCTGCAAAAGCGATAAAAATAAAAACAATATGCAAAGCATAAAATGAGAGCACGCGATGACAGACCGTAATTTGCACAGTAAAAAATATTTAATACAACAGTTTCAAAGAGCATCTATACGAAAATAAAGGCACCGCCAACTATGTCCGCCCTTAGCAATCATCCATTTAAAGCCGTTTAACGAAATTAAAAACGAAATAAGCGTTTGTTGGGGTGCATCAGCACACAATTATCGCGAAAACATGCAACAATGGGAAGCATTTTACTCAATGACACGCCAAAAGAAAAACCAGTAGAATCTAATTATTAAAGAAAAAAACGTGTTTGCTCTTATTTTCCCTTTCGTTTTTTTTAATCCTATAGCATTGCCTGGTGGTTTCACCAGAAGAATAGCCAATATTTGGTGCCGATTGATTGAGCCCTCTGCTGAACACGTATTTATGGTCTCTTGGCTGTACCCATCAGACTGGTCTAGGGGTGAGGAAAAGATGATGCCGTCTCTGCAAAAGGCCCTTAACAACAAATAAAAACGATAGTTTTCTACTTTGGGTGAGTATGCAGTTTGAAACAAGTAAGAAATTCCAGTTCTACTTGTAGTCACTGGAGTCTGCTAACCACAGATTCAATAATGAAGACCTTTGACATAGTAGAGAGGTATTAGCTAAGAGGTATGCCTGTTTCCCGGTTTCCTGCAGAACACATGCAATTGCACGGTGCGGAGCGAAAATTCACAGCAAAGCCAGGCAACCCCTCGGCATGCATTCAGCGATAGCGCTAGGAACGTTGCGGCAACGTTGCGGCCTCGCAGTTCACGCCTCGCGCTCTCGCAGCTCGGTGTCTACCTGGCGCTTCCGTCGCATACACACGGCATCGTTCCCATTCGCTGTTTGATCAGTGTCGAGATTGGCGCTTTTCAGCTAGGTGACGTTCATGTACGGCAGGATTCTGATGAGACCGCCGTTTCCGTTCAGCAGCCGCTGCACGCTTCTTCTCCGCTGTTGTCAGATCTCGTGACGTAGATAGATCTGGTTCCATGACATGTCCGGACGCATCAAAGATCGAAAGAAGACTCACAAGAGCTGAACCGAGTGGTTCCGAGTGGCTCCGAATGGCCCCGAAACGTTCCGAATAATCCCGAGCTGCTCCGAATTATCCCGAAAGGCTTCGAGTATGCTCCGAATGATGATGTTTGTTACCTCACGCCTCATTATGCACGCGACGTCACACTATTTGATATTTGAGGTTTCCGCCTTCCTTTAATTAACGGTAATTATATTTCACTGCTTATGCGCTCATATGATATATTTTTACGTTATACATCTTCTAAAGAGAGAGAGAAGAAAGGGAATTTTAATGAAAGAAATTATTTATACGATTCGGCCTTAAAATTGTCATAATTTGTCAAACTCTGACCGTCCGATCCCAAATGGGTTTCGGGCTTTCGGATTACAGTTTTCGGTGTCTGGTGAGCTGCTTAAGCTTCTCATAATAAGGTGTGGCGCGCACCTGCTATTGCGTGTTCGAAGAAATTACGTTAATCTGGCGTACATCTAAACTAATACGTCTGGGCTATGCTAAAACCCACAAGCATACTTTTGGGTGCGGCTTGTGGTTTTCGTAAAATCTGTGTCCGTCGGTGTTTTGTCTCTGTATATACAGGGTGTTTAAAATTATTCAATGCAGATTTTTCTTTGAAAAGCCGTGAATGATACGCCTGGGTGGTCGGTGCAGATTGATTTTACAGCTTGGCGGACATTATTTGCGTAATAGAGTGCAAGAAAAAAAACAAGTAATGAATTAAAATGTAACTGATAAACTTTGTTTGTTTGGTTTTAGGACACAAGATTATATGAAGAAATTGAAGGTATTTGACACTGAAGGGTAATGCAGTTTATAAAATTTCTGAATCAGCATCGTGCTTCAATATACTGAGCGTAGAAAATATGCATTCGACACCTAGTTAAGTCGGCTTTTTCGCAGTACATGCTAATAAAATGGCGTCGCTGCACGTGGTGTCGTCACATATATCATGTCAACGTAATCTATGTCCTAAAAGACGTAAACCGCGTCTGTATTTGATTCAAGGAACGTACATTTTTATGAACTTTAAACGTAGAAAACCCAACTTGAAGAGATCTCAAAAGCGTTTTTTTCACGTTCGATATCTCAAAGCATGATGGCAATTGTAAAATTTAGAAACTGTTCGCCTTCGATCTTGAGTTCCTTTAATTTCGCCATATAATCTTGAGCCCTAAAACAAAAAAAGAATAATCAGTTAATTTTAGTTTGTTATTAGTCTTTTACTGCACTTTATTACATAAACAATGTCCGCCTTCACGTAAAATAAAACTACAGACACCGCACCAAAGTATATTTCACGTCTATTTAAAGAAAAATCTGTATTGAATAATCTGAAACGCCTTGTATATTTATGAGCGTTGACATCCCTTACAAGTTTGAAAATCTGTTTACTTAGGGACACTTTATCGACGAGCGGAAAAGCATGAGCGCAAGAAATTCTTATCGACCATTCTCTAACGGGTAAACACGTGGAAGGCCAAATCTGAACTTCAGATGTATGTGTACTGAGACTTCTTATCAGCAAACAATGCTCTCATCCAGCTCGTCCGGGCCATTTTCGTCCACACAAACATCCATCGCCAGCACTACCACAAACAATATAGCTAGCTTAGAAACGAATCGTTTCCGTTGCATGCGCCTCTCAACTCCCCGGCGAGGTACATTAAGACTACAGATAAAAGCACTGCTCTCAGCATTCCCAGTTTGAATGGGACGTACTATACTCAAAAAATTAAACGCGAGTAAAAAACTGATTTGCCAGCACAAAGACAAAACTTATCAGCTCTAGGGGATGAAGTACAAACATGGTTGATTAACAATACTGCCAAAGAATCTTCATGCCTTTATAGCGAAACCAACCTACGCTAGTATTGAGCCCCGCTACTATCTTCTCATTTTATTGTTTGTTTTATCCTTTTTGTCTTGTTCGATTTTCATTTGTTAAACATAATGCAGTGGATGCCCCCTTACATGTTGCGAGTGCAGTGAGCGAGGACCACTACCATGCTTTATTTTGCCTGCATTGCTTTTCCCTCGCTTCATTAGCGCTTGCATTACTCTTTCCTGTCATAGGTGATCCAACGTAAAGATGCCCGAATGTACTGACGCTGTGATAACTCTAGATGGCTTCAGCAGAAATGAGCTGTGATGTGGTCACCAGCGGGAGGCTTTCTTACAGGTGATAACCCGTATACGTGATTCCGTATCGACTCAACGACAGAGTCTGCGTCGCTGTCCGCAAGAGGAAAAAATGGGTTTGTGCAGGGCATGTAATGCGAAGGCAAGACAACCGCTTGTCCTTAAGGGTAACGGAGTGGATTCCAAAAGAAGGTAAGCGTAGCAGGGGCGGCAGAAGGTTAGGTGGGTGGATGAGATTAAGAAGTTCGCAGGCATAGGGTAGACACAGCTGGCAAAGGACCGGGTTGATTGGAGAGACATGGGAAAGGCCTTTGCCCTGCAGTGGGTGTATTCAGGCTTATGATGATGATGATTATGATGATGATGATGAAGGAGAACGCAATTCAATGGTGAAAGAGATGAGAGATAGGGACTAGAAGGATATGGATGTGGCGCGTGTGTTTTCAGTGCTTACAATATGCACCCAATAAGCGCAAAATACGCTCTAGAGATCATTAAATAGTCCAAACGCCCCTAATTCACAGCAGACCTCGTGAGGACATCCTCAGGATAACGCTTCAGAAGTCATCCCAAAAATATCTTTGCAGGTTCTATTCCGGATAATGAAGTACTTTTTTTTCTTCTTTTCACTAATGAGCTACTCGATCAAGCAGCGCAAATGCATCTGTAAACATACCCTGTGTGGAAAAATGCTTTGCGTTTGCGTAAGCTAGGTGACAGCGAAAAACGTGTGAATAGACAGTACCTCACGAATATGAAGCACTGAAAGCATGCCGCTCGAAAAACCTTTTTAAAATTTGCACAATGCAGCGCTGTTAAACGTCTGACATGGAGCCCTGATAACTGCTGGCGATGCTTATTTAACGCTGACTGCAGCACAACGTTGGTGGTGTGCAAGAGTGGTGGCTATGCTGGCATTGAAAGCCAGCCGAATTGAGCCAAACGAAGTAGCCAAGTCAGTTTTGTTCCGCGTGAACTGTGCGCTGCGCGGTTCGCTGAGGTTCGTTTTCATCTAGGGACTGCCTTTTGACAACTACACTGTACGCATTTGCAGTTATTATGTGATTCGCACCAGTTTTCCGCAAAACACACCACGTTCTGATGGCAGCTCGTCGCCACGTCGCCACGTGTTATACTATTGAACTGCATTAACAAAAGCCAGAATTTTGAAGCACATGTGATTATAATGCTCAATCATATTCAGTTGGCACGTATAAAAAGCTTCGCGTATGGCTAGCTCCACCACTTTGAAATTAGCTTGATTAACCGCAGTCCAGAGTTGACCGCTGCATGAAGAGGAGCTGTGCAATCGTGTGTTGTTCAGCTGCTTGAACCTAATTTTCTTAACTGAAAAATTACAAAAATCTAAAAAAAATAGTGGCAGAAGCTGTAGCAGTTCACACCACGAAGAGGCAGGAAGTAACTACTGTGTAACTTTTGTTTTGACATGTTAATTTGAATGGATCTTGAGATTATCAGTGTATAAGTGCAGTAGAAGTTTGAATAAATGGTAAGGCCAGAAGTCCCAAAAAAGTATCGGGGACAGAAGCCTCCAGGAAACAAGAAAACTGATCTAGGCACATGTGTTTCTTTTCTGGCAATAATCGCGTCATCTGAGCATCGCACTTTACAAAATGTGAGTTCGACTTTCACCTCCAAAAGTGAGGCTCGAGCCACTGGTTAATAGAGGTGGCAGCTTCAGTTGCAGTACTTATGTCCTGGAAAACCTGATGCCTGAACAGGAGGTGAGAACTCTGTAAAGCGGAATGCCGCTTTTTTTCTCCCCTCCTCCATCAAATTGTATTTGATCTGACTGAAATAAACTTATTATTATTATTATTATTATTATTATTATTATTATTATTATTATTATTATTATTATTATTATTATTATTATTATTATTATTATTATTATTATTATTATTATTATTATTAAAATGTTGTCCCTGACTGTGCATTAACATATGGTCCACGCCATTCATTCCTCATTATGTGCTGAAATGATCACGTGTATTACCAGTAGCAAGACATAGTTTTTGAGCATATAAATTCACTGAGTTAATTTTGTTTTTTGTTTTACTTGTGCGCGGTATAGCTATGTAACACTTGCGGTCGCAAAAGAGAAATGTTTTATCCACGTGCATTCATGTCTTGGTTAGCTTTCAAATGAATGTTAGTTTACCAGCCTAGCTTAATGCTAAATTGTCATAAGCGTGACGCAAAATATTGCTTGAATTTCGAGCATCGCCTGAAAACAAACCGGTGGGAGTCATACCTGGGATTGGTACCAAAAAGCTGGATCTTGTTCCTCAGGACATTCTCAGTACCTGTCTTGGACGACAAATAGATCCCGTTGGGCTCAGTGAGGACCAGTTGAGAACTTCCTGAGGATGTCCGAACATCCTGACTGAAGTATCATGAGGAGATTCTGTGGAAAGCTTTGAGCTGACTGGGTGGGAGGCCATGGCACCTCGCGTAGCTTGCTGATACCTCACCGATGGCAACCACTTAACCGTTTTACTGACAGACGCTCAGCTGAACAAAGAGCCCACATCGGCACACTG
Organism: Amblyomma americanum; assembly: GCF_052857255.1. Taxonomy (NCBI): domain Eukaryota; kingdom Metazoa; phylum Arthropoda; class Arachnida; order Ixodida; family Ixodidae; genus Amblyomma; species Amblyomma americanum. The sequence goes on from NC_135499.1 coordinate 212,227,053, forward strand.
CTCACATCACACATGATGCGTCGCTTATTGCGATGCGTGCAGGCACGCAAGCTAAACTTTGCCATAGTCCAGCTTTCCACCGGCGAACTGCTTTGAGTTGCCGCACATCCAGTCTGAACGTTTTCACGCAAGTATATTCGAATGCTTAGCGCTAGTGACAATTCGCAATATATTATCACGATTCGCTACCTGGAGACAGCGGACCGACAGAACGCGCTATCCTAAGATAAGGCAAATATTGTGCTTCCATGTTTTACTGAGAGATTCTTCTGAGGCTGGTAGCGCTAACAAAAAAAAAAGAGGACAAAATTATTGGAGCGTATAGGAGACAATGGCTACGTCTTGATGTTTTAGCGGTGCCAATATTATTTTGGTGACTTGGTGTCTCCGAAAAAAAAAGTGACGAACATGAAATTGTGCTCAGCTTATTTTCTTGACACCACCAGAGAATTGTATTCTATGGGTCCAAGATCCTAATGTGTAAAATACAAAATTTGGGATTCCGACGGCCTCTTAATGCATGGTTAGAAAGGTATTTCACGAACTGTAAACAGATGGTGACGATCAGATATGATTTCAGTGAACTAAGAGTCACAAAACGTGTTGTACCTGAAGGTTTCTCGCTAGGGCCGTTATAGTTCAACTTATACGTGAAAGACCTCTAAATCCGCGTTATACCAGTTTGTTGGCGACACGGCGCTCGTTATGGCACATTCCAGTTTGGAAGATGCATATGTTTATCTTCATTAGGATCTATGTAATATTACGCAGTAGTGCAGGGACAGTTACGTACTTCTGAGTTGCTCGAAAATAAAGCTTATGTGCATTTGCAAGCCTCATAAAAAACTGGATGTTTTGAAACCAAGGATTTGCACCCTAAAAAATGTCACAACTTTTCATGCGTTCCACTTGTACTCCACATTGTCTTGGAGTGACTACGCAGATTTTGCTTCCAAAAAGCTGCGATTCGTAGCCGCACAGATTTGTCACACCAAAAGCTGCACAACTATCAATCTTCGATCAATGGTATACTAGGCACTTAGGGAATCACAGCTACGGCATAGAATTACATTATTTGGACTTTGTTGAAACGCATTAAAAAACAAATTTAAGTGCATAATTCCTCACTGTGTCCTTGTATTCATCGATGTTAAGGAGAAAAAGACCGTTTTAAAAGAGCGGACCTACTACCAATGAATGAATTTCGTGACAACATAATATATACGAGGATCTATTGCAATTAAAGTTTTAAGTCCGCGAAGCCTGACAGCATGTTTACTTTCAGCAAAACTGAACGCTTCAGTATCTCCAAAGCACTCACGAGTAATGGGAAAAGGTCATACCCTACTATGCCTAACTTTACTTAACAAGTTATCTGCTAAAGATATCAACCTTGTTTCAATAAAAAGGTAAAACGAATCCTAAAGGATGTTTGCTTCAAGAATGTATACAATCTGTTCACGCCTCTTTTTGATATGCTGTTGTGTTGCGGTATTTTACACTATAGATTTACTACATTTCCTGGCTGATGGAATATCCTCCTGTTTTAGAGTGATTAGTGAAAGGTGATTCTGCTCGTTTGTAACTGACGCTGTTCCTAATATCTGATGCGAATAATTTGTTTTCACGGAAGGTACCTTGGGAACAGGTGCATTTTGCAGGCTGCCGGTGCCACAGACAGACACAACGGTGTTTAAGGTGTGTAGAATCTCATTAGTTGCAATGAGAGTGACAAACCAAACTTTTAATAACCAGAGCCAAGGTGCGCTAACCGAAGGTATCTCTGAATGTGAGCTAAAGAAATGATTTCCCCCAGCGTTCAGGCAACGCATGCAAGCGAACGTAAGCAGCGGGCCGAGACGCGTTCTTCGGCTCTCGAGTGCTACTCACGGTAGACGTTGAGCAGAAGCGTGTCCTCCCACACCTCCCCGGGCAGCCGCGTGTTCAGTGCTCGGCACGTAAGCGTCGCCTTGTCGGCACGTGCCGTCAGCACGAGCAGCAGCGAAGTGGCGGTCATGTTGGTTTTCTCTTCGGTCAGGAACGGGTCCAGACGCTCGTCGTCCAGCCACCATGACACCTGCGTGACACACAACAGCCGGGGGCAGCGGGAACATACATAAACATCAAAGCCCATACTTTAAAACTTCGGTCACTCACTCACTCACTCACTCACTCACTCACTCACTCACTCACTCACTCACTCACTCACTCACTCACTCACTCACTCACTCACTCACTCACTCACTCACTCACTCACTCACTCACTCACTCACTCACTCACTCACTCACTCACTCACTCACTCACTCACTCACTCACTCACTCACTCACTCACTCACTCACTCACTCACTCACTCACTCACTCACTCACTCACTCACTCACTCACTCACTCACTCACTCACTCACTCACTCACTCACTCACTCACTCACTCACTCACTTGCACTTGTATTCACTGACTCATTCGCTTCGCTTACACAATCGCGTAACCTCCCCTTCGAACGAGATGAACTCGCTTTGAGACGAAGGGTGTTTAGCTGCGGAATTTCGAACAATCGGGCACAGCCCCGAGCCGGAACTTGGAGCACGCGGAGTTCATTCTTTGACGGCATCAGTCGGCAGCGGAGTGGAAACTTTCCGCAACCTCTCAGGAGTCTATTCTCAGCATTCGGCTTTCGAGAGGGTGCAGGTTGCGTTGAGATTACTGCCTTATCAATAGCCTCCACTACTACAGATATTTCGCCGTTTATTTGTCGGAATACAAACTTGACGATTTATAAATGGCTTAGAAATACTTCAGTCAGATTATTACACCGTTGCTTGCATTTACGAACACTGCTGCAATCACCGATAAGTTCCTTGCAAATTGCAAGGCCTTTTTTACGCCACTGAACACGAAATGGTAAATCGTCGACCGTGTTTTCTCCTTTCTTCGAGAGCTGAGGAGAACGCGCTACGAACCTACTCACGACGACAGGACAATAAATTACCCATAGTCTAATAAATTTTGCGTACATACTCACAGCCTGCCCTCTGCTTTTAGAGCTCCACCGTAATTTTTTTTTGCTCTGATCGCCAAACCTTGTCCAGTCCTCCTTAGTGGCTATGGGCCGTTTCAGGAGAGGTCAGCAACAAGTACACGGAGCGTCGTCTGACTATAGAGACACGTATATTCCTGACAAGGCCTGTTCCTTGCTTTCTGGTACGCTAGCAAAAGTGTCTGGTGTTCTTGGAAAGAAATGGCGGCTGCGACAAGCGGCATTTGAAAACCTCTTGCAGGTCTGCGATCTTTTGCTCTGTCAGCGTGCTGTCAGCGTGCAGAAGGCAAAGCGTGACGGCGCGAAGGTGAGTACATCTGAGGACATTACTTTCTCTACATCCGCGCTGTACTACTCTGCATGAAATGCAATAAAATGCGAGGTAGAAAAAGTGATTTCATTCATTTCTCCGGTCTGTTAGGCCACGTATTAAGGAAGCCCCGTCGTTGACGAGGCTTGCCATCAGTTCTGCAGTCTTCTGCACCTGCGCTAATAGCAGCACATTGCTGCTGTTCAACGCCCTCTCGCGTTCTGGAGATTCCAGTTCGCTGTTCGGTCGGTGCTTAGAGTTGCTTCCGGCTGTCAAAACGTAAAGCGATTGCGACTTTTCGGACAAGTCGGAAATGTTTTTCAATAAGTATGTCGAAACGTGCTAACGCCCTGAGTGGAAGCGGCAGAAGCGGAAAGAACCACGGGAGAGAACGACAATGCTGCAGCACATAACCGTCACCGTAACGCAATCTTCTTGTTCATCCAATTTAGCTAAGCAAGGATGGACCAAATGGAAAGAATTCTATCAAAAACAAAAAATAGGCTTAGATACGAAAGAGAGATACCGTTATTAAAAGGTCAGGTCGCAGGACTAGATACGACCTTCTAGTTAGGAGGCGAAGGAGGTGAAGGTCTTAGTAAGCGAGGAGGAAAAACGGGAAGAGGAGAACAGCAAACCCTTACTACTTTACTTCATTCCAGGTGTCTAGAAAAAAAATGTATATCTAAAAAAAAGCTACACGTTTGAAATAATGTCTTGTAAGAAAACCTTCTACATCAAGGTGAGAAAATAGGTTGGACTCAGGATTACCTTGCAGCATTATTGCGATCGTTATTCTTAAACTATGCCACCTCAAACCACATAGCTGCCTTTGCAATTATTGCGATTTTCGTAATGCTGATAATTGCACGCTTGTTTTAGCCAGAAGTGACGCAATTAAAAAAATAGTTACAAAAACTGCAAAAGGGCTGCTGTTAATTCTTTTTTCTCCATCATACAGATAAAAACTAAAGAAACCTGTTCCTGAAGGTTCTTATTTCTCATTAGGCATTGTAGTTCTTGCGTCTTTTGAATGGATGCTCTTCAAATACTAATTTTTCTTCAATAGGTGTCTGTGTAAAACTATGTCTGTAACTTATTCAATGCTTAACCCTCACGCTAGCTTGTGGTCGGTGGTGTTCTGCTCTCGAGAATGAGCTCCCTGTTTTGATGTGTAAAATAGCATGTCCAACACTGAGACTAAGGCGACGTAAAGAGAACACAGATGGCCGAAATTTCACTGTAGCCTTACATCTATATGCCATGCCTAACCTCCACGTGTAGCATTTGCACACAATAACCGCGAACATCTTTATTACGACGCTTCGTAACGACGGCCGCGTTCTTACAATCTTAGGGCACGACCTTCTTGCCTAGCCGCCCATTGCGTTTCATTTCGTCTAATTCTATTCTCTCGGACGACTTACAAGTATGACAAAAATCTGGAAGACATTTGATTTTCTCTTCATCTTTTTGACGCGGTTGCGCTGAATTCTTTGTCTGGAACGCGCAGAAACCGAAGCAGTACGAAGCGACCACGCAAGAATCGATGGCTACCGTCCGAGGCTCGAGCGACCGTGCTCAGGTTACCGGCGTACAATCAGCGAACAATGGAACGAGCCCCACCGTGTCAACCGAAATGCGACCTCAAGGCATTGCACTAACAGCGACGACACGTGATTGTGACCTTTCGCAGCTATGCGAGCAGCGCAGCAGCAAGATACCACCCTCTCGTAATATATCTGCCGCACGAAATCGAAGGAAAAGTTCCCTCGCAGAAAACCCCTGTGTTGTGCAGAGGAAAGCGAGGCACAGATCATAAATGAGACCTTCAAGCGTACACGGTACACTTCAAACACTCGATCATTGTTTTTCTCTGCATGTAAACAGTGACAAAGGCACTTGGTTAATTAGTTTACCCACGCCCACGCTCTAGTTTCCTTGAAACCGCCGACCACTTTAGCCGCGAGGTCAATACGCCCGTCCGCACACTGCACACATTTTCTTCTTTCTTCGTCTCGGGCAAGGCGACTGCACTGAGGCCTACACCACTCTTGATCAACGTCACAGAACGATAACAACACGCATCCAAGCACGCCATTATTTTCTCCCTGGAAAGTACGCGAGGTAGATGTTGCTTCGTCTTTCGGCTTCGCAAACAAGGCGTCGCTGCCTGCATTGTGGCATACCGAGCAGGCTTCAATAGAAAGAAAAAACGCCAGAAAAAAACAAGAGATAGAGAGAAAGAGAGAGGTGGTTCGAGTGGGCGTGATCGAAGAGCTCACCTTCGGCGGAGGTCTCGATCCGACCACTTCGCAGCGGAACTCGGCGGAGACGTCGACTTCAAAGGATCGGTGCGTGCCGAGTATCTTCACCGAGACGGGTGGCACTGCGAACAGGGAGAATAGTGAGCGGTATCAAAGGAATGCTCGCGTTTCCATTGTTTACGGTCCTTTAAAACGAGTGGAATGCGCGATGACGATGGCGAGCAATAACTTCGCCGCGCTTGCCCGCGTCAAGGAATTGATGCACGGAGCTTCAAACTCACTTTCTTCAAGCTTTTATGGCTAGTATTCGCATGTTCGAGAAAAAAGTCTTTGCAAAATATGTGTCCGTTTAAGGACATGCTTTCATCGAACAACGAGGAACTCGTAGCGTAGCATAGTTCCTTCATTTCTAGTTTCCTTTTAACCCCATTAAATGCTATTAAGCTGCTGTATAGCGTTGAACTATAAAACGCTGTGATTCGGGAAAGGAAAGAAAAAGGGCTGTTATTGGTGACCATGAAGACAGATGATGATTGCGAGTCTAGAAAGATCTAGTGGCCTTATTGAACTGGTGGTCAAGTCTCATGCTGCAAAAAAGGCCTAAATAAGGTACGAATGAGTTAAATCAAAGCAGTCAATTTTTCCGCGTGGTACATTACAGATGGAGAGGGGCTGTAAAGAAGATCAGCCCGTAGACAGCTTGACTAGTCCGCAGCACCCGCCTCGGATTAGTTACGAACAACAACAACAAATAAATAACCACATACATAGCCCTCGAGTTATCATTAACTTACATTGGATGAATTACTCCTCCTGCCTGAAAAAAATGACCTTGAAAAGGACAGTAGCGTGGCTTTTTGGGTTTGTTGGTACATAGTTACAATACACTGTAGCGCAGCAAAAGACGAGGACTCAAGAGGACACAAAGCAGTTAAGGCTCAGCGGATTTCTCATAGTCGTAGCAGCTCAAGCTTTATGAAGTACACGCCATTAGGCAATTTTATACACAATAATCAATTAAGAACAAAACATCAATTATGAGGGCAAACAAAATGAAAAAAAATTATTCAAGGAACGTCCAGACATTCCTATAGTCACATAAACAGAACACTTCCCGATGACAGCCCACGGTAGCATACTTTGATATGTTATCACACTGTATACACAAGCAGAAACAACTACCGGGGATAAAACTAGGAACGCATATGCAGTTAAGTCCCCATATATTCGTACATTGTACGAAGCTCTTTGTGCCCACAAGAAAGTTGATCAAAGAAATTCAATTGGCGTTCATTTGACAAGGCATTCAACTGATATAGATGATAGTGCTCTTCTTTCGCTGATTTTAGGCGAGGATTAGGCACGAGCCAGATCTTTGAAAGTCTTGGTGTATAAGCGCTTTCTCTTTTTTTGGACTGGACTACTAAGTTATCAATATTGTTTCGTGTTTCTATTTTAAAGTCCCAGATTAATCGGTATCTGTGAAGATTGTGTGTTCTAATGACTATAAAAGTGCGGAAAAAGTTTGTACTTGGCGCTTCATAAGGTGCGATGTGAACGTGCCATATATATTTATTTTGTAGTTGGTGAATGTACTTCAGCATAGAAAAAGGTGCCATTCCCCAAACTAAACGACAATAGTTAAGGTGAGAGCAAAGCAATGAGCGATACCAGGTGCTTCAGGTAATTAAGACTTTCAAAAATTTTCGAAAATAGGCTTTTTTGGGTAAAAGTATGGCTTTTCTGGCATAGTATTACCAGTTTTGGCAGGCACCAGAGAGCAGGTGAATTGTCTCATGTAGTAAGCTGGTTAAATAGTTTCTGGTAACTAACTTTTTAACTACCAAAGATAGGCACCTGGTTGCTATTAGAGATTTGTACCCAACCGCTAGTAATAGCCACATCTGTTTTAGAATTTAGAAAACGCGATTATCCTCGCCGCTGTGGCACGACAAAATTTGGCTGCATATTGCGAAAATACTAATGCGCTTTCGAAAGCATGCAGGCAAAGCTACCTCTCTTGTGCACGTAACTAGTCGAGAAAGCCGGATTTTGTAGAGTCACACCGCCAAGGATAATCACATTTTCGAAATTCTGAAAACTAATATGGCTATTACTAATGACCGGCTACAAATCACTAATCGCAACTAGGCGCCTAACTCTATTAATAAAAAGTTAATTCTTAAAACTTAGTTAACCGGCTTACTACTTAAGGCGACTCGCCGGTTTTCTGGTGTCCACCAGCACTGATACTACTTTGCTGCAAAAGCTATGTTCTTACACCAAAAAGTCCATTTTTGAAAATTTTTGAAAGTGTTCGCTGCAATAACCCAGTATAGTAAGAGCTTTGACCCTTTACAGCAAGAAGGTACTTAATGCGACTTATAATCCCAGTACAGTCAGCTAACTCCTAAAATAGGTGCTTTACATTACCACACCACGACATACTGTCTGAAAACACAATTTAGAAGGTTGTTTCTGATTTCGGTCGTGGACGTAATACACTCATCACAGAAGCTTCCCACTGAAGCGACAGAAGAGGAGCCGCGAAAAGTGACCACTCGCACGCCCATCCCGCATAGACATTCCCTGCTGAAGTAATCGTAACAGCCCATAGTGACGTCGTTTTGCCAGACCCGCACAGGAAAACATCCGGAGCAACAAACTCGCTGTCTACAATAGGTCCGGAAGCCCTTGTACTGAAGACACACAAGTCAGCGGGGGGCAAAGCTGTCTGCGGCAGCAAAGGAAAGTTCACCACTCACGGCAAAAAAAAAAAAAGGAGAGAGAGAGAGAGAAGATTCGCGATAAAACAGGAGAGCTAGCAGACAAAGAATCTGGCTGTCCCAAATGTGCTGCTTCGTGTAGCAGCTCACAGGCACCGCGCACCGACGCTGGCTTTGCTCAAGGAAACGACGGTCCTGAAATAATACAGACGTCGGAAGCAACGTTGCGGGAGAAAACGTCTAAGCGCAGTCTCCCGCAGCAGATCTGACAAGGTTATAACAATAAGATCCGGAACCCGCGTAATAGCCCCGCAGCAACCCTGCGACCAGCTTCATCGAATTTTTTTTTCTGCCACTAAACGCATCACAACAGGAAGGAAGCCCTGGGGTTTGCTGTCCTCTCACAGCATAATCAGTGTTTCTTCCAGGCCCTGCCCTGCCTTCTTGGAAGCAGGTAACAGTGTTAGCTCGAGAAAAGCCAGAAAACATAACGTTCTGCCTTCTGGGCGCTGCACTCCTGACCTTTGTTTCTTGAGGACGTTCACAGGTGGCTGCAAAGAAGACGAGTTGTTTCTAAACACGATGAAAATACCAGTCGTATTGAAAGGTTCCTGGATAAATTAAAGCAGTTTCAGGCCTTTCACTTTCTCCCTCTTTTTGGGTTGCGCCTCGGCAAAAGAACAGAACTTTTACGTAGCGCTCAAAAAGCAAGCCGTCTCAACTCAAGCACAGTGTTGATATATTTGAATAACACATTTTGTGGGGTAATGGCTTGACGCTAGTTGTTTAACTGGGAGAAGTGACAAGATCACAAGAAAGGCAAGGACGACACACGGCAGTTGATGGGGCACTGGATTCTGCCTGACGCTGTTTTTTCTGCTTGTTTGTTGCGTTCTTTGACCGCATGCAGAGTGCTTGTGTACCTCCTGGTTGAAGCCGAGCGTGAGACCCTCCTGTAAAACCTAAGGAGATTGACCGTTTCCTTGGACGACTTAATAATAATAATGATAATTGTTTTTTTGGGGGGGAAAGGAAATGGCGCAGTATCTGTCTCATATATCTTTGGACACCTGAACCGCGCCGTAAGGGAAGGGATAAGGGAGGGAGTGAAAGAAGAAAGTTGGTTTGGTTTGGTTTATAGGGTTTAACGTCCCAAAGCAACTTAGGCTATGAGAGACGCCGTATTGAAGGGCTCCGGAAATTTCGACCACCTGGGGTTCTTTAACGTGCACTGACATCGCACAGTACACGGGCCTCTTGAATTTCGCCTCCAGCGAAATTCGACCGCCGCGGCCGGGATCGAACCCGCGTCTTTCGGGCCGGCAGCCGAGCGCCATAACCACTCAGCCACCGCGGCGGCTGAAAGAAAGAAGAAAGGAAGGAAAGGTGCCGTAGTGGAGGGCTCCTAAATAATTTCGACCACCTGGGGATCTTTAACGTGCACTGACATCGCACAGCACACGGGCGTCTTAGCGTTTTTCCTCCATAAAAACGCAGCCGCCGCGGTCGGGTTCGAGCCCGGGAACTCCGGATCAGTAGTCGAGCGCCCTAACCACTGAGCCACCGCGGCGGGGTGGACGACTTCTCTCGCATCGTGTACGCTGAGAGCTCCCGAACTGAGCGGCGATCAGTGTCACAATCACTCTTGATGTTTTTAAAGGACACTAGCTTCGTGGGTCAGTTATAGAGACACCATAATTCAGATCAGCTACTCAGGTGGAGCAATTGCCGCCAATCCACTGCAAGGCTAATCTCGCCTGAACCTTAACACCAGCACCACAACCGCTTCTTCACGCCCACATGCTTATACTGGTGGTTTGGCGATTAAAAAAAAAAGTAAGTTCTGCGGTACCATGTGTCGTGATTGCTCCGACCATCGTCTTGTCAGTCCGCGCTGTAGCGCGAGTATCATTTTTTAAGCCGCTTAAGTCATTTCAACCCCTAAAAGAGGACAGTTAGTTAAATTTGGTTTATTTGCGCACAATCCACAAGGGCCTCGTGCTTCGCCAAACACAAACAAAAAGTAAACAGATAAAAATATCGTAGGAAGACTTTTTTTCGCCTCGCATCATGAAATACTCCAGCTCCGCTAATAGTTCAAGCGCATTGCGACACTAGATAGCATTTGTTAGCTTTCAACAACTCCGTTAAAGTTTAAATATATATTCAGGGAGGGGTAATGGCTGCTTCTGGGAAACTCTTAGCCTTCTGCGGACGTCGAATGTTTTGTTTTTTTTGCTATACCTTACTTTGCACTGCTTTAGACGCTGTAGCCGAGGCGAACGGTGCGGTATAGGGGGGGAGGGATTTCATTTTCGCATCCTATAAACCAACGAAACGCGAAAACACCACCGAGCGCTGAACTTTTATAGCCAGTGACTTACACTTGGACATAGAAGGGGGGTATCGTAGCGTCTGCGATGAGTGGCTATGAATTTTTTTTTATTGCCCTCATATTATTTCTCCCGCTGTTTCTTGGCCCATGAAAGTTACGAGCGTTTTTTTTTTTGTTGTTCAGAAGAGCCCTCTCCAGACCCCTGCGCCTCAGAACATTGCGTTAATGTTTAGTAAACAAAACAAGAAGAAAACAACTACACAAACCTCTTGGCGTGAATTGAGGAAAATACACAGTTTAAATCTTTCGGGTTACAAAAAAAAAGGAAATGTTACAGTGCACGCAATTCCCTGCTACGTACACTTACAATATAATTATTTTAAGGGAACACCCTTACGCCGCACAGACAGTCACATACACAGGCGATTGCAAAACATGCGGACACGTGCATGCCAGGCAAGAGGGGTGTGCTGTCTCGCTAAACACTGCGCGCGGTGGAGCCAGAGAATATAGCCACCCACGTAACCTTCGCTCGGCACACCGATTACTTGGCGGTCCAATTCGGGATAACGACTGTGCTGCCACTCTGTGCCTGCCTCCGACAGCGCACTACGTGTACACGCAAGCGAGTCACTGATAGGTGGCGCCGCGGCGAAAGGAGCCATTACCGCCTAACTCTCCTTTCATTTTTAGTCGTTCTTTCCGCTGCCATGGATGGTTTAACCATAACGGCACCACGCCTGGCTGACTCGCCAAAATCACTTTCACACGAGCAGAGCTTGCCTCTTGGACATTACGTGGAGGAAGAATGAGAGAGGCACGAGGACGTTAAGGAGATAAAATTTGAGAACGCAGGTAACTGCGGAAATTAAAACACTGCGCGGAAAAATAAAGCCGGCTACTTTTGCGTACTTAGACCTGGTCGCACTTAAGCACAACATCATTGTAAAGTAGTACCCGAACATCTAAGAGATAAGCGTAGAGGCTAAATCAAAACTTGCACAGAAAATTATGAATTAATTAGAGGTCTCCATGACGGCAAAAACAGCCCGCTACTTTGTGTACCTAAACTACGACTCGGTTAAATACAACGTCATTGTGGAATAGCACCGGCACGCCTAAGAGGGGAGATAACGAAGAGATAAAGTGAAAATTATGCTGAAAGTGATTAATTAAGTGGGTTTTCATAACGACCGTATTTATGAGAACTAACGTAAGCGCGCAGTCGCCGCTCGTTTAAGCGAATACGTTATTTATTGGCGGTCGTCTTCTAATTTCGTTTTCTCTTTCTTTGTTTCGCGCTCCGATTAGGAAGAAGTTTTGCCACTAGTGAATGAACGCGGCCGCGAGCGAACTTTTCTTCTCCTCATATTGACCGCAAGAAGAAGAAGTCCGATATCACAGCTCGCGCTCGTGGTCAGAGCAGCCGCGAAGAGGTGATGGCAGCTGACAGCGGAGAGCTCCGACAGGCAGTATGTTCCTGACACGCTCTCACCACCGCGGCCTGATAAATGGAGGGTGCCAGGCGAACTCTAAGAAGGCGAGAGATCACCCTTAATGACCTCGTGGATCTATGATTATTATTATTTTTCTCCCTCGGCTTCCTCGGGCCGAAAAAGAGAAAGTTGATTCCCGCTAGGCAAACGAAAGAGCAGAGTTTGACAAAAAAAAAAACATGATCCCGAGGGAGTAAAAAAAGAAAACTTACTCCCCTGAGAAGAAGGCGAAAGAAGAAAAAAAGCAAACAAAAGCTGCAGCTCGAGCCGGCATTAGTGCTCTCGGCAGAAGCTAGCTCGCGCCGCCCGAAACAAGGCGTGAGCACAGCGCGCAAGAAACAAGTTACACAGGCGAGCGAACGGGAACTGCGCCCTCGCGAGAAGAAGCCTGTAGAAAGGAGACGTACGCGTGATCTCGTTGGTTGGTTCGTATAGCGTCATCACAAGCTCGTTTTCGGGCCGACTTGCTTGGACTGGGTTTTTCGAGGGTTCTGGCTCGAAGTGGGGGCCTGCTCCGCCGTCGTTAACCCCCCCACTCGCCCGCAGCACGCCTCTCCAATCTTTCCTCCAGAGCCCCTTGGCGCCACTCTCCCCCTCGTTCCTCTCGCCACCCACCAGTCCTCGCTCATCTCGCCTTTCCGGCCTGCGCAGGAGCAACTCGCACACCTTGTGGCCGTTGCAGCTAGCCCGGGTTTTCCATCACCGAGGCCCCGACGAAAGGTGCGTGCTCGCGCAGCAGCAGCAGCCCAAGCGGTTGCGCGGTACTTTTCCTCTTTCCTCCCTTTTCTCCCCGGAGCCACAATCTCCCGCGTTTCTTCGCTATAGGTACCAAGGCCGCTGCTGCGCTTCCCCGATCTCGAGTGGGAAGAAAAGTTTTTCGCCTCCCGAGCCTTCCCAGCTCCCCCACTGCCAGGCGCCAACAGCCAACAGCCTCGTTGGAGAACTATGACGAAAGAAGAAAGATCCAAGGCATCCTTACTCTCTCTGTCTCACGCACACGCACACGCACACACGCACGCACTTTCGATCGGGCCGCATCTGCGGCGCGGCTCATCTGGCCTGACACGCTTTCTAGCCGCTCGCCGTCGTGACTGATTATATGGCGGGCGGAGAGCAAGGGCAAAAAGTTGGAAAGCCATCGACGCCGGGCTCAGCACCCACGGCTCCTCGCGCCTCCGTGGAAGCGAACGGCGCATTTCCTGCCGCGTTTCGATCTGCTTGTTGTTCGAACGACTTGGTTAGTGTTCTCTTCCGGGATCTATTCTCATTGCCGCTAAGGCGGCCAAGGTCGAAGCATTAATGGCAGTAGGCGCGGTACAAAGGCCTGACTAATGGGAGCCTGGCTACAGCGTACGCGTGGTGCAGCTACCCGCGGACACGATTATGCAAAACACTGGGTGGACCGCATTCTGCTAGTTTCTCATAATCCCGGCTGTATATAACTTTCGGGAGTCGAACACAGACCATGCGCTTGGGTTAGGTCAAGCAAATCTTTCTTCCTCTCTCGCCCCTCCCCTTTTTCTTATAGATGCTTTGGATGTTTAGTGATTTTTGTAGTAATCAACGCCGAAAATGTAATGATCAGCGCAGGCGCGAACGGGGAATCCTGCTACAAACATTCTGCTGGCTGGGTGGACAGCTAGTGTGTGTGTTAAGCTGCAGTGGAACGACAAAAAAAAAGATGGCGCACGAAGATGAGAAGGAGAAGGCGATCGTGTTCATGGGGAACTGAGTGCAAAGGAAAGGCCGGGGGGAGGGGGGAGACTGAAAAGAGAAGGGTATACGCAAGGACGATCTGGGGTGTGCGTGAGCAGGTGAGTCCATCAAACGCCTAGGTGGGTCCACGCTGTTGCAACTCGTCATAGGCAAATACTCGTGACATTCCAAGAACACCAGCCAGGAGGACCTAAATTCAAACCCTGAAATCAGATAGTAAATGCTCTACGAAGCAGCAGTTTACACACGCGGGATATAGTTCAGGAAGAATCGCCCCTTCCGCGCTGTGTTTGTTCCGTTGCCCGAGTGGCTCGCCGGCTCATTCAGACGTTGTCAGTTTTGCTATAAAAATATTTCTTGGGAGCGCTGTTCCATATATGTCTACTCACTAATGAGATAGAAGATTCACTAAGTGTGATAGCGTGATTTTTCTGGTGCCAGCAATGCAGAGAGAGCATGCCAACTAGAGATTTCCACGATGACGCAGTAACGCTCGCAAGACCATGACAGCACAGTTCTGATCAGGAACCTAGTGTATATTTGTAAGCAGATGACTTCCCTGCACTAAAAGGGCCTATGTAGATGCAATGTGCCATGACATCGGTTGGTATTATAGATATCCCCCTTGGCGTCATTAGCAGTTGCGACATGTCAGGGTAGGGCAAATTTATTTATTTATTTATTTATTTATTTATTTATTTATTTATTTATTTATTTGCACATACTGCTAATTACATTTGGGGTTGCTGCATGAAGGCATTCCAGGGTCAATAAAACGACTGAAAGGAATGCATGCAGTTGGAACAATGCAGTTGGTAAACATGCTAATTGAAAAAAAAAATGGCAGCGGTAACGCAGTCACTAGAAGTAGCTAATCGAGTGCAACAAACTTCAACATAATTAAAAACAAAAAGAACAAAAATAACACAATAATGGGTCACATCTTGTAAATAACACCAAGAGAAGAAATGTGAAGTTTCTTTAAAAACTGTACAATAAACCCGAATGCAAAAAGAAGCACCGCAAGAGATACGAAAGCAATATTGATAGTTACAAGCCGCACAGTTGAAATACAGAGCTGAAACGCTAATAACGGTACACTGGCAAATGTGAAAAATTATCAACGAAGGAACACTCGGGGAATTATTTTGCTAATTATATGGTTTAATCGGCAGAAATCAATAATTGCAAAACATGTGCCTAATGTTCGTTTCTAACGAAGATACACGTACGCATCCCACAAAAAAAAGTGACAAACTATTGTGACATATTAAGCACGGTGCTTTTTACGGCGAGAGCTGTTATTGGGGGCCCACCCTGCGCCATCGTGTGATTGAAACTAGTTGTAGTTTTTGGTACGGCTCCAAGTCAATCGGAGCCAATCCAAGCGGCTAAGCAGACAGGATAGAAGAACATAAGCTAAAAGGAGGATAAAGTAATGGGGAGCGAGAGGAAAGCAAGGAGAATAATCGAGAAAAATCAGATAAAAGGGGGGAAAAACGGAGGGATGCAGTCGTGGAGAGAGTAGTGAACATGACTGCTCTTGCCGAGTGTTCTCAGCCGCGGCCAAGTTTAGCCAGTAATGTTCTCCTGCAAAGCCGTTGTTTCGGAAAGCACAGCTTCAGTTAGGCATACCAAAAAGCTCGCAGATGTCCTGGGAATGTTTCGTTTTCTTTCCGGTGGGCGCATCGTAGTCACCTTTCTACATTAACAAGCGGTGCAATTAATTTCCAAAGCCACGAATTCATTGTCTTGGAAGCGGACACGCTCTCGAAGAAAGCTCGAATCTAGGAGTGCGAAAAAAAAAATCAAGCGAAACAACTCTCGTTCATAGCGAAAAGGACTCACAGGAAACGTATTAAAGGCTGTAATACAAAACAGATCCAGCAAACCTGCGCCAAGGAAGAGCATCAGCGCCCACAACAGCTCGAGAACAATGTTAGGGAAAAGCAGTGAGAGAGCAAGCGAGGCATGCTGCCCACAGCGAGAGCATCATTACGTGCAAGCCAAAACACTTATGCTTCCTGGCGAACCGAAACAGGTCGTTAATGCTCTTGAAAGTACGAACGAATAAAAACAGGAGGGGGGGGGGGGGATGCTCTAACGCAAGCAGCAGCAGCAGCAGGCCGGCTTAGACACCGGCATCTTGGACAAAGAGAGGGACGAATGGGGAAGAGCAGAGGCTCGAGAGTGGAAGAGGTGAGGGTGAGCTGCGGAGCAGGCACGGCCCGCGCACACTCTCAAGCGCAGCCCAGGGTAGCTCCATCTAGGGGGCCGAGAAATTAAAAACGAGCCAGAGAGAAAGGCGAGACAAAAAGCGGTCCTCCCGACGAAATCCAAATCCATTAAGACGTCGTCTTCTCTCTCTCTCTCCCTCTTTTCCGGCAAAAGCTTCCCTTCGCTCATTGCCAGGTTCTCATTACGCCTCCGGTTTTTGCTTTTACTCGATCCGCGTCCGGCTTCCCTTTACATCTCCCTCTCTCCCCTTCGCTTCTATGCCTTTTCTTTTAGGAAACGCGAGCTACCAGACATCCTGTTTTTTTCTTTCTTTCTTCTTTTTGTTCTTTAAAGCGTGCTCGAAAAGCCGGCTCCGCTCCGGATAGTTTACCCGGCTTGCTCTTCATCCTCGCTTTGTCGGCCACCACGAGATGAACGACGAGCCTCGCTTAGGCCTAACGATACATTAGGCCGCCGCTTTTGCGGGAAACTAGCCGCGCGGGGAGGAAGCAAGAAGAATAGGGAAGGACAAGAGACGGGAACTATGCGATCCTTCCTTCTTTTTTTGAGGGAAGTGTCCCTACGTTTGGAAGGCGGGAGAGGGGGAAAATGATAGAAAGAGAAACGCCGTTCTTTCCAGCTCCCCGGCCATCAGGACGGCCACCACCACCTCCCGGAGCTGACGCTGAAGGCAGCAGCGCGAGCTTAATGACCAGCCAAAGCGTGAATCTCAAATACAGTCATTGTCGAAGTGAAGGGAAAAAGCATGAAACGGTAGTTGGCCGAAAGAATTAACCCGGCGCCAAAATCTTCTCGAGGCTACCAGCAAACACTGCGTTGAATATGGAAAGATGGAGATAAAGACATTGCGAAGTTTAAGCACCCAGAAAAAAAATCACGAGAGAATCTCTGAATACGAGGGAAGTCGTAAGGGCGTTCTTCTGTTCGTATGCAAGCTTTTTTTTTTTCTTTTCGTTCGCCTACTCTTTCCGAGGTTGCGTTTGTTCGGACGGTGCCGAGTCGATCTCTGCTGTTCGATAGCGGACTGTCGATGAGTGAATGTATTCTTAATTAGCCCTAATTGCCCTCGGACAGGCTCGAGGATTCCCAGATGTCTATGTTAGGCGCAGACATTGCGGCGAAAATAAACGCAGACCACGGAAGGAAACCACGTCGTGCATACAAATGAGCCGAGAGAATCATCGCGCCATTTTCTTTTGGAATTTTCTCGCCTTGGTGAACCGGGCACGCTTAACCGTCAGGTTAATCGAGTAGAAAGCTTCTCTGGTTTGCAAATTTCTTGAACGTATTACTTATTTCTCTCGCCCGGCGGCTCCTGCTTTGTTGAGCCTATCTGCCTAAATTTAGGCCGAGGCTGTGCGCTTTTCCAGCTTTTCGTTTTGTTCGACTCTGTGCAGCCTATACAACAGTTCTGTTAGTAGGTCGTCACAACCACTCCTTTTTTCATTCTTGCTTCTTCTTCTCATCTTTCTTTATTTTTAGAAAAGTACAAAACTCTAGATTAGGTATTACTTTGTACTTATAGCGCCTGCTTTGTGCAAACGGCCCAGGTTGCTCTCACAATTTTTATATAATGTTAACACTGTGGATATATTTTCCTGTAATGAATTCAAATGTATCGGTGTCTTGTTTTCCAGCAATATCGTGGTTCGAGCTTCCTACAGAAGAATGCCAAGCGTTCTGCTTTAAAATCTAATTAATTGTTATTTGCTACTAACGCAAGGCGTATAAGAGTACGCGTGCACAGTATGGAACCCTAAAACTAAATAATATATTAATAAATTAGAAAAGGCTTAAAATCTAGTTGTCTGTTTGGCTTTGAATAATTACAACAGGAATCTCAGTGTGCCATCAGCGAAGAATTTGTTAGGAGGGGACGCACCCTGTCCGCCAAAAGGGATTGTCCGAAAAACTGCTGCACCGATATTTCGGACCTTATGAGGTGCTCCGTCGTGTTGGAAACGTGGATTATGAGGTTGTTCCACGTGGAACTGTGGCTACCGGTCGTCGGCAACCACGGACTGACATTGTGCATGTAATGCGACTTAAGCCATACTTCTCGCGTGAGAGCGATGACGCTCCACTTTAAACTGTGTTCGGGTTCTGCGTTTTAATTTGTTTCTTTTTGTTCGTTTTCTGCTTTGTACATACCCTCGCATCGGGACGATGCTTTTCTTTTTCGGGGGACTAATGCCACGGACCTGGCTCGAGCTACCTGCACGCTAAGCCGTGACGAGGACGAAGTGGTCGCGTTCGCGTGAGGCGTGCTCGAGCTGGCTCTGTTCTGGGCGATTAAAAACCTCGGCCGTTCTGCGGTCCCCCTCTACGTCTACGACTGTTCTCCGTCTGGCCTGTGACAATATCAAGAAAAGTTAAGCCTAGCAGGGTCGGCAGAAAGTTAGGTGGGCGGATGAGATTAAGGAAGTTTGCTGGGATAAGCTAGGTGACTGCAGCTTGTAGAAGACCGGGTTAATTGGAGAGATATGAGAGAGACTTTTGTCCAGCAGTGGGTGTAGTCAGGCTGATGGTGATGATGATTATTCTTGTGGTCCATTTTCTCAGCTCTCTCCTTTCCCTCGCTCTCCTCTTTTCTTTCTCTCGTTCTTACACATACGCGCGCATCGCTCTAAAATTAATTATGCGTTTACTGTTCTTCGCATAACCTTATGCAGTGCTCATTATTAGAAGGGCTCTTCTGGGAGCTTAATTCGTCGATCTTTAATAAAGTGATTTTCTCGCTCTCTGAGGGGCTTTGTGTCCAGGGGGGGGCTGGAGTTTAAAATAAATATATTAAAGGTTGGGTGAAAGTATATAGTGTCAAAAATCTCACGTCCGGTGAGAAAGATCACTTCACTTACGAGTTTTCATTAATTACAAGGCTTTTTGATCATCCATCATAGTTGCAAAAAAAAAATGACGCCTGCAGAGAAACGTCGAGGTTCATTACGCTGCACTCAAAAAAACAATATATGAAATCCATTCTCAGACAAGAAAAGAAAAAAGGAGGCGCAGCCAGCTTCCTAAAATTGTCATGATCCAGGGTCACGCTCTGCTTAATAATTAAATTAATTAGAAGCATTTGTAATAATAAGGAGAACCCCGGACATTCACTTGCTATCTCTTCGGTCGAATTTGGTATTGGTTGCCCAGCAGAGGTCGTTTCTGTATTTAAAGTTCCTTTTTTGAACGACTGCGATTTGATGGTAGAGTCGAACATGGATATATCGAGGCCGGGTATTTCGAATTATTGACTATGTCGAACGCACAGATTGCGCCTTTGAAATCCCCGCGTAAAAGTATATCAAAGACACGCGTTGTATAGAATCCATATTTGGCCTGTCGTTGGGTGCGTCGAATTGCACGACACGTCCCTATAGCGGCGCTTTCCCTGACGACTCTCTTCTATCACTTTTCGTGCGACGAGACAGGTTGGTTGCGCTGCATTGGGCACCTGCGGGCAGCGCTAGCACCGTGAAACCATGTGACGGTGTGAATGTGGGGTGCAGTTGAAGGTGGCCATCGATCTCTTTCACTTATTTCCCCTCTTCCTCATTGCCATGCGCTGAAGCCAAGCTTAGTAACTAAAGCCTAGCAACGGCCCGCGTGTGGCGTGCTCACTCGTCTCGCTGCCGAAGGCGTTGCGGAAAGCAGCTGGACCTTTATTTTAATGAGCGATTATTCTATTTATAGTGCAGTTTCTATGCGAATAAGGTACAACTTGAAATGCCTAGCGGGCTGCCTGCATGCCGGCGGATGGCACGTCGCTGCAAGAAGCAGCTCACTAGTGTGGGTGCAATGTTTTCTTGCGTCCAGGTTACAGATAAGCTTGCTATGGCCATTTTTTGAATATGAAATTATCGATACATCGAACTATTTCGCGACCGCCTTTGAGTTCGATACATCCACGTGCGGGAGAACTCCTAAGAAACCGTGAAATTCAGTAAATACAATTCGATGAACAGTTAGTAAGGATTTAGTACAAAGATAACTGACGCCAACCAGGTTAATTTTTGAAAAAAAAACACGACGGAAACCGAAGCTAACCAGCACAGGGGGCTTCTGCTGGAGTCGTGACGCATACAACAGACACGAAGGAATGTTAATCGGTCCCTGCGGAGACTTTCTTCGTCTTACATCCATGGTTTGCGGCCATTGACCCGGAGGTATTCAAGACGAGGGCTTAAAAAGCCAAGCTGCGCCTCGCCCGTAGTCACACTGTGAAGAAGGGGCCAAGCCGGTCCCGAAACGTCGTGTTTTTAAAAAATTAACTTGGTTGGCGTCAGTCATATTTCTACTAAATTAATTTTCCCAACCAGACAGACTTCTGTCAAATGCCTTCTTTTGAGTTAGTAAGGAGGGTGGAGCAGCTGCACTTTCTAGCAATTCCTGCCACTGTATTTCCTCAGGTAGTTTCAAAAATCACTTCCGGAATGTACCTTCAATTTATTACCATCATTATGGACCGAGTTATTCATAATGATGGTAATAAATCGAACCTTGGAAGTGTTCATCAGCGCCACCTTCGTCCATTACTGCGGACGCAGTACGTCCTGTATTGCCGCGAGTGTCACGTGAAACATGATAGAAGGGTGAGGGCGGAAGCTGTGCAAGAACCCTCTTTTTCCACCTACGGTAGTCTTGATGTCATTGGTAGCATAACAACGAATTATCGTGCGCTAGCACGACAATTCGTGACTGACCCTAAGCAAAACCGCCAGTCGACATAGCAATCTGCCTGCATTGCAGTTCATACCATTCGAGATGGTCTTACGAATTCAAGGCTTTCCTCTGTAATGTCGCATATTTTCGCCTTAAACAGAGGCTGAGCGTGCTCTGGAAAGCGTTCCCTTCGAAGCATACTTTATGTTTCCAGGATGTCCCGTGAGCGGGAAAGAAGAAACCTAATTTCGCCGTATAGTTAGTGAACGTCATTCGCGCTAACTAAGAAGTGTAAACTCTGATTTTTAATGTCGTCTTTTAGCAATCGTTTCCAACCTAATGGCTCATTGAAATAGCACACTCAGAACTAAACGCCCATTAAGTCTCCGTAAATGCGTTCTCAAGAAACATTTACGAGAAGAGGCGAGCAGTGGTATTCGAGTAATTAAACAGCATTGAGGTCAGAAGTCGCAGGGTGATCTCAAAGACCGCGAATGTTCAGGAAACGTCGGAAAGTAGTGACTTGCGTCTTCGTACCCTCGATTAAAGTAGAACGCACTAGGCAGGACCTGAACAGCGTATATTGCATGTGCTGATGGTAGATCTTACCTCGCGACAATGACTGCGAGAAGAGTACGAGATGGGAAAGATTGCGCGTTTGGTGCTGGTCGTTCCCTTTTTTCCTTTCTTTCCCGTACGTTCTCTGCTGGGCAAATTCAAAATGGCCGCGAAGCACTTCTTTGTGAAAACTGCAATGCTATGGCTCTGAGGAGAGAAAGCGGACTAATGAGTTACCACGCGCCAAAGCAGCCATATGGGCCGCAAGCCGCGACTTTGGGTAGGGCTACGGGTCAATTTATAAGCATTTGAGGCTCTTTTAACGTGCACCAAAACTTCTGGGCACGCGTGTGCTTGCATTTCCCCCATTGAAACGCGGCCGTGGTGCCTGCAATCGAACGTCGAACGTCGAACCTGCGAACTCGTGCTCCTCAGCCGGATGCCATACATAGCCATAAAACCACAACCACTGGTGGGGGTAGAAGAGCCCGCATCGTTTGATGATGATGATGATGATGCTTTGATTTTCATGCCGTTATGGTAACTGGACCAAAAAGCGCCTTGCGTAACGTATTTCGTACCTTAAGCGTTTGCAACACCCGTGCTGACGCCGATGCCGTGTTTCTGCCATTGCGATTCCAGCTGTTTCACTTGTGCCCGGCCTCCTACTATTCGTCACTTCGTGTACATTACTCTCTCCTTCTAACAACACCCGGAGCAAGCGAGATATGTATTGAAGTCGAAGGTTTTGGTGCTTTTCTTCAGACCAGCCGAGCCAAATATAATTGGATGAAACGGCCTCAGGAAACTGCCAGTTTAATGTTACTTCGACGCGAGTGTAAATAATAACTACGTTTTTATATGTGTTATGGGCTCAACAATATACGTCAAGGTGGATGACTTGTAGACGAAGCAAACCGCAGTGTCGTTGAAATCGAAATATAAAGCGTTGTTTTGTGGATGCGAAGCCGCGCAGGCTGGCCTATATAATAAGTACTACGTTAAGGGTATTGGCCTATAAAAAAGTGTATCGAAGAAATATGAAAAGATTCAAATTTATTCGGCAGTCGGTTCAGTTTATTAATGGTCACTTCTAGGCATTCCGTCTAGAACAATGAAGGGATATCAAATGAAGCCATTGACGCAGAACGAAGAAAGAATGTGGCCGCTTCATACAGCGGAATTAAAACCGTTAATATCTTTTACATTCTATTTGCCAAACCAAATAAACCATAACCAAATAAACATCGAAATGATAGGAGATTTCTGACACTACAGTAGGATAGCGACTCTGTGTTCATCGCGAAAGACCTATGCACCCAGCAAAAATTGGGCTCCTCTAAAGTACGCTACCTAATCAAATTGTGCACGTAAGTTCACTCCTTCGGAAGGTCGCTCTAATCAGTCGCCAGTTCAAGGTCATCACTTCATCGCTAGGCTGTTACATTGAATAAATTTCATACTACCTGTGAAGATGCATAAAGCTAAGGGTAGACAGCTTGGCTAGTTGGTTGTTTGCATTATTATGGAACAAGGTACCAGCGCAAGAGACAAGCACGAATGGAGAAGACAACACGAACGCCGGTTCTCCCTTCGTCCTTGTCTCTTGCGCTGGTACCATGTTCTCTGGTACCATGGTCATCTCCTGGTGCACGCTCCTGGCTCGTTTGCAAAGAAGACGACGAGCATATACGCGAGCCACATGGTCATCGCCTGGTGCATGCTCCGGTCTGGACTAGCTGACCTCGGACTGCTGTTGGCCCTGCTCTCGTTATGAAGGTTCTCAGAATAAACCCCACCTTACACATAATAATGCAAACAACCAACTATCCCAGCTGTCTACCTTTAGCGACATACTTTCTACCCGCGTTCGTGTTGTCTTCACCCTCCCTCCTTGTCTCTTGCGCTGGTACCATGTTCCATAAAGATGTATAACAGCAAGAGAAAACGAGTACTGAAGCGCACAAATAAAACCAGAGCGCGCGCGTAATGCACAGAATGTGCTTTAGTAAGGAGCATTCGAATAAAAGAGATGAAATGGGAGAGGAGGACCGGGAAGCATATATGTACCGCGATGGAATTTGTCGAGATGAAAGAACTCAGCATGGCGGCGGTAGATTGGTCACAATGCATTATTGCTTTGCTCCGTCGAACGCAGCGAGTTCTCCGGCAAAGTGCAGAGAATGGCATGCAGCATAAAAGGATCGCTCTCGCGAGTATGCGCGAAAGCAAAAAGCGAGAGATAATCACAAGTTGAGCGCCGCCGGTCCAAAAGCGACGGCGGATGAAAGCGGATGGGCCTGGACAATACAACAACACTGCCCGTTTGGAACGTAATAGGTGCAGACGTAAGAGTTAGGACGAAAGATAATTTAAGAAAAAAAAAACAAAGTAATATAATGGTAGTTGTGAGGTGCTCGCATAGTTTCCGGCAAGTTTTTTTTCTTCCTGGTTGTAAGCGACAACATGTATTTGCGCAGGACTTTCTGAGTGAGAAGAGGGTTTATGAGATAAAATAAAAAATAGAGATATAGTCGGGCAGCTTCAGGCCAAACCTAAATGGTATGCAAATATTTTGTTGTTGTTGTGACCCTGTAGTATTCTTTCCAGGCAAACGCAGGGAAGAGGAGTACAGTAACAAATGAAAGACGTAAGAAATAAGAGCGGACGACCCGAAGAGAGGCGGTGATAGGTTTTAGACAAAACAGAAAGCTGCTGGCGGCACAATTCGCCTTTGTTAGTAGCATTCGCTGAGAAACAGAACTCGGCGTCGCCACTCTTACTATTTCTTTCCTTCTCGCCTATACCAAACAGGCTGAGAGGCATTCGTGCCCCATTTGCGCAACGGAAGCAAAGGCTGGGAAAGTGAGGATAGATTAATAATAACAAGAGGCAGAAAGTTTCATGACAGAAGTAATAACAAAGGAAATGAATTTCTCGCAATAAATGAGGCTGGTGGAGCAACAAAAACAAGAATAAAAAGACGGTTCTTGGCAGGTTTCCAGGCTCTCGTTCGAGCGCACGTCTTACTGCAGCGAACGCCAAACGAAAGCTGGCCAAGGCTGCAGCAAAAAGCTTCTCCTGACCCCTGCTCTTTTTGTAAGTGTAAAGTAATACAAGAGGAAGAAAAAGGTCTTGTAGTTCGTTTATTGTTCGCGCCCATTGTAACATGGCCATTTTTTCACAGAAGTAGTGCCTGCCGTCAAGGAAAGAAATGCTCGCGAGGGCTACCAGATAACTCCCTGGGGCGCACATTTGGAGTTGGTGCCTTGCGCGTCTACAAAGTTAGCAGTCTGACGAAAAGCAATGGTAAAAAAAGGACAAAAAATTGCCTAAATATTGCTAAGCCTTAGTGACTCTTCTGGTTATTCCAATTGAAAAAAATTGGAGGGTTACTTAAGCTCTGCGTTATGGGTATGACGCGATAGCGTAACGGGTTAATTCCCGTATATGAAGCAGGTCATTTTCTACTTCACATTCATAGACCCCTCGTGGTCCCAGTTGTGGGCGTTGTGCACCCCGAGTTGCTGTTCCCGAGTGTCCAATAATTAATTTAACGGCCACCTGCCACGGTGGGCAGTTTGCTCACTATTCGGTTGGGAGTTTGAGCTGACGTCACAAAGTCACGTGACCTAGATGGCCCACTTGCCTCCAAGGTTGCTCTCTTGGCATCAGCTGCCAGAGTCATGCTCGTGCTCTCTCGCTCACAACGCCGGCGCCTACGCGACAACGCCGACACCGGAGTTTCTGGACAATGGGCCCTTTAGCGCTATCGCTTTAAAGCAGCTGTGTCGAATATAGTTAAGCATGCTCGAGCCGCACAAATTACGATGAAGGTTCCAAAGCTGTTTACGATAGTCTCGGTGATCCAAGATGGCCTCACTCACTTGCTGCATACCAACGTTTTGCAATAATACTGACGTATTTCAATCACCTTTGTCATGTAACTTCGAATAGTAACTTCCAATTCCCGAAGTCAGCTTTCATTAATTCCCAAGCTTTATTACGTCATTGCGGTCTCTGTACAGACTAACGTGATTCGAAGCTAATCACATTAGACTTAAACTACTAGGATTAAACGTTTCTAGCAAGGTTTATTTTCTCGAGAAGCCTGCAATGAATACTATGAAATAGATAGCCAAAATATTCACCTACCCTGCGCCGTCATATCTGTGGCGAACTTAACAAGTGTCAAGCCAGGAGAACTCTGTTGGCCCGTTTCAGCAGGAACGAGGATGATAACCTTCAAATCGCGCTAGGTCGTACCCATGCCTCCGCATTACTCACCGTGCACATCAGTGATTGCGGTAATAAAATTTTATTGGGGCGCCGCCACGCGCAGCATAATGAAGTGTTCCAAAATTCTGGAGCAATACCCGTGCTCCAATTATCACAGTAGTACAGGATGTACAGCTGTTTAAAAATATTCAGCATCACATGATGGTGACGCAAGCGTAATAAGATCACGTAATAAGAAGCCAAAATTTACCGAAAATTATTTCCGGCGAGAGAGAGAGAGAAAGAATAAAATCACGGAGGTTAGGCCTTCGCGAGAAGGTGTTCGATGGAGCCGCAATTCATTATTAACTGTCAAAGAAGTCAAGTCACTTCGCAGATGCATTTCGCTTGATGTTATCACATCTGCCTCAGTGCGAAATAAACACTGTGAAGGTGCCTTGCTTTCATTTCGAATTAATTAAATTGCGACGATGGGGCTTGCGTGAATTTGCATCTTGATTGTAAAAATGTGTTCAATGGCGCCTCGGCACGTTTCCGGTTAAACGTGTATTGCTCTTCCAGTGAACGAACACAGCAGCGTGTTTAAGAAAAGGATGACCTTATCGGTTAGGGAGATAGCGGAATAGTGGTGCTCGAGTGCGCATGCGCAGAACAATAACCCGAGGGATGTTATTGTTCTGCGGCGTCTCTCATAGCCTGAGTCGCTTTGGGACGTTAAACCCCCATAAACCATAAACCATATTTGTTCTGCGCATATGAACTGGCGCCTTGCTGTTCCCTTATCGGCCTAACCCATAGGGTCCCTCTATTGTAACACTCATGATATTTTTTTTTCAACGTGATGTGTTACGGCACACAGACCCGTGCCCCTCCGCAATACTACTCACTGCCCCTCTCCAGAAGTGTGTGTGTGTGTGTGTTGGGGGGGGGGGTCCTTAAAAAAGAATTTCCCAAAGTGGGTGCCATCACACTTCCCTTAACCCCCAGAGATATGAGCGTCTGCCTCACATGCAGCAGGTGCGGGGTTCGGTCCCCGGTACCACCGTGTACTCACCAATTACGTTGCTTGCAAAAGGGGCTACAAGTTGGCTTTTACACCACGAGGAGGATTTAAGTTGTTTGACGGTGGAGCGAACCACTGTCTCTTAAACTTTACGGTATGGTTAACGCAACGCAAGCGTGGTAGTGGTTTATCGCTGAAGGCTCGGACGTATTTGTAACAGAACACTAGATGGGAAGGACAACATCTTGATACAAAAAGTAGATACAAGCTAAATACAGGAGCACTAGATAGAAGCACAAAATCGTAGATATCAGAAGGGAACGCAGAAAAAATATATTAATACATATAACGAAAGCACTCGACAGCGCGATGGCCGGAACAAAATAACAAACGTTTTTTGCTAGACGCCGTGTTTATACGTTCGTGATGGCGTCGCACACGCACTGCGCACGTTAAGTACACTGTCATGAGCGATCGCCACCGAAAAATATTTGTGGTGTTGTTTTTTCTTGGCATGACAGGGACTGCACGACCGAGATGTGGACTGATACTGCAAAATGCTTCATGTTTACATCTATTCTCAAAGTCAAGAAATAGTCTAATAAAGAACGGAGTTTTTTTGTCTGGTTTGTCTCTGAAAAATAATTGTTTAGGTAATTTTTCTCTTGGAGACTTTTTTTTTTTCCTAGAGAGGGCGCATGCTTAGGGGACTTTTGTTCGGGGGAATTTTTTTTCCCGAAACGGAACCTCCCACCCTGGTGCTTCGACTTCGGACGTTCACGACCGAACTTCGCGTGCTCCAACCCAAGTCTCAGTAGCCCGCATCCACTATGGCCAAACCATCAGATGCAAAGCGAGTGGTACGCGGACGCACGTTTATGGGATGACTGTACGCGCCCCTCGAGAAGAATATCCCCCTTGCTAGGCAAGGGTCACAGAGGGAACAATGAGAATTCCTAAGAGCGTCCGGGACAACGAGAGACGCCCCAGCACTCGAACGCATTCCGGCCGCAGATAAGGAGCTCTTGTCGGCGCCACGCTCGTTTTCTATCGTTCGCGAACCGCGGCTCGCTCTGCACGCGTAGTGGAGTGAAGTGGAGCCTTTGTCGGCGGAGCGCGGCGCGGGCAGCTGGGGTCGGCGGATAATAAAGGTTACAATAATGCGATATGACGCGCCGGCTGGTTTTGACAAAGGCGGATGATGTGCGCTGGGGAGGCGTAACGCAAACGCGTGCGCTAACAAAGAAAAAAGATAAAGATGAATAAAAGAGCGAGAGATAAAGAGAAACGGGTATTAGAGCCTTGTCCGGGCTTTGTCCGAGCTTGGTTTCTCGACCCAGGCAAAGAAAAAGAAAAACGTGAGACATTGGGCAGAAAGAAAGCTAACAAAAAGTGCTGAAAACTGACTCAGACTGAGCAAGCGCCAAAGGAGAGTATGTTCCCCCGTTTCCTCTTGAAGGGAAGCCTCGGCGGTGGAAAGAAGGAAGCTATAAAGGAGACTGCGAATTCCGGGAACAGACAGCTGCATAATGATAAAGGAAGCAAAGAGAAAGAAAAAGACAGAGCGGCTCGTAGAAAGGGACGTCAAGGAGTAAGAAAGGCAGAGTTCCGGGGGGGGGGGGGGGGGGAGGAGTAGGGAGAGCGCGTTTTGTGAATACGAAACGAGAGGTCACCCGCTGATGCTGCTGCTCTCGCAGACAGTCGAACGAGTGGCATCAATCTCAAAGCGCATAATGGGAACACTGACGTGAATACATCCGCGTCGCTGTGTCCTCTAAGCTTCCTAGGAAGCCGTCCTTGCGTCAGCGCTTCCCCATTTCTGGTGTCCGGCGAGAGAGCACAGTCTCATTTCTTTCCTATTATTTTGCATAGGAAGAGTTCCTCTAAAATTTGTGTCACCATGACATTGGAGCTTCCCTCGGAGTGTCCCTGTTTTACAGTTGATAACACGGGTATGAAAATCATCACCAGCTCGCGAGAAAAATGAGGCAAAAATAGACAGAATGTCAGAAAAATATTCAATAAAAATAACAAGTGATTAGTCAGCTGCGTGCGTTTCTTTTTTTATTGTAATATTACTGGGCAGAGCGTGGACAGTAGCGCACCGCAAGAGCGCCGATCTTGCTTCGAAGATGCCTCAGTCGCCCTCTCGCGGAATTTCTGAGCAGCCTGACGACAGCCAAGCATCGTCTTTTGAGACCGGCGTTTACACCAAAAGTTTTCTACTTCGATCTGAAGGCGCTTCGACAATTTTACACGGGACAATCAGCGGTACTCAAGCTCGTCCCATTTGCGGGCGCTTGCATAGTCTAGTAATTTTTGACTCAAGTCGCGCCCTTACAAAAATTTCTTTTGGCAGTCTATCGACTGTCCATAGACTTCTGTCTATAAAGTCTATAGGCTGTCTATAGACAGTTCCTGGAGAATAGTCTATAGGCAATAAAAATCCTATACAGTCTAAACACAGTCTATAAATTTATGGCCATACACTTTTAGTACACTTTTATCTATAGAAAGTCTATAGACTATGAATAGAGAAAAAGAAATATCTATAGGAAGGCACCACAGTCTATAAGAAGTCTATAGTCTATCTATAGACCATTTTTATAAGGGCGGTACTGAGCCGCCTTTAGCTACATTGTGCGCTTCCCTCTCTACCAGACTGTCATTCCTCTGTTAGCATCTGTGTGGAGAAGTTTGTCTTAAGCAGCATTTAGGACCTCCATAGAGAAATCGTACTGGCCACACTGCCTCTGAGAGAGTTGTGAAAAGGTAGACATGAGAGCACACGCGCTTCGGCTGCGGCGTTGCGGGCGCTATAGGAAATGTTTTGAAACCGTTTATACCTTATTAGACTTACAAAATAAAAAAAAGATAGAAATAACTATTATAAAATATCCGCATTTTTTCTCCAATCAAATCCGCATTATCTCTAATTATTGCCGGTATCTTCATCAGACATAACTATACTGGACAGGTACGTATTTCTGGTAAACAGTCCAAAATTGGGGGCGCAAGTTCGACCAGTTGTGACTGTTTTTCGCGAATAAGCTGACCCGGAACTCTTTCATGTAACCCCAGCGGAGTCAAGTTATCGAACAGAGCAGAAAAATGAAACATTCGTTCCCTATAGAGTCTCCGACGACCCTTCAGTTCGACGGATTCAACGCGTAGATCTGACTTTTGTCTTAACAATGTCCAACGCTCTCCAGCTAGATGCCGCAAAAAAAGAAAACTAAATGAACTAAGAATCCGAAGAAAGATTTCTCTGCAAAGCAATTTATCCGTTCTTGGGATTGAGCAAACGCTACGCTCATCACAGAAAGCTCTAGGGAGAAAGGTTCCTTAAGCACCGTCGGCACTCGTAGGGAGAATGACTGCATCACTGCGATTCTTTGCCTGCGACATGTCAGTGGTTACGGGTGGCGTCATCAGACTCACTGCTCCGGGATGCGCGAATTCCTTTTCCTCTACCGCTTTCGGCCCAGGTTAGCAAGGCAAACTTTTAATCTGGCTTGTGGGACTCGACTAAACGGCTGCTTCAACGACGTCCGAACAAGGAATATGAGCCTATGTTCTTATCTCTGCCTTCGTTCGGAACACGTCGGAAGGCTCGAGAAGGCTTCCCGAAAATGTTTGCAAACTTCCTGTCCCCCTCTGGGAGTCCGGGGCTGTCTGCGCCGGGGTCATCGTAGGCACCGGGGCGCGCAGCGCTAATGACGTTGACGGCTTGGCGCTTAGCCAGTTGGCAAAGTAGACTGCGCCATTAGGCGCTCGTTAAAGCGCGGATCCACTCGAATGATCAGGTCAGCGAGGATGCCTAGGCGGCGAGAGTAGGCCCGCCGCGTCGATAGCCTTCCCGTCAGGCGCATTATTAGCAGGAACAGAGTACCGGTGGCAAGCATTTCGACAAATCGATTACTCGACATGAACACTCTGGACAGTGCCGCCTGACGTAAGAGACAAGTGATGTTTCGGGTGGCGGATATTTGAAGGCACGGGCGGGAACTTTCTCTTTCGTGCAATACCTCTGCGACATTGCTCAACCCGTCTCGCGGGCAAAGTTTTAACTCCAAAGTTAATGATTTCGTCGCGTTACTAGCAAGGCGAAGGCAGGTGATAAAAATGTGGTACGCTTCTAACAAGTACTCCTCCGAAGGTGCAGCAATCAAAGTAAAAATATTTATTTCTCTTCCTAACATACGCGTTAGTTTCTGAGGGTGCGTCGACGAAAACTAGAAGTTTTCGAGGATTTGTTTCCGGCGACTAAGGCGTCTGGTTGAAACCCATCCAAAGTGAGGACATATTTCCGGGCAGAAAGTGCGCTGCTTGTGGCCATTAAACCTCCCTGCTGGATACTCCATGTGGTGTCTTGTTTTTCAAACAATGTAAAGACTGTTTTGTAAACAACAATCTTGCTTCTCTCGCGCCGTCACTCCAGCTACAAGTGTTTACTACAACAGCAGCACTGCAAAAGTGCAGCCTTTCGGAGTTGCGTGCATGCTGTGTTTTTTCTTGAGATATCGCCTCACCATAAAAAATACCGAGAAGAAAAGAAGCTGAAGTTTTCGGGATTTGGAACCAACGTACCCTAGCTCGACACCAAAATGGCCTCTCACCTGCGCAAACTGCTCGTCGCTACAATAACGAATTGGGATCACTTCGGTGGTATGTTGTTGTCTTTTTTTCTACTTTCTAATAATTTATCGATGGCAAATTAGTGAATACGCTGCTAATTAAAACAGAACTCCCCTCTTCTTTCCGTGCTTTCAATGACTGTTGGCTTAATTCACAAGCTGCGAAGCAAAGAGCTTCAAACCACTCCCTCAGAAATTTCTTGAGACGGCAAGCTCCGTTCTTGAAAACTGAAGATAAGGCAATGCGCCGGAACGAATTTGCTAAGTTAACGTTCCGGAACGATTCTTAGTTGTACAACAGTCGTCCATCACACGCATCAGGGACAGTATCTGGGCCGTGCTGCAATAAACCTATAGCAGGACTCCTACAGTGTGCTAGAGTTAACATGGCCGGTGCACCCACACTCCAACACGAATGCGCACATATGGGTTAAAAAAGAGAGTAAATGTCCTTTAGCGCACCCTATTTTGTAAAAGGGAATGCAGTGGAGGACAGCTTACTCTCTTTTTACACCTCTCCGCTTAGAGTGCACCGAATTTCATCTTTGGGTGTGGTTCAGTGGTGTACATGGAGTGCGCGGTGCGCAAGAAGTACTGCGGGAGAAAGACAGCGGTGAGAGCGCTGGAACCTCGAGATGAAGAAAACAGCCCTCACCAGATGAGCGTAAAGCAGGCAACACCGTGGAGAGCACGAGCCAATTAAAATAATTACCTAGTTCATCGACCACGACTCGACATTTTATTTTCTCTCTTCGGGCTCTTCTCTCCCTTCGTATTATTCTCCAGTTTTCAAAAATCTCTTGTGTGACTGGTTTCTGCAGATCGCAACGCATGAGCCTACAACCTCTGGTATAATGAGCGTGAGATGTACACTCTTGGTCAGAAATCTTAAGGCCACAGCGTTCAGCTGCAGCGACATGAATGTTCCTAGAATGCTCCGTGCAGCGGATCATTCAAAACACAAGTCAAGCAGGAAGCTTCTCTACCGGAAGAAGAAACATCACGCTAGCATTTCATTGTCATTCGGTCTCTAATAGTGCCGTAATAGCTCTGTTATGCGGTTGAAGCGAAAACCCTTTGGCCGTAAGACTTTTGACCAGGGCTGTACTAGCGTTAATAATGTATATCTGTCGCCGGCGTAATCACTGTCTTGTGCGAAAAATGCGAGTAGGTAAAAAATACGTTGCCAACTTAAGCACATTGGCTGTCGGAAAAGAAAAAAAGTAGGACTGCAAAATTTTATTCTCTGGTCTCTGAAAAGGAGGAGGAGGAGGAGGAGGAGGAGGAGGAGGAGGAGGAGGAGGAGGAGGAGGAGGAGGAGGAGGAGGAGGAGGAGGAGGGACTTTAATGGAACAGGAAAGACCTGCCTGGTTGTCGGCCTGGCATGCTACTCCAGCTCTGGTTTGTAAGTATCTTCAAGAAACGCATTTGCGTTTCACCTATTTGTGTTTAGAAAGTGTTCGAGTATTGCGCATTCCGTAGCAAAGTAGTACGTGGAAGGCCGTAAATGAGCCCACAAAAAGATCTTGGGAGAAGGTGCAAGCGAGGAAGTTTGTTGATTTATATACATTTGCAGAATTATCGCTGCCTCGCTGCTGCCTCGATGGAGGCTACGTGTATTCTGAATCAGATGCCATTTTTATGAGTTGTAGAAACTAATATGAATATTACTTAATGTGGGCTACAAGCCTTTGTGTAAATAATAAGCCTAACAATTATAGTTAGAAACTTAACTCTTCGATATTGATTAACCAGCCTGATAGTCAACACATCTTAGCTGTATTCTGATGCACTACACCGCTGACAACGCTATGCCGGAAAAAACCGTTCTTGTAACTCCAAAAGGCGATTCTGCCGTAATTCTGCGGCGGCTGCGTTTTTATGGAGGAAAAACGCTAAGGCGCCCGTGTGCTGTGCGATGTCAGCGCACGTTAAAGATCCCCAGGCGGTCGAAATTATTCCGGAGCCCTCCACTACGGCACCCCTTTCTTCCTTTCTTCTTCCACTCCCTCCTTTGTCCCTTCCCTTACGGCGCGGTTCAGGTGTCCAACGATATATGAGACAGATACTGCGCCATTTCCGTTCCCTCAAAAGCCAATTATTATTATTATTATTATTATTATTATTATTATTATTATTATTATTATTATTATTATTATTATTATTATTATTATTATTATTATTATTATTATTAATTGTACCCTCGCCAGGTCGTACCCTGCGGAGACTTAATTATTCAGATAAACAAGGACTGACGCAATTAAATGCGGCCCAAAAAACCAAACAATAAACATTAATCCGAGCCGGTAAGAACGCAGTTCGAGTGTGCGGGTACTTTATCTGCTGTGCTCTCTGCATCATAGCGTAATTACACTCCGCAACTTGCTGCAAGGCAAAAGTGCAGGCGTGAGCAAAAGTGGAGCGACCACGGCTCGGGCGGCAGAAGCGGATGTGGGGCTGCATCGCGGTGCTGCGATCTCTACCACGTAAAGCCTCTGCGCACGCCGGTAGAGTGGATCGAGTGACGACAAACTACGCCCTCGCTCTCGCGCACGTGCTTACAAAGCTTGATAAATTTCTAGTGCGGCGTTCGGCTACTATTCTGCTGACGATCGCGACGAAGCGGAGCGCGCATCGCCAAGCGTCTGAGACAGGGGGCGCTGTCATGCCGTAGCGGTGCAAGCTTACGGCAGCCCGGCTTCAAACCACTGCGCTCCAGAGTGGTAAAGGGAAGTTTAATTTTACACGAACCGATGTTCAGTATATTCTGCACACTGAAAAAAGAGGGTTTTCTTTTCACCTTGTACTGCGAACTCCTCTGCGCAATGTTTTCTCCATCTGACGCATCTAACAGCGCACTGAAATCGGCGATCGGGAACAGGCATTCTTGCCCCGCCGCGGAGGCTCAGTGGATAGGGCGCTCGACTACTGATCCGGAGTTCCCGGGTTCGAACCCGACCGCGGCGGCTGCGTTTTTATGGAGGTAAGACGCTAAGGCGCCCGTGTGCTGTGCGATGTCAGTGCACGTTAAAGATCCCCAGGTGGTCGAAATTATTCCGGAGCCCTCCACTACGGCACCTCTTCTTCCTTTCTTCTTTCACTCCCTCCTTTATCTCTTCCCTTACGGCGCGGTTCAGGTGTCCAACGATATATGAGACAGATACTGCGCCATTTCCTTTCCCCCCAAAACGAATTAAAAAACAAGCATTCTTGCATGAAGAAACTGAAAGCGCATTTCAAAGGATGGTTTGAATGTCGTGACATATTTTGTGCTCCTTCGTTTGCTACCTTACTTGCTCCAGATCGCAGGCAAGCAAAATCAGAGATTGCTCAGAATCTATGAC
Source organism: Amblyomma americanum (assembly GCF_052857255.1). Taxonomy (NCBI): domain Eukaryota; kingdom Metazoa; phylum Arthropoda; class Arachnida; order Ixodida; family Ixodidae; genus Amblyomma; species Amblyomma americanum. The sequence continues at coordinate 212,261,616 of NC_135499.1, forward strand.
AGAAGTACTTGTCAGAATTATCTGACGGCACAAATCTATATGCGCAATGCGCCCTTCCTAATCTTGCCTTGTTCGCCCACGCGTTTCCATGAGACAGGAGTTTCGTGATGCAAAAACCGCGAGAGTAAGTCAGACTAGCTAGGCTAGTGAGTTATCGCGGGCGAGCTCTTGGATTAAACGGCCTCTATCGTGAGCTGCTTTCGAGGCGAAGCTGTTCTATCTGTCATAAACAAAAACAGAGATTTCCTTCCTTGTTATTGAGTGCATGTTTGTGCAATAGGCTCGGCGTGCTGTCGGAGGCAATGCGCGGCTTCCCCTCGACTATGGAATTATTAGGTACAGACGAGACACAGCGACGCGGAAAATGCAAGGCTAATATAGCCTTCAATGCGGAGCATGCACACGTGGGAATAATCAGCATCGAGTGGAAGCCGCGCGGTGGTTCCGACAGTATGCAGAGACTGCGAGCAAATGCTCGCCACGATAGAGGCTCACGATAAGGATCGCTTGAAAAAACTGAACGCACGCACTAACTCGCTCGCCAAGGTAACCCCTTAATCTCAAAAGAAAGAGTGGCCGCTTGCGGCTTTTGTATCCAAAAATTCGTGTCTCATGAAAACGCACAGGTTAACAGGGCACACAATTAGGCAGGATGCACTGCGCACACAGCAACGCTCTGTCAGATGCCGCCGAGAAGCAGTTCTCTCACAGTTTCTGTGCTTACCTGCGATCCGGATCAACTCAGTGAGCAATCGAAGGGGCACAAAATACGTCGCGATGTCGCGGTAGGCAATCAGAACTGAAGACTTGAATCAAAATTGCACTTTGAAGCGAGCTTTCCGGTTCATGGAGCAAGAAAGTTTGCTCCGGATCACCGATTTGAAACGGTATTAGATGCATTAAATGGCGAAAACATCATGAAGAAGAGTTCGCAGCTCAAGGCAAAAGGAACCGCTCTTTTTTCAGTGCGGAGAAAATAAAAAACATGGTTCAACCAAAGTCAAACCGGCCTTTACCACTCCGGAGCAGACGGGTTTCATGCTGCGTTTCCGTCCGCTTCATTCGCTACGGCGCGCGAGCGCCAAGACCTGGACACTTTCCAATGCGCGCTCCTCTCCGTCGCTACTGTCACCAGATGAGTAGCCGAATGCCGCACTAGAAATTTGTCAAGTCCAATTAAGAACGCGCTTGAAAGCGAGGGCGAAGAGTGTCGTCGCTCGGGGCACTCTCGCTGACAGCGTGCGGCACTAGATTGCAGCGCCGCGGTGCGGCTACTGCGGCCAAAGCCGTGGTCTCTCCACTTTTGCTCATGCGTGTACACTTGCACACAATAGCCCTTTACTTCCGCCTACTTGATCCGTAGAAATATGTTTTCTTTGCGAAGTACGCATGTCTGCGCACATGCTTCTTTTTATCTTCTTCAAGTCACGCTTTCGTGACCCTTCGCCATCAAAAAGGCTCTTCCGGGTCCCAGTTTTTTCTTCTCAAACTTAAATTCAAGTTTCTGGCTTTGCGTAAGATAAACAAAGCCTTGTGCAGACAAGTAATGCAGGTAAACCAGCAGGAGGTAACGATGTCTTCTTCCAATCATTTCTTTTGCTTTCAACAAAAGCGTCGCTCGCCTCCACAGCAGTAATCGCGAGAGTCACGCCATAGTACCATAACCACTCTTCTTATGTACCACCCTGGGCCAACTCAAACGATGTAAAAAAGTTAAAGAATGGAATCAAAGCAGTATTTCTCAGGTTCCTCCTTCGAAACGTTTTTTGAGAAACATTTTTTGCCTCTTGGATATAAGCTCAGAGTTAGTTTAGCGGTTGGAACGAGGTTTTGCAAGTAAATACTTCAACTTCGTCCCAAGAAGACGATTTCTTCCTTGCTTCCGTGGGAGGATCATTTCAAAGTACTGTGCCGGATCGTTTCCAAGTCTGTCCCAGCAGCAACTACTGGCGAATTCAAAGACGCAGAGTAAATCAAATTCAAAGACGCAGTGTAAAGGTGAGCTGTCCTCCAGAAGCATCACACACCAGCGACTTCACTACACCACCCCCTTAGATATAGGGCTGCCTAATCGAACCACTGCCACCTTCGACCCACTGCCACCTATAGATAGACTCTGTTGCGGTATGTGTGAAGGCCCGGATTTGAGCAAAGGCATTCAGTAGAGTAAAATCAAAACTGTAATCATCGAGGATGAATGCACCTCATTTTGCAGAATCACTGAACCAGATGTCTGATCTCCCCATTTCTTCTCTTGCTTTCTTCGTACGCTGATGTGCGGTTCTTATTTGTGTTTACGTATTTTTAATTGCACTTTATTACAGTGTTCTGGTTCTTGCTTGATTTCTTCATGCTGTATTGCTGCCTGATGTGTATCCTGCGCTTAAGATTAATTAACTCTTTGTTTGTTCGTTTATTAATTATTATTAGTCGTACTGCTAACTGATTAGGTGACAAATTAATTAAACATTGATTGATTTATTGATTGATTGTGTTGAGGGCAGCCCCAGACTTCAAAACAAAGTGCTGACCACACTCACACACGCATACATTGTGATAATGACGCGAGAATGAGGACTTTATCTCCAGAAGTATGCGTGCAGCGGTCACGATCTAACGTATTTCATTCAACACCACTTCTGAGTAAAAAACAGCAGTGCATTTTCATGAAACGTCGCACTCTGCTGCCGAAATTCGTGTGTTTGTTGACTAACCACGCAGTATGATCGCAGAAGCCCTTCGTCATTGACTCTGCTGTGGTCGTTGCAATTTCTACTTTAGTGAATCGCAATAGCTGTCAGCAGAGAATGCACGCATAACCTTGGAGAACACACACATCAGCTGATCGAACGTTTTTCTCGCGGAAGTGCGTCTACAGTCAATACCAGTTTATCTGTATATCGAATCTGTATGCAACAGCTTCGTCGTAGAGAACGATCACTCGAATGAAAGGCGCTAAAAACCGGACTTGCGTGCCAGCCTCTCCCCGCCGCGGTGGCTCAGTGGTTAGGGCGCTCGACTACTGATCCGGAGTTCCCGGGTTCGAACCCGACCGCGGCGGCTGCGTTTTTATGGAGGAAAAACGCTAAGGCGCCCGTGTGCTGTGCGATGTCAGTGCACGTTGAAGATCCCCAGGTGGTCGAAATTATTCCGGAGCCCTCCACTACGGACCTATTCGTTCCTATCTTCTTTCACTCCCTCCTTTATCCCTTCCCTTACTGCGCGGTTCAGGTGTCCAACGATATATGAGACAGATACTGCGCCATTTCCATTCCACCAAAAACCAATTATTATTATTATTGCCAGCCTCTCACGTACTGCATGCATGGTGATCCACGCAGGGAAACATTTTTATCGTGAGCTACACTGGCCGAGGTTGAGCAGTTTCGCGTGGCTCCTGGAGAGCCGTGCTGCGCATGCGCGAGGAACAGTGACGTCACACGGCGCACAGCTGGTGCGCCGGAGCCCCCGCCTCCGCGCGCTTCGCCGCGGTGACGGCAGAGCCGCGGCAGGCGCACTGGCGCCGGCGCGTGCCCAGTTGTGCGCCTCCGTTGCGCAGTAAACAAGTCTTACGCTGCGCTGGAGCCGCTTGATAGCGTCTCTCATTTTGTGCGCATGCGCAGATGTATCAGTTGGGGTATACATATAGCGGGGCATTTGCCAGTGCGGTATAGCCATGGAGAAGGAGAGCGAAATTGCTGCTCAGTGGCAATTGATGCTCAGCAGCTCAGCGTAGCTCACGCTACGTATATCCTGGCATAGCCGAGCTAAGCCGCTGCTAATGTTTTCCTAAATGAGCCAAGTACAGGGTGATAGTGCATACAGGGGTTCTTCTCAGATATTTCTGATCATATCTCAAAGCATATCCATCTGTCCACTCCGCAGAAAACATTGAGTATCATCCATTCGCATCGCGCTTCAGACGCTAAAGACGTGCATGCATTCTCGTGTCCGCATGAGCGCATAGTATAAAAAAAATTCACTTTGCAATTTCAGAACTCCCGCGGCCTGAACGAAGCAGCCGACTGCACAGACTAAATAAGAATGAAGCCGTTTCACGGACCGCCTTGCAAGCACAACACAGCGTGAATACCGTTGAAAGCTCGTGGTTCTGAACTTGTTGAGCAGAATGGCCACACGCAGTCTGAGTGCACAGGATGCGAGGAAAGGAATTCAGCGCTCGCTTTTGTGTCTAGCCTTTCTTTCCGTCGTCTCTTCAACGCAGTTTTAATTACGAGGTTTTTACATTATTGGCTACGGTCGCCACGCTGTTTTCCTCTCATTTTTATGGTAACTGACCACTGACAGCGAAATAGCGCTAATCCAGAAAGCGGATAAATACGTCACCAGCGTTATTTGTACGAATCCGCGCGTGTGGGCAAGACGTGTACATCGCTTTTATGCGATTTTCTGGCTTGTAAAATTTTTGTTTCCCGTAGAAATGACATACTTGCTGTGATATGACGCAAACCTGTCAGTCTAGCCTGGCTTTGTATTCTCCTTTCATCATCATCATCATCATCATCATCATCATCATCATCATCATCATCATCATCATCATCATCAGCCTGGCTACGTCCACCGCAAGTAGAAGGCCTTTCCCATGTCTCTCCAACTAGCAAACCCTATCCCCTATCCCAGCAAACTTCTTAATCTCTGCCGACCACCCAATTTCCAGCCGTTCCCTGCTGCACTTCCCTTCTTCGGTGTGCCTTTTGAAGAACATGAAATTACAGAGTGGAACACCAACATGGGAGCCACTTAGCCACATACAGCTCTCGTGAAAAGTTTTTAGCCTACCGCCAGCGTGGCCGGAGTGGTTTTATTTCCGTACATTAAGAATGCTTTACCACTAGCTAGCTTAGAGACACCTCGGCGCGAAAGCTATTTCCTTATTTTCTCGCTTGCACTTGAAGCTGAGGTCCAGGCCCGTACCATAATTGTATTATTGCCACGTCCAATACAAAAGCTGTCTATACTAATGTCCGTCCGGTTTCTTGATGATTTATTGATGTCATTTCCGCAGATTCTGGAACGTGCATGGTTCGAAGCAGGAAGTGCTGCGCATGATGACAGGAAATAAGCCTAAAGCATGTCACAGTTGTTGTACCATTAAAAAACTGGTAGAATAATCAAAGCGCATATACTGCGCTCAGTGGAAACTTGCACTGCTGGATACGGGCTGCGAAAAGAAGCTATGTATGGCAAGGACACGCACTCATCTAATGCGATACCATTTAGGTTGTCGTCTGGCGAAAGAAATCCAGCTTCTCTATCACAACATATCCTGATGGTTCGAGAGGTCATGACGTAATCAAAACCACGTGACCAACTTCGGATCTATCGTAGGGCTTCGCCAAATTTGAAAATCTGAGGACCTACAAAAATTGAAAGTTGGCCCACCTCCCGAAAATTCCAAAGGACCCCAAATTTTTGGAAGTTAAGCCCAACCCAAAAAATAGATTAATGTGGATTAGTGGGTGGACTAGGTGGATTGTTAGTCGGATTACTATAATCTCATCTGATAATCCAATGGAAGGTACTAGAACATTCTAGATGGTGATGAGTTTCGACGCAAAAACGCAAGAACATTAGACACTCATTGTCGACACAATAGCAACCAACCTAGATGGTATCTTTTCTTTTGGAATGTGGTTAAGACGTCCCTTAAGTGTCTTTATTAGTAAAGGGTGCGGCTCAAATTTGCAAAAAAACCCATTCGACAGTTTGTTTCTTCAGCCACCTGTTCGGCAGCAGCACACAATGAGCATACGTAAGGTACAGTTCACATCCACTGCTACCTCTCCTTATTATCATGAGCAGCGAGAAAGGAGAAGGGAATACTGGCAACACCAAGAACCGTTGGCACCAGTACGTGCCGAAGGAGCACAAGAAAGTGACAGCGCTCTCAGTGGTACTCACGCGTGAGGTCGACGAGCACTGCAGACTCGAAGGGCCCGCCAATGAGGTTGCTAGTCTCGCAGCTGAGCTCCATGAGCAGGTCGTCGCGCGTCAGGGTGTCGATCCCGATGGAGCTGCGCACCACGCCGTCCAGATCCCGAGAGCCAGGGTCCGTCTCGCGCATCAGCTCGGCACCGTCGCGACGCCACGTCACAGTGGGCACCGGCACACCTGCGTTAAGAGAGGACGCTATAACGGCCGTGTCCTCAGATAGTACCGCGATTTTAAAATAAAAAGAAGCCTAATGCTCGCGCTAATCAGAAATTGAGCTTGAGTCGCGTGTGTGTCAATTCTCAGACCGTGAAATGAGAAGCGCAGTTCAGAGACTGAACTCATTGCACCATGACGCGAACAAAAAACACTATGCAAAACATTGGGGAGTAGTCGGTACACCTGACAGCAGCAAGCTCTCTTAATTGTTACGCATTTATGTAAAAATAAGCAGCATGGCTTCAAGACAATAGACTTTATTAATCTGGGCAAGACAGCACGCGAGACTGAACATTTTTAGGTTAATTTTTTCGCGTTTCTTCTCAGTATTTTATTTCTTTCCATCTTCTGACACTGGTTTATAGCTAGAACTTATGAGAACTTCAACAGCTATTAAACTTCAAAGAAGAAAAGCACTCATGATACAAAAACTCAGCTTGGAGTGAGCGACCGGTCGGCACTGCTTCCGAGAGCTGTATCTTCAAATTCGATGATGCGAAAGCGTCAGCGCGAAAGCGAGACGAAGGAAAGAATATAGAAATACATAAGAAATTCACAAGCGCTGGTGAATGCCGTATGTCTTTTCTTCTGTCACTCGTCCGGTTTTTGCGCTGACGTATTCACGGCATGCAGCACTAACTATCCAGTGAGCATGCTCTCCTGAAATTCGATAACCTGGCCGATGGAGGCCTGTATACAGCGGACATGAACGTCATCTGTTTCTATCTGTTAAAAACCGAGCCTCGTAATTAAGTTTGAAGGCAGTACTTGTTGTTTGCCGGGCGAATGCTCTAACCTTATGTCATCACTGCGCGCAGGCACGCAGGCTCGCACGCACGCACGCGCGCACACGCACACACACACACACACACACACACACACACACACACACACACACACACACACACACACACACACACACACACACACACACACACACACACACACACACACACACACACACACACACACACACACACACACACACACACACACACACACACACACGCACACGCACACGCGCACACGCACACGCGCACACACACACACACACACACACACACACACACACACACACACACACACACACACACACACACACACACACACACACACGCGCGCGCGCACGCACGCACAATAAACGTTTTGTAGAAAATATGGTGAGGTTGAAAAAACGTTACGCGGCTCGGATTGTGGATGTCGAATTACGGCTAGATTTATTACTGATCTAGCGCGTTTTTGCTTTCTTTTATACGTAGCCGGTCACACAACACCGTGCTTATAAAATAGGCAACATATCGTATGAAACAAATTCAGCATCACATGACAACGTACACTGCGTTGCCAACAACAAGCGACCAAATGAGCAGAGGTTGTTCACTGCACTCGTGCACGCCATATTTGAGGCCTTGCGATTGTGGCTCTGCTTGAGCCAGTGGGCAGGCCTGTGCACTTTCCTTTTCATCCTTCCTGGCAACAACCGAAGAAGAAGATTTGAGGCCTTGCTGCGTTTCGCAACAACAGTGGGGCGAACACGATTCTTTATTCAAATAGAGGCTGCATTCAGACAGCTCCATTCAAACTGCTGGAGATATAATTGCGCCTCCAACTTTCAAAAAAAGAAAGGGTTAAGAAAAAAAATGGGGAATGGTGCCGTCGTATCGATTAGCAGGCGCTGAGGTAAGTAAAAAGCGCTCTTTTCTTCCTGATTCGGCGCCCATGTTTGACATACAAACGAAACGGTTCCAAAAGTAAGTGCTGTTTTCCCGCCATCGGCATTGTTTTGCAGCTACTATGGAAACTCGAGAATCCGACATGGAACGTACGCAACGCATTGAACTTCCCGCGCCTCGAGTTGCCTGGCACTGGCTGTGTTGAAAATTCGACTTCATACATATGATCAATAATGTAAGCGGCTCCGAGTTCTTCGAGTTCTCTGTCTTAGTGCATATTTTACTGAGCAGGCCGATGTGCACTGTTTTTCAGAACAGAGGTAGAAGAATGCTTTGTATTCGTCTCTGATTTATTCGCTCTTTCCATTTTTCTTCTGTGCCGATAGATATACGAGACCTGTCTTTTTTTTTCCAACTTAGAGCGCAGTCAGGTTGGTCTTCATGCTAGCTAGACCATAGCCGAAAATTCAGTGCCGTTCCTGGCTGGCTAATATGATCAACGCATTTATAGTATTTCTAGTGGGAATGCGAGCCACATAAGCATGGGCTGTGGGCGGTCATGTAATCCAGGCGGCGCTGTGACTGGTAGGCCGGGCGGCGGAGCTTCACAGAGGAAGGCGGCGCAACCCTCGCCGCCACAGTTGGACCTTATTAAAGAACGAACTGCGGGGGAGATAAGTTTTAATCGTTTACTCTGTCCTTAACCGCGAAAGCGCGAACGCTCGTCTTCCCCTCTAACTGTATTCAGGGTAACGCAGAGAAGGAAATAAACAACAAGCACCGCCTCCAGCTGGCAGTGTGCTTTGTTAAAAGCGTCGGCTATTTCCGCTTCTCTACAACTATTTGGGCAGAAAGTTATTGGGTGGTCGCAAGATACACATGGACAGTGCATCTGTGTTTGCATCTCAAAAAAGACTGGAGTTGTTCTCGAGAAATTCGCTGTGTGCACTGAGCGCGCGATGTGTTTAGTCTAAAGGCTTGTTTCTAACTGATTTGTCCATATCTCGATTGATTGATTGATTGATTGATTGATTGATTGATTGATTGATTGATTGGTTGATTGATTGATTGGTTGATTGATTGATCGATACCTCGTAACACACCAGAGCCTTGAAGCAGCTCCTGCATCGGAACATTGCCAGAGGGGTGAGCCACAAAGAAACAAAACGGTGTTACAGCATCATTATAGGCGACTACGAATTCACGCCTCAGTGGACAAGGAAGCACCCCCAGTTTTGAACCTACCTCCACTTGTTTACAGAATATGTATACAAAAACATTAATTTCGAAGCACATTTGGACTTCAGCGACCTAGAATTACAGTCAGAGCTGCTGCATCCCGGTGGTGTCTGGAGCGGATAGCAGGACAGAAATCTACCATGCTTCAGCGTTTGCTGCGAAAAGAAACGCCCAGAAGAGGATTTTTGCAAGCACATTTCTGCAAAACAAAACGGAACCGCTACGGCATTCGCACCGCCGTTAGATACTTAGGCACTTCATCACTTCGTCGTCAAACTTTATCAAATGAGCGAAAGAAAAAGCAAAGAAACAGGCGACTGAATGATGCAGCATGCCGGCACCTCTCACATTGATACTTTGATCACAGGCCTTGTTCTTCGTCGTCAACTCAGCAAAAAACCTCACCGAAATGAAAATCTTTTACGCCGCCTTTAAAATAACAATCTCGCTGAAACAATTTTTCGATTTCGCTGTCACATTGTTTCGTCGTATCCGGGCCACCAGGATGACAGCAAAGGAGCCGTAGCACTCAAAAGCGAGGCACAATTTCCGATGCACTTTTTGGCGCAAATGTTCTTTCGCCCCTAGCGGGCTGTTGTCGTGAGCTGTACCGAAAAGAGGACCTCTCGGAGCGAGTGAAAAAAAGAAAGAAAAAAAAGATGGTCGACCGTCCGAGTGTGCGGGTCCCCATTTGAACGTGCTGCTCGATTGGCGCGGCGTATATGCTCTGCAAGCCGAACCCTCCTCCCTTTCCACCCATCAAAAACCCGCGCACCTCAGCAACATTCCGAGCGCATACCGAACGCGAGAAAAATGAGAGGGTGGAAGGAGGCTGGTGCGGCGGAGGGGAGAAACATTGGCGGCTTCTTCCTAGCCTGACTCGACTTCAGCTGAGGGACTCCGCGCCATAAAGTGGGGAGTGTAACACGGCTACCGCTCGAGATCGGCGGTCTCCTTGCCGCTCCGGCCTTTTTCCACCATCAGTTCGTCATTTGTTTCCCATTCCTGTATTTCTTACTCGCACCGGTCGAAGCGGGGGCGCAGGCTCGACAGCCAGGATGGCAAGAGTGAACAACGCAGCGACAAGGAAGGAAAACACAAACATCCTATGAGATTTGTTCGAATGATGCCAAGACTATATCTTCGAAGTTGAACTGGGTTTTCCCCCCACACCATTCGTTTTCTTTGCTGCTTGTTGTTTTGTTGTTGCTAGCTTTTCCTTCATTTTTATGCGGATATGTTGCACTCTCTGCCAGTTTTATTTGCGGTTTTCTACAAAAATGCCATTGCACCACCCGCCCGTTTAAGGCGGTTTTCCTTTTCATCGTGGCTGAAAATCTAACGAGGCGAAAAACATTTAAAGATAGAATAAACTTTTGTGTTCTAACAAATAATAAACGGTTGATACAAATACACCAGAGCAGTAAAAACCTACAGAAACTTTAATTTCTTAACTGTTTTAAGAGTGGACATTCCGTTGCCTATAAGAACAGCCTGCTGGCTTAGCTGATAGGCTCTTTCAACAGCCCAGTTAACCGCAAGACGTTAGAAACACAGAGCAGCTAACTACCAGCTATTTTTCTCCAGAGACGACAGCCGGTATTTCTAGCCAAAGGCAATAATCAACCACGTGATACCAGATACACTTGATGCGGGGGGGTTTTTACGTGTCCTCTGTGCGCCGAGTTTTGTCGTCTTACACATGTCATGCCACTTAAAATATCTGCTGCTCTTTGCGGCAATCGCAAATCTTATTCAGAATATGGAAATCGAAACAACTACAGTCGGATACAACTAAAAAAAAAACAAAGCGACACAACCCCATCAAATGAGGCCCTCTAGCCAATAGCGTCGACCAATTCTCATGACGTCATGGTTAATCCCCTTGTACCTGCTGGCGCGACATCGCAGGGGGTGGTAGATCGAAGTGGATCAACCACTGCTCATTCGGATTAACGGCAGCGTCATGAAAATCGGTCGACGCCATTGGATGGAGGTCCTCGCTTGAGAGGCGTTTGCCGCTCCGTTCTTGAGTTGTATCTGATTATAGATTTTTCTACGTTTGAGTAAAGGTGAGCTTAAGGAAACAGCAAGCTACGTATAATCTGACCATCTAAAAGCAGGTCCATATATTCCCCACCATTCTGCGTTTTCTTTTGTTAAGGAGAGTGTAGTTATGATAACCACACGATGGAGATTGCCATAAGGAAATAATTCATTCAATAGCCGGAAACTGTGCTCGTGCCCGTCATAGCAAAAAAAAAAGACACAAGCAGAAAACTGAACAGGAACAGTGCGTTACATGGCACGTAGGGAGGTCTGTGCATTTTCCCGTGCTGTGAACACATTATCGATTTTCACGAACAGAAAACCACTTATCTATTCGGAATTAGAATGCTAGCTCTCACATCGAACTGTTTCCTGCTCCGGCGAAGCACTTTGGCCTTTTTTGCTATACGTGGTTGTCTCGCATCTATAATCGCTAATGCTTTCTCTTTTTTTCTTCAAATTCTTCTCGTTTTTGAGACACATCGGAAGAGTCTCTTCAAGCGCTGCTCTTCAGTCCCTACTTCTCTGGTCAACGGTGAAGAGCTTTCGACAGCTATATCATACATCATTTCCTTATCGACTCGTCGTCTGGGTGCACTCGTGCCTTGAAGGCACGATCGCCAAGTCGCTGCTGCAGGCGCGTGAGTGATCGCAGCAGGCACCGCAATGCACGCGCATTATGCAAAACTGAATGAACGAGCCCAATCCCCGTTCTTTCTTTTTTTCTGTTTTATGTCGACAAAAATGTTTGCGGTTTCTGTTTCTTCGAACTGTCACTCACAAGAGAAAGGGGAGCACTGGAAAGGGCGAAAGAAAACTATGAAATCCGAACTGCAGACCTACGATCACTTTTGGCGACCAATGTATTGCGGTGCAGGTACTTGAGATAAGTAGACGAAGTGCTCCCAGGCGTCAAGGCCAAATTGACGTCGCATCAAATCACGCCGCTGGGGTCCGAGCGGATGAGCTGTGGACACTGGGAAGCATTTGCATATTGCATGGGACGGATATGGTGCTCTACGTAGGCTCGGACCGCAAGCGTCTCTGTCAGACGCTACGCGTAGACCACTGAGCATAAGTTACCGGTCTACTGCCAAGTTAAGCCGGCCCACAAGGACAAGAAATCCCTTTCAATGTACCGAGCGATTCGAAGAGACACGATTTCGATCGCTCCAACTAGCTCTTCTTGCTCAACTAATATGAAAAAGGCTGGTGAGCTGTACGAGACAGAAAAGTTGTTTTGGATACGCTAAAGGAGACAATCTCGACGTGCTAGTCGGGTAACATAAGAAACACGTAGAGCATTGTTTAATTAAAAAAAAAACTTGAGAATAGCTTTTTTCTTGTTTTTGCCAAAAACGAGAACAGAAAGCTGAATCATACCACTGAAAAAAAAGCTTTACTGGCCCTGCAAACTATCTGAAGGTGCTAAATAGAAGCCTAACTTATTGCTAATTATTTTATGACAACACTTATGAACCCTTACTTCCAGCAAGTTCATCGCTGTTGGGTATTTCCGTATTTTTTACAAGCCTTAGAAGCCTTTCGAACACAAAGAACACCCTGAATGTGCACGAAGAAAAATTGAGCGATGGCCTCCACTTGTGCAATGAACAAAAATGGGGGCCATCATGTGCTCTCTTGCACATGGGCCTTCCTCACTGCTCATATAACCTCCAGTAATTAAATCTTCTCATGCTTTGCTCACATAATTCAAACAAACACCAAATTAGACCAAACAAAACTTACAAGAACCCCTAATTACCATTACCTCTGGTAGTGCGATAGCTTGAGGATCTTGTAGTCAGCTGCCATGCACGAGTTTGCCACCAGCCAAGTGTGGGAGGTTGCAGGTCACAGCTGGTTCTTCCTCGTAACAACATTGGCAAGTGGCAAGTGTGTGACAGCGCTGGCTTTTTTTATCAATGCTATTTTATGCCATCGCTCTAAATAGCAGAGGAGACCGGAATTAATTATTCCTGGCAGCAGCATCTTTATCAAGTCTCTTGGCAGCGTGCAGGGTATACAGGGTGTTTCACCTAAGACCTTACACAATTTTTAAATATAGGCTTTTTATGTTAAAACAGGTTTTTTTTTTGCCATGCCATTTTCAGCAGTGTAGTACATAAGAATGCAGCTAACACATGCTAATTAGCAGGCTGGTTAACTAATATTGAATAGATAGCTTTTTAACTATTATTATTAGGCTTCTTAATTATTGAGAGGCGTTTAGCCCACCGTAAGTAATATTCATATAAGTTTTTAAAATTTGGAAATCGCGGTTACCATTGGTGCAGTGGCCCAACAAATTTTGGCTACATTGCGCCAAAATATATTCCGTTTCGAGAAGTTTTGCAGGTAAAGCAACCTCTCCAGTGCACGTAACTCGTCGAAAAAGCCAAAATTTGTTGGGCCACAGCGCGGAGGTTAACCGCGTTTTGAAAAAAACTAAAAAATGGTATGGATGTTACTTACGGTGGGCTACATGCCCCTTAATAACTAAAAACCCCAATAGAAACAGTTAGAAAGTTAATTATTCAATATTAGCTAACCAGCCTGCTAGTTATCAATCACGTCTTAGCTGTATTCTTAAGTACTACACCGCTCAGAATGCTATGCCGTAAAAAGCGATTTTCTAACCTAGAAAGCCTATTTTTAAAATTGTATAAAGTCTTAGGTGAAACACCCTATACAGAGGACGGATTAGATCAGAATGGTTTCATTGTGACCCATGTCATGAATAAGGCAGCGGAGAAGAGAAAGGCTGGTTTTAATAGAGAAGAGGAGCGGGTGTGGGATCTCCTAATCCGTACTTTCATCACAAGTTTTTTGTTTAATCTGGTGAATAGTGTTTTGAGACGTGTTGGGGAGTGAACAGTGAGCATATTTTAGGAATCCTAAGCGTTTTCACTAAATCAAGTCTCATCAGATTGACGAACATGGTGAGTAAGAATTTGAAATAGCACATCATCATCATCTGCCAAGGCTGAGACATAGCATAAAGTTCCATATGCAGTCTTTTAAAGCGCTCACATAAAGACACTGTCGCCTCGAAAGCCGACCTACGAAGTACCTGGCTGACAAAACACGTGATTGCTAATTGCATAAAAGCTCTATGTAACTAACAATCACATTGCATCACTATAATGTAAGGCACATAAATTTAAGCGCAAATGTGCAATCTATTCGAGATAATTACATTCCCTTACTTTCCGTAGCATATAACTGCAGACGACGCGGCTGCATCAACAGTTTTAAAGGCTCTTCTGGAATGTCTACTGAAGTAAGTGGGTGTGCAAATTTTGCATAATAAGTAAACGCAAATAACAGAGAGTATCAGAGCAGGGTAGTGTGAATTCGTATAGTGGAGAAATTATGCATGCGGAAACCTATAGAACATTAAAATATGCCAGGTTTAATGGCTGCAGCCGGGTAAGAAATTTTGTAGGGTTACATGCACTAGACATTGATTTGTTGCTTGAGCATAAACTTGCTTGGGCGGCAATTTTTTACCGATGCTTGAATTCGCACAGAAATTCTGTTCGCATTAAAAACATGTACTCACTTCATGGCAATGATGAACGGTACCTAAGCGAAATGCCTGATGTTGCCGCTACACAACCACCTTCGCTACTGCTTTGCGTGCCGTAAAACGTCCTCATTTTCGCTTATCGTTGTTGATACCTGACCTTATTACGTTCCCCTCGTACCCATCGTGGTCATACAATGCGTGCAAGTTGTAAAAAATTTGATTTCGGCTATATTGACATAGTAAAATTTACTATGCGACCGCACAAACCGGGTGGTCGCTCTGATAACGTTATGAGCCCCAGGGGACAAAAAAGACGGGCTTCGAAGAAAAAGGATGCAGAATTTTTTGTAAGCCGAAGAAGAATTAATTTTAAAACGGCTAGAAGCAACGCAAGCATATTTAATTGATTGCAGGAATGATTCCTGCCTTTAATGCGCGCATGCACTCGAAGGTCAATGTGGTCGTCATCTCTTTCGCCGCGAAGCAACCGCTGTGTCTACGACCTCCCTTCAGCCCCGCGACCTCTTTTTTCTGTCTCTGATGCGTTTATGGCACACGCAGTCAAATTCCAGTGTTAGAACTTAAATGTCCACGTCCTTTTCCAGACCTTTTCAAATGTTTAGCTCCAGTAATAATTTGCGCGTGTGTGTGGCTCCACTGTTGAAGCGGGTGTCTAAGTGAGCACGGTTCCATCACCGGCTTTTGCGCTGAAAGACTCTACTTTAATCGTAATAGACGAGCTCTGCGAGCTTCAACCAGCAAAAGGTCACATTTTGTTTTGTCGGTCTTACAACGTCTATTCGTTAGCTGACGTAGATGGTACTGGCTTTTTTTACTGCCATTTCCAGTACTTTTTGGTACTGGCATTTTCCTTGAAGTAAGCGACGGTTATAACCAAAACAACCCTGTGGAATGGGCATAGGAAGGAATGCAGTGGAATGCGATGAAATGTGGTGGCCACGATGAAAGCTCTACAACGGCAGCGCGATGGTAGCTTTTTATGGCTTACGTCACTGGGCAGAAAGAAATAAGCACACTTTTTTTCAACACGCCTAACCCGGCGCTTCAGCCGTCCATTAAATATTTGGTTGATAAGGAACGACCGCAACATGGTTTGCAGGCGTCTTTACATTGGGGCATGTGAGCTCCTCAAGAGGCAGCCAGCATTTCGAGGGCAAATACACGCTAGGGCATTAGATATTACAGTTCCCATGTGCAGGCCTTCCAATGTCATGTGTCTACTAAGCGAGTGTGCCCCGCCGAGCGGCACAGAAAGATTGTTCGTGCAGTCCCTGCGTGTAGCGCGTGCGTGCAGCCTGCATGCACTTCGTAAACTTGCGCGAGACGTTGCATAGCGCCCTCTTCGCGCGTGTAGTTTATATAAGGAGGAGGACACATAATGGAACATTCTTTTGAAGTCCTTAGGGAATAGGCCGCTCTCTCCGCATAGGTGGCTGCGGTGTTTGCGTGAGTCTAAACGCGGGACGAAGAACAACGAGGGGGTTGGGGAATAGGGCGGGATTTGGAATGCGACGCAGTTTGGTCGAGTTTAGATGTGTGTGCGTCTGTGTTTTAGCGTGCATGTGCGCGCGGCAGTGTTTATAAGCATTGAGAACTAAGGGCGGTGCGCGGTGAAATATGAAGACATGCGGGATGCCGCAAAGGTTTCTACATTAGGAGCGAATCTGAAGACACACAGGGTTCAATGTTTGAATTGCGCCCCGCGTACCAAGTGAAAAACCGCGGCCTAACGGGAATCTGTGTGCTTGCGATATAGGCATCGTAGCATTAGATGGTGCGCAGTTGTGCAATAAGTCGTAGACGATATTATGGCGCAATGTGTAAGGAGGAGGAACGGGTATTCAAGAAGAATCTTCCTGAATACGCCGCGATGGAATGAGTGAAGGGCCTGGAAAACGTAGATTTTCCAGAAAACGAACCGCATTGCTGAGACCATGAAACAGCCTTGAAGTAAAGACTACAAGAAAAGAAGCCCCCCCCCCCCCCCCCCCCACAACCCCACAAAAAAAAATCTTCCACATAAAACGTTCTCCTGACGCCTCTGGATAAAGCATCAAAAAAGGCTAGACTTCCCCAAACATAGACGAGAAGCGTAAGAAGTGAGTTAAAATATGAAGAATGTGGAGTGGGAAATATTTGACATTAGTCAAGAGAGAGAAACTGCGCTCATAGGGGCTTCCATAGCAAAACCTTTTATCGCCCCACAACCTTGTAACTGACCGGTTTTGAGGCGGATGGACGGCGCGTGTGCTTGGACGACAACACTAAGTGCGTACTTCGACAACCTCATGAGTTGTTTTTTCCGCCAAATAAACATTTTGTAATAAACGCGCGGTAATCATTTTCGCCGTTCGTCTGAAAAAAGAACATGTTTGTGCTGAAATAAATGATCAGTTTTTCAGAACTTTTCTCTTCTTTATTGTTCATTGAGTGCAGCAGAGTTCGTGAAGCAAGTTAACTTCCTTTAACCAGTCACATTTATTCGACGTAAATCGATAATACACTTATATCCGCTTTTCGGCCAGAACAAGTTAGCTTTGTGCCTGCGTTTCTTCAAGCACTGGCTGACAGGATAACTGCCGAACAAGATTCTTTAGAATCGAAATTGTACAAGGCCATAGCAATAAAACGGGGCTGGCTGTCGCAAACAGTTCAAACGGCAAGCAAAGTTAACAGCCGCGGGCAAAACAGATCACCAAAATTTAAAAATGTACCAAGAGAAGTCAAAATACATAACAAAAATAAAAGGAAATATAATGCATTGCACCCTGTAAACTGCAGGTACATGTTCATGCAACCTTCAAGGCATGATTTCATTTTTTATTAGAATTCATAGTTGGATGACTTGCGCCAAGAGGAAAAAAATTGGAGTTTAACGTAGTTAAACTAAGTAGTCGTGCGAAAGCAGCTATTCATTCCTCAATTGGAGGGGACACTTCAGCTTCGCCTTAAGGGCATGAGGCAAAAGCTTTGGTGGTTTAAGGCTCATATGTGCGCAATAAGTCGTTCTCTACTTAACATTCATAGATGGCCGTGAGTCTTCGTACCACTAACAGCGCTGTGTGGCAGCGGTTAAGCGATGCGCCATCTGCACTGGCAGGTGGCTGTTCCTGTCACAGCCACCCGTAAGGATTGTGTAGCCCAGGTTGCACTTCCCGAACAACCTTTCGCGACCGATCATTATTTTAACCGCCCCCTGCCTCCGAGTGCCTACAGCTTGCGCGACGCTCCGCCGAGATTACTCGAGCTTCCTCCCCACATTGACCTCAGCGCCGTTCTCCTCCGAACTTACCCGACCTAACTGAAAGCAACAGTATTGTCACCGAGAAACGCTTGACGTACGCAGGGCTGGTTTACTTATACGCGCAAGACGCTGTTCGGATGCGCAAGGCAACAGGCAGCTCGAGAGATGAAGACGAGAAAACATCTAGGCCCGAGATGGCTCAAGGCTTGACAACTGCCAGGTAATACAGTTTAGCCGCGATACGGCGCCACTATAGGAGTTAGTAGTGTGGCAGTATTAAAGCGAAAGCACTACTCCAGGCGTACCAGCCCCGAGCAATAAACTTGCCGTCTTGTATTTTCTTGTGCTCTGAATTAACCCAGCTTACCCGAGTTAGCTCGGGCAAGCTCCAGTGAGCTCGGGTAATCTCTAGGAAGCTCGGTGCACAAGACAATACAAGATGACAAGATTCTTGCTCGGGTTTAGTACGTCTGGAGTAGCGCTTTCGCTTTAATACTGTTCCTTTCATTAGCTTGAGATGACGTGACGTCGGCCGCGAGCAATCAGTTGTTGCTCCACTGTCTTTGCTGTTAAAGTTCTTTACGTTTTCCAGCGAATTTCTAGTTTGATTCTCAGTACTGACCTTTCCACTATGTAGCATTTACCTACCGTATCTACTCGCGTATGGACCGACCTGTTTTGTAACTATCGCGCTCTCCAATCTCGGGAGCTAACCAATATGCGAATCGCGGCCAGGGTGAAGCTGAAACACGACTATAGATTCAAAACAAGAGTTTTGCCAAAAAATATTTAGGAAAAATTGAGCAAAACTTGTAAAGACACGCTTGTATATAAAAGAAAAACCTTAAAAATTTTCTTAATTTCACACAATACTTTTAAATGTTTTTGACCACTAGCTAAAAAAAATCGAAGTTTTATCTTGAGCAGTATTCTGTCCACAAAACAATAACTGGAAACCCTATGATTTGGCACCAGAGCACGGCCGGCTGTGTTCCAGACAGGTTTCTGTCGTAGCCTAAGTCAGAGTTCAATTTGGACGAAAATTCAGTATCTTCAGACTCGGTGACGCTCGGAACGCCAATAAATTAATTCGCAGATGAAGCGGAACCCTGATATCTGCGCCGTTTTATAGCACGCACCGCGCATGCGAAGGCTGCCAAGTGACGTGGACGCCACCGCGTCTTCGGAACGCGTTCATAAATTGCCGCCTTGCGGGAAAAAAGAAAACTACATCGGAAGAATTTTATTCGGAAGCGAAACTTCGGTTCCCTGGCTCGCCGCGCGAAGTCTTCGTTAACGGGCTAATGACGCTCAATGGGCGTGGTAAGGAGAGAGTTAGGCGAGCCATCATCTTACGCGCGGAGGTATAAAAAAATTTAGCGACAACACGCGGCTTTATTGTCGCCGAAACGGGCGTCAGGTACTATACAGTGGGAGCGGATATCCGATGATGAGTTTCTCACAGTGCTGCCCCAGCTCAGGGTGTGGTGCGCTATGCCGGAAGCTTGTACTGCGCGTCGCCGGGTCGGAGCATCGTTGGTTGGTTATCAGTTTTTCTTTTCTGATTTCAAAAGTTAAGGAGTAGACTTGCACTGCGTATCGACCTAAATGCGGACAGATACGGTATCATGGCTGAGCATCCGCCTTGCATGCGACAGGCGCGGGGTTCGATCCCTAGTGCCGCGAGGACCTACCAGTGATACAATGGGTACAAGCTTTCCCCTGGTCTGGTGCTCGGCTTATTCTCGGGTAAAATGCTTAAGAAACGTGTCTTTGACCCCACTTTGAGAACACGAAAAATCACATAGTGCTATGGCGCTCTTGGGCCACTGACGCACTTGTGCCAGAAAAATTCATTATCATCATCAGATACGGTGCCGTACCTCTGCCTGGTCCTTTACGTTAGAGAAATCTACAATAGTAACTTTTTGAGAACCGCCAATAATACTTAGCCATGGCTCAAAAGTCTGCATGGTTGCCTGCGTTCCGTGAAACTCAGTTATGGCTAGTAATAAAGTTACATTGTTTTAATGTGCGTATGCGAAGCCATGTTGAAAGCAGAATGGCTCCAACTCACTGTGCTTAGCTTGAATTACTTCGGTGCCGAGGAAAAGAGATGTAGAAAAAAAAAGCTGTGTAGCGGACGCTCAGGTGGGCTCATGCGATTAAGTGCGTAAGCAGATAGTACTTTTGGGATGATGCTTCTCCATTTCGCGCTTTTCTGTTTGATGCTTTTCCGTTCGAGGTTTTTTTTTCCTTTTTCCGCATCCCGTTTACTAGGAGTTGTGCAAATTAATTTTATTTACATTGGCTGGCTATTATGCTTCGCCATTGATTTTCTCCTTCAGATTTGCTGCATTAGCACTTCACTTCACTTTGGCTGCCTTTATGGCTCGCTAGTGACAATTCTATGCTTTTGCATCTATTGCACTGCACACAATTCGCTTTACTTGGCACGCCGCTTAGAATCAGCCGATGGCGCGCGCATAATGAAGTGATCCGCTGACGGGCGTTCGCATGGGGGTGTCGCGCCGCCCGCCTCTCCGCTTCCGCCGATTCCTATTTTCCTCTTCGCGTCTCGTCGAAGGGCGGTTCTCGCGCTAAGCTCGCTGCAGCCGCCGGAGGCTTCACGTGGTGGGCACGCAGAGACACATGCCAGTATTTTCGCCTAATGGAATTCGTAATGCTAATTCAGTTAAAGCCAGACAGTCTGGCCTACAACTGTGTCCGGCTGGCTATCCTGTTATAATGAGGCAATTATATCTATAATTTCACAAAATACAATTATCTTTATCGCCGCACAATGCTCATTTAATGACCATCTGCGTAAGTCCAGCCATTCTGCGCAGAAAACTATAATGATAAAAAAATATTTATGGACGCATTTAATTTGCTTCATTTTCTCTTACCCTGGTGTTTTGCTTTCGAAAGACCCTTCTTAGGACTCTAGGCAATATGCGAACTTTCCTTGGGCGCCATTTTCTGCGTGTCCTCTTTCAGCTGTTATCTCACTTTCTTCTTACCTACCTGCGAGCAGCAAAACATAGCGATAGGTTTTCCGTCTCCGCTGATGCTGGAAGCAAATTGAACTGCGCTGTTTTCCATTTTGTTTTTTTTTGTGCTACACTTAATAGAATCTGGCATTCAGTTCTGAAGGTAAAGGCCACAAGCGAACGTCTCAGGCGTGAATAGAACTCATCCGTGCCTCATAAATGAAACAACACTCTTCTTCGCAAACCAATTTCGGCTCTCGATTCATGTGCGACCTGTTGCAAGAAAAAAATATAGATTTATCGCTTCACCATGTTCGGTCTGTATAAGAAGCCAGACAGCATCAGTGCTGTTGTACCGACTGCGTGAATGATAAATTCGTACTCAAGCCTTAATGTTTTTTGCGTCATTTGTTTAACGCGTGACTTTTTTTTTCCTTGTGTCTCGCACACTCAAGTCAGAAAAAACCATAGCCTATGTTTGTCCTTTAGTACATGTGGTGGCGTCCACCCATGAATAGACGGACGCCTCAACTCACTTAGTTAACAATGAACCTAATCTAGATAACAAGCCAGGTCCAAGCTCCCTTGAATAACAACAAAGAGCAGTCGTTTCTTTACGCAGACACAGCACGTATGGTCAGGTAGGTAGAAGGATAAGTTATTCATCGGTTATCCCGGTGACTTTGGAAGAAGTAGAAGACAAAAGAGGAGGAAGAAAGCAGCAAAGTATGACAAGTTAAGATGATTTAATTGATTTCGATAATAGTTCTCGTAAATGAAGCGCAAAAAAATCGCGAGTGCAGCGCTGGGTGTGCATGCTAGGCCACACAACCTGAAGCAGCACCCATGCCTTCCATGCAAAAGTCCAGTCCAGGCGCAGGTGTGGATGACCCACCAGGATATTTTTTTCTCTTCGCCCTTTCCTTCTTCATTCGCTCGTTCCATCTCATGGATGTTGTTGACGCACGGGATTGGGCAACCCAGCCGCCCAGGGCGAGCGCTGTGTGGGGGACGTTTAATCGCTCCCCGAAATGCTCCATCTGTTCGCCCTTTAACGCGCCGTCGTAAACCGCGCGTGCGGTCGTCCGAAAGCAGTGTCGTTGTTTCGCTAAGCCATATAAAGACTCGTTAGCGGCGCTGGGCCACGCCCACCTCCCGTGAAGGGAGTCGACCGCAGGGCGGTGAGTTGTTGTATTGAAGTTTGCACGGCTACATAACTACCGCGCGCTACTTTATGGACCTTTTTAGATAAATATACTCTCATGAAACCAAGCTCTTTCTACCCCAACGAAATCAGTGCAGTTGGTTCCTATTCAAGCTCGCTGCGAAAGACATAATGCGTCGAGAATTTTTCGAAATGCCGCCCATCTGGAGTATTTTATACAGGAGACATTTTATGGGGCCAGGCTGTGTAAAGAAGGAAACTTGTTTGCATAAAATAACGAAGTCCTTTTTTGGGGTACCCGGCAGACTAAGCATTAAAGCAATAAGACCTCCGACCAGCGCAATTTCCAGTTAAAAAAAGAGGCCTGGTTCGGATCATGAGCTTCGTTCATCTTAGACTACATCGCACACGCTTTAATATGCATGTCGCGTGCGCAATCGCAGTGTAATCGTGAAGAAGGCGTTCCTGGCGACACCACGATACGACGAGGCATGAAACCTTCCGAGGAACTCCATTACCCGAATAGTCTCCTAAATAAACTGAAATGCTTGTTTAAACACTAGCTGGCTGCATTTGAACGAGACTTTCATTTGTCTCATGTTTAATGCTTCCTTTCTTATTTCTTCTGTTTGACACAACCATTTCAAATGGCTCAGAAATAAGAATGCGAGCATAAAAATGTTGCACCCCAATCATTGGAACTTCTTCATTATAGCAAATATTATTTCTTTTAGAGAAAAATTCGACAATTATCGGCCCCTCCCAGCGGTTGTCTTGGTTCGGACAAGCTGCCTATTAGCGAGAATATAACAAAAGCGTGACAACGAGCACAGCAGTGCGCCTCTCATATTCTGCCTGAAGGCAGAACAGGCGGCTCTAATAGGCTATCCACAGTGCTCCTTGAAGCCACGAAGGCCAGCCAACAGAAAGCTATTTGTCCCTAGCCGTGGTCTAGGGATGAAAGGAGTGGCTCGGCTTCCTCCCCAAAAGCAATGCGATCGAAATGAAAGAACGCAGAAACAGGCAGGAAAATATGCGCCGAGCTAAACTTGAAAAGCAGACGCGCACACCGCCCAGCAATATCCCATTTGTCATAGACCCACAACGAATAAACCGAGGATCATGCATTCCCCTCTTCTCTCTCTTCTCATGTAATATGGTTTTCTTTCTTTTTTTCCCAAAAACTGCACGGCGGCTTTATTTTATGTCGCTTTGGCTCTTCCTTTTCCCCCCTCTTTCTCTCACTCTCTTGCCTTCGCGGCCAGCATTCTTAAGTTCGCGTTGTTTTCTTAGCCGAGTCAAACGAAGGAGAGCAAGACGGATAATGCGGGCGACGAAAGTGGCATAAAACAAGGGCGATAGAGGCCGCCACCGCCGCCGCCAGCGCTCGCTCTGCAAATTGATTTCCCAGGCCGAGGGTTCAAGGCGCGGCGGAAAGCTATCTTATCTGACGCAGACCGCAGGCGTCCTTCGCCGAATATTAATGAAACCCGGAAAACTGGAATACGCGTGCACGCACGATCTCCTAACGCTGCGACGCCGAGATACATATATCTCCACGTGCCCGTTTCCGTCCCGCTCGTGGGTGCAACGCGAACGCGGGTCTCTGCGAGCGAACCAACTGCAGTAAAGCTCGTTTGCCTCGGAGTAGTGCGGAAACTGTACGTGTAAAATATTCCTACAATGAGTCAAGTATAAGCACGTGCTTACTGTTACTTTCGCTTTCTTATTTATTGCGTGATGGTGTTCGGCTTTCTCTGAAATTCTGGCTGCCATGCTGAAAAGAAAAGATTTTTCCTCTACTGCCATTCTGCTGATCATCTCCACTGTGCGGCATCTAGGAGGCGAAAGTGGGCGGATGAAACAGTGGCGCGTCTATTCCACTAAGTCTGCCCCCTAAGAATGGCCGGCTCCAGGATGTAGTACGCAAAAACCATAAGAGAGGTTCACGTAACTACGTAGTAATCTGAGTAGAAAAATAAGCAATGAACCTTCAGGAAACATGGAAGAATTACCTTTTTTTTCTTTTTAGGAGATTTTGAGCATGTCCCGGCAATGTTGAAAGCGGCAGTCAAGCCTGACAAGTTGTTAGCGTGGTTTTAGACTGCAGCTCACAGCATAAGCAGGCTCACGTTGTAATAAGGCAAAAAATTGTAATAAGAATAGAACTGGGGCTGACGTTCACTCAGATGAACTCACATCGCGGTTAAAGGGGATTACTTGTTGGAAAATAAAAGGGGGGCTAAGATTTGTGCATAGTGAAAAAAAAATCGAAATAAGTTAAAAACGTCGTACTCCACAGACAAAGCCACGGACCTGAATGATATTAGATCAAGCAAGAAAATGTTTTGAGTATTTATAGCTGTAGGTGTGTAGTGTTGTGCCACATGATCTTTTTTTTCGGAAATTGGCCGTAGAGCCCCTTTCAACGGTGCTTTATTTATTTATTTATTTATTTATTTATTTATTTATTTATTTATTTATTTATTTATTTATTTATTTATTTATTTATTTATTTATTTATTTATTTATTTATTTATTTATTTATTTATTTATTTATTTATTTATTTATTTATTTATTTATTTATTTATTTATTTATTTATTAATTAATACCTCAAAGGCCCCATTGAAGGGGTTTTACATGAGGGGGTGGAACTTCAGCAGTAAATTTCTTCAATTGACGATCTGAATGACGATGAGTCGATCTGATCCACGATGACGTTTGGCAGGTCATTCCAGTCCCTTGCTGTATGAACGAAAAATGATGACAGATGCGCAGAAGTGCGGGCAGGGGGAGGGTAGACTGCCTTTCCGTGGTTTGTGCGATTGGAGATGCGATGTGAGGGGCTGATAATGATAATATATGTCCGTGTGTGTAGCAGAAGCGCTCAAATTTTTTAACACAAAATTTCAGTATGACGGCAGCGCGAATGCTTGTACTCATTAAATTCCGTTGTGCACAAAAGCTGAACAACTAGCAATGCTAAGCGAAAGAGGACAGTTCAATAAATCTTCATTGTATACACCAAGCAAGGCTTTCAGATCATTTCTCTTTGAATGAAACGTCGGCCCATCGCGACTATCCAGCCCGTTTTTTTTTTCCGCACCGTTTTTATTTACTTAATTGTTTATTTGCTTGTTTTTTATTTATTTTTGCTGAGATCATATGTATTGGTGGTAGCGTATTGGAAAAACGACAGTGTTGTTAAATTGGGCTCTAATGCTGAAAACTTGGCCTTTTTCACAATCACGAAATGTGGCTTTAATGGCTTCAACTTATGACTCTTCTTACACTTTTAACTGGCACACGGAATGCTGCAATCTATTTAAACGTCCCCTAACATTACCGTGCACTCTTTTTTGACATTAAAGCATCAGTGCATCATTATGATGCACATCAGTTGGCTAAATTTCTGTACTTCGAACACTGCAATCCTCTTTTCCTCCCTGCTAACCGTCAAGTTAGATATAATGGACAATGGAGAGATCTTTGTTGTTAAGGCAGCCTGCGAAGTTGAGATTTTAACAGCAATGACTTTTCTTGTCGGATGAATCCCATCGGACAACCATGCTTCAAACACCGAAATGCAGTACAATAATACTCATTTCAGTAACCAGCAATGACGATTCCAGTCCAAAAACGGCTTCGACGTTCGAGCAATCTTTTTTCTTCGCAGCGAACGCAGTTTAGGTATGCAATTTCGAAGTGTCCACAATGGCAAATCCCAAGTGCTTCACTCACGCTCAATTAAATCAAGATGGCCTAATGCTTATCTTTTCTTCTTTTATTTTTCTCTGTAACAAAAGCGAAAGAGCTGTACGTGAGTGCGTGACCCACAGAAAAAATAACGCAGATAAAAATTGTGTAGATAACAAAAAAAGCCAATCTTCTTCCAGCTTAAAAAAACAAGGCATGACGATGAAATAAGTGGCAAAAACACGAAAACAGGAAAGGCGAAAGAACACATAGATCAGTATTCCAGACAGCAGAGTGGTTCCCAGACCAGAGGTGCTCGTGCGTTTGGAGGTTAAAACGACCTACACTACAAGAAAAAAAAAGCCTCGGCTACCATCCGCAGAAGCAAAACGAGACAGAACTAAAGAACTACGCAAGTAAAAATCTCGCGAGGCAAATCAGCGAAGCGCAAAACTCGGTCTTCCAGAAGTCAGAAATGTGTGAGGCAGTCAGTGCTGGAAGCGAGGTAACAGCGTTTTTGCCCGAACGTCTAATTACGCTTAGGCGGTCAAGGCAGCACGGCGGCCTAATCACTTCTCAAATGGCGTCAGACCGGCGCACAACTGCTCGTTCGGTGCCGCTTTCTACTTTATTCTCTCTAGAAATCTCCTTCACGCGTACTACAGCGTGTCATTTCTCACACACTCCTTCCTACTCCATTCCACTTCGTTGCCTACTCGTAGACCTCGCTCACGTGCACCATTACACCGTGCTGGACATCAGGCTCTTGTCACATTGCGGACAGAGCGTACGAACAATGACGACCTTGCTTGTAAAAGCAAAAA
Organism: Amblyomma americanum; assembly: GCF_052857255.1. Taxonomy (NCBI): domain Eukaryota; kingdom Metazoa; phylum Arthropoda; class Arachnida; order Ixodida; family Ixodidae; genus Amblyomma; species Amblyomma americanum. The sequence continues at coordinate 212,288,225 of NC_135499.1, forward strand.
AAAAAAGAAACAAACTCGGCTCGACGATCCGTAGCTGAAGCGTGGCATTTATATTTCGTTGCGGAAACCTGCGCGTATTACATACTTACTTCAAAGTTACAATCCATTAGAGTTTATTTGGATCACTTTATCTGTATGTTACTATGAAAATGGTCCATGGTGATTCATACCAACGTACCTTAGCTGACATAGCCTGGAAGTTAGCTTCACTCAGAAAAAGTTGCGTATCCGATTACATTAGAGAAATAAAGGAAAATCCTCGGCTGCCGGCACCACAGGAACACTTTGTGGAACCAGATAAGATACCATAATGGTGTAGTTCTCTTGGCTAAAGCATGGATGCCGTCGCCTAACCGCTTCTCGGGATTACATTTATTGGGAACTTGGGAAAGTTACCTGCAAGACAATAAGTGCTTTCTGAAACTGCAAATCAAGGCAAGACCACAACACGCAATAGGATTCTTGGGGGGAGAAACAGACAAACGGGAATGAATGAGCTGGCAGGTGCTTCGTGCGTATTTTATTTAATTTTAATTGGTTTTTGGGGAGAGGAAATGGCGCAGTATCTGTCTCATCTATCGTTGGACACCTGAACCGCGCCGTATGGGAAGGGATAAGGAAGAGAGTGAAAGAAGAAAGGAAGAAATAGGTGCCATAGTGGAGGGCTCCGGAATAGTTTCGACCACCTGGGGATCTTTAACGTGCACTGATATCGCACGTGCGTGCCGAGTCAAGAAAAACTTAACCCGCACGTGGTCGAGTTGTGCTGTTTCTGTTCTTGCTGGGCACGTTTCGCGTGCGTGCCAATGTCAGCCGAACCGACAGAGGAGCTGCAGTCGCAGCAACGATGCATCCGCAGCTCAACAGGCAAAACAGAGAGAAAAAATCAAAGGCAAGCCTGAGCGGGGCTCGAAGAAAAATGGTCCTTGGCCCGACGCGCGTCACACGAGAGGAGCCGAGGCGGCGATGCGTGGTAGCTTTCATTTAATCGGCCACTCCTTCCGCTCACGCCATTGTTCGCGTGAGTGAAAATAATGCATTGACGTATAATAGGGAGAGCGCGGAAAACAATTTATAAACAAAAAGTGTTCACGGCGAGGCAAACGTATACAGTGAACGGCGAAAGCGATTAATGGCACACGAAAGGAAAGTGCATGTCAAAGCGATACTGAACAGCCCGAACGCGTGGGTGGCACTCGTGGCGAAAGTGGCTCCCATTTTGAGGAACGACAATGCCGCACGGGAGCAGAGAGGTGAAAGAATAATTTGGCGCCTCGGTGCAAGTATAATAAAGAAAAATGCGATACTATAGCGCCAGCAAGAACAATACCGGCTGTCCTTGAAACTCACTGAGTGTTGTCTTCTTACTGGCGCTCTAGCCGGAAGTGACCTTTTTGCCTTAATTTTTTTTTTGCTCTAAGTTATTGCGTCTGTCATGGCTCTGTCATCATTCATGTCACTTCAATGCTGAAAGCCGCAGTCGTTTGTCAAGCAACCAAGGCGCTTTTTGGTACCTTGGGAATACGATTTCAACTCTGCACGCATTTTTATATTCTTTTCTGACTGACGCGTTTGAAATACAACGGTGTACCTAACTCAAAAGAAGCTATGGGAACGGCATATATCTTTAACGGCATAAAGTTTTACTTACAGTGTCTGCGATAGGATTTTGCTCGCGGTATAGCAGGGAGACGTTATTTTAGTGAATACCCAACAATAATGAAATTGACACGCTGCTCTGCTTATTTAAACTTTAACGAATAAGTTCCTGTTTGTCTCTTTTCATCAAGGGTGTGTGTATATCTCTCCTGATCCCGACCGCATCCCAACACGTTGTCCCCGCAATTTAAACTTTAACAAAGAAGTTTTTATTTGTTTCTTTTAACAAGGGTGTCTGTACATTTCTCTCGATCCCGACCACAGTCAAACATGACCCTTTCGACAGTTCCGGGTTTTCAGCAGAAATAACACAACGCAAAGAACAGACAAATGTAAACACCCTTTACGTGAAAACTTCACAGATCCATTCCCTATTTATGTGTCTAAAGCATAAGCAACATATAATTCAAACGTTTCCGCCCAAAGGAATTGCTACGTTTAATTTTTTTTTTCGACTTCAGAGCTTCACATATATCTCGCAGAGAGAAACTCACAACGGTCCTCGCGAGGTTCCCCGTTAATGCAGGTTTTCCTTGTTTTCAGCCTGACGTGAGATGCATCCAGATGGCACGAGAATATTTCCTCCTGCTAAATCGTTCTATTCTGCATTCGACTCGTGAAGCAGTAAAGGCTTGGAGGAGAAACGCGAAAAACGTCAAAAAATAAAATTCGGGTGATCATCCAGCTATGCTACCCAACGCATTTTACGGCGCGATGTGCGACAGATTTGACGCACTGCATGTCGTTCTAGGCGCTCTAATTTTTTCTCCCAGTCACGCGAATGAAGCACATCATTCCCCGTCGCAGCGAGTTTCCAATTTGTGGAAGTGCCCCCCGCGAATCCTAGATAGGTACCGCAGCGTCAAATATTTGAGCTGACGGCGATCCTTTTATGGGCGCCCTAAATTGCATACGGAAAAATACGCAGAGAGAGAAAGAGAAATAAAGAGAAATAATAACGTTTACGGTTTTGTTTAATCATGCCTTTTTCGTCGCACCGTCCCTTAATGCGTCACTGCTAGATATTTGGGACTTTATTCGTGCGCGCACCGGTAATCGGCACACCCGCAAAAGCAAACGTGACGCCTGCGGTTTTTAGAAAGGCTTCACCTAACGCTTCAATTTATTGCGGCATGCACGCTTTTCAGGCGCCAACCGCATGCGCTTCTCTCACCGGAAGTGGGATTCGATGGATAGGTGGAATTCGAAGGAAAAGGGAATTCCAAGCGTGATTCAATCCTTACCCGTAAAGGTCGAGGTGAAAGCGAGGGGAAGGAAGAAGGAAGCTACCAGACACGTGCCGTTTCCAAATTATGTTGTTCTAAGTGACGCCAGAATGATTTGGCGAAATTCGCTTTCGCAAAATTGTGTCTGGGACGTTGCCGGCTGACAGATGCTCTCCGAGTTCACCGCGACCAAGAAATGTTCGCTCTCTGTAATCTCGGCTCTCTATAGACGAATCTTCTACCGTTCCCCCTGAGCGAATCTCCATCTCGTTTCGCGTCATGACTTCGACTAATTTATTAGCGAAGTCCATCAAAGTCGTTTTCCGGCAACGCAGTCGGTAATGAAATCCCGAGATGAGTCCCCATTCATGGCAGTTAGGAATGAGTTAGCAAGGCGCGAGCAGCACCGCTAAACGAGTATTTGATCATAAAAATGGACGATAATCGTGTGCTTTCGGCAAATCGTCTATCCATGGAACATGGTGAAAACGACGAAAAACGAATGCCTCGGGTCACGGCATGGTCAACGAATTATTGCTTCAGGCCATGGTAGCTAGCTGTCTGAGGTTCTCTAGCGGAGAAGAAATAAGTTGAATAATTGATCCAGACGGTGCTTTACACTGCTGTCAGAAATTACAGTGCCGCCCTTACTATTATGCCGTAATAAATTTTTCTCACGATTACTACGTATATATTGCTATGTCAACGCCAACGCGACTTGAAATTTTTTTTGGATAAAAGATTAATATCCCAGCTGTGACCTGATTATGAAGCAGAGCAGTGGCAATTAAAAGGCGGCTGCATTATGAAATGTTAGTACCTAACATTCAATGCAGTCACCACGTTGTGAAAGGTGCAGATTTAACTTTTGGAGTATTTTATATTGTTTCGTGGACATAGCCAAGCGTCATATTGAAAACTCAGCCCAGACATTTTGGCCATAAAAATTATTCCAGTGAGTGTGTGAACATTATCGTCTTCAGATTTTTCTGACGATATTATTTCATCATCTCCATCATCAGCCTGACTACGCCCACTGCTGGGCAGAGGCCTCTCCCATGTGTCTTCAACTAACCCTGTCTTATGCCAGCTGCGCCCAAGCCGCAAACTTTTTAATCTTATCCTCCCATTTAACTCTCTGCCACCCCCTGCTACGCTTGCCTTCTTTTAGAATTCACACCGTTACCATTGGGGACCAGCGGTTATCTTGCCCTCGCAGTACATGTCCTGCCCAAGCCCATTTCTTCCCCTTGATTTGGTCTAATTTACTCTCGCATAATTTATCACAACTGTGCACACAATTCTTGTTTCTTCTTTTCAAAGTTCAGAAATTTTTTGCATTATGCCTTTTCATTTTACCTCAAAGAGATTGTTAAAACCTCTTGGAAGCAGCTTGCAAGAAGATTGATATAGAGGGGTCTAAAAAACACAAAGACAAGGACAAGAGAGGCGACACACACACAGGTTGCCTCTTTTGTCCTTGTCTTTGTTTGCGCTATAAACCCCTCTACACCAAGATGAACTACCAACTCGCCCAACAGGAAGTTTTAAGGAAGCTACAAGAAGCTGTCTGAACGAGGCTCCTGTATGCGCGAGCTGTAATTATAAATAGCAGAGTAAGTGACGTCATGTTCTAATCTTCTAATCTAGAATATCGCGTGATTAAAATGCCTTTCAATCATGGCATTATTTCTTATATATATATATATATATATATATATATATATATATATATATATATATATATATATATATATATATATATATATATATATATATATATATATATATATATATATATATATATATATATATATATATATATATATATATATATATATATATATATATATATATATATATATATATATATATATATATATATATATTCAATTCATGCTGTGCAAGGAATGGGAGCAAAGTGCTTCCAAGGCTCGCAGTGGTTCTGCACTGTGGATGGACAAAAGTGGCGAATTGGCTTTACAAATATGTTTGGGTGAGTAGGAAGCAAAAATTAAGCCAATTCGCCACTTTTGTCCATCCACAGTGTTTCAGGTTAGTTTTCAGAACCACTGCGAGTCTTGCAAGCACTTTGCTCCCATTCCTTGCACAGCATGAATTGAATTTGGTACAGACCATGTGTGCAACAATATTCAGGACTCCGTTTGTTTCCCCCCTATATTGTGCCCGCATAAGGTCCTTAGGTTTTGTAAACAATAATTTCTCTCTTGCAAGCAAGGGTTTTGGTGCAACTGGAATTCGATCTACATGACTAATGTAACGGCGAATGAAAATAAAGACAGCCATCCTGGCAGTACGCGCCAGCGATAAAATCACTGTAAACAAGCGTCGTAATTTCCAGGCCTGACAGTTATCAATTCAACTCAGTTCCGAATACAAGAAAGCGTGCGGACTTCTTGTTTGCTCTCTCTCAAGAAATTCAGTTTTTTTTGCGCGTTCAGGCGCAAGACGTTCAGGCGCAAATGTCCTTAAGGTTCGCAGCTACATAGAGGACTTTGTGGCCGTAATAGAAATGCTCTTTTCGAAGCTCTTTGGTGGGAGTCCCCGACCGGTGTACAATCTGGGTTACATTCAAGACGGCCTCTTTTTGAAACGTTATTATCACTTCCGAAGCGTCTCGTGTTCGTTGTACAAACACAAGTGTGCAACAGGTATCATGAGAAATAAACAAACGGGAACCACGAATCTTCTGTCAGTCACAGAAGCAGGGGAACGAGACGGCACAGAAAAAAAGTTAGAAAACAAAGCGAGCGAAGGACCGGTTGGAATCATCGCAAAGCCACTTTTTTAAATTCGACAGCAAAACAAATCCACAGAGAAAGGAAAGCACCGCACAAAAGTGGATTTCCATGGGCAGCAAATGCTCGTGCAAAGCCTGTATAGGAGTCTCCCGTCAGGAACTGGCTGCCTGCCTGATTCTGGAGGGCCCCGTGACAACAAGGCTTGGGAAGACAGCAAGTAAATAAACCAATATACTGTCTGCTCACTTTCATGTTCAAGTCTTTATTTCATATTTTAGCTACTTTTGTTTATTTTTGCACATTGTGCCTCTCGTTCTATACATGAGGTTCTTTTCTTGCACTTTTCGCTTAATAGAGGTAAAAGAAAAGAGACAAGGAATTCTGCATTTTCTTTAACCTTTAATTTTCCTCGACGTTTTGGAGCCCCGTTAGGGACGCCCGCCGTTTGCAGCGGCTGCATAATCCGACAAGACGACGGTCGCAGAGACAGCCGTCGCTCCTTTCACGGAAAGCCCAAGCCCCTGAATGTTCCAGCGCAAATGGCACAAAATAAACACAACCGCAACAACGGAAAAAGGATAGAAAATCGAGATCATAGTTCGTACGCCGGTCACAGAAATTTAGGCTTTACCTTATCATTCTTGTGCTATGCTCACATAGTTAATCTCACTCCTTGAAGCTTCGCAGTTACAATCCATCATTCATGAGAGCGTAGGGCTCGATCTTTGCTGTCTGTTTAGGTGTCTGTAACTTTAATTAGTGCATTTTCTCTGATTGTCTTTTACTCAAAGAAAAAACTACTGCTTAGTTTAATCAGTTCAGCTAAGATTTTAGAGCGCGGCTCCTAAGCGTCCGTTCGTGGGTTGAGCCGCGTCGACGCCACCGGTGTAACCGAGCCAACCATAAATAAATGAAGAGAAATAAACACTGCCGCGACTGCGATTCCAACCCGCAGCTGGGCGGCGCGAACAGATCAACTTCGCTGGCCACTGCATGAGGGCACTATGCTATCGCCACTGCCGATCACGCCAGGTGTTGTTGTTGTTGCCTTCGTGATATGGCACATTCCCACGACGGGGGATTGGCCAGCTTTCTGTGGATAGACCCCATAGAATAGGGTAGACTGGTGCCAAGCTAATGATTGTGCCTTATTTGGTTGAAATTGCAGAGTAATTAAAAAGAAAAAAAAACAAAATATCGGGAGAGAAAATTTGAGAATTAAATATATGAAAATAACTAAACGCTCCTTTAAATGCGGAAATTTTGGAAAGAATTAGCAAGGGAATCTGCCGGTAGCTGTTATGTAATTGGGGAGGCATTCGCAAACTTGATGCAATGCAAAACCCTTGGCGCTCGCGCCCAAAGAGAGGAGGAGGGGAACCGGCAAAGTGAGACCTGTGATAAAGATGAAGTGTGGCAAGTGCGCTGCACGCACTCGCGCGCATGGGGGGAGAAGACGACGAAGTAGGAGAATACAGATCGGCTCGACCGAATGCTACGTGTACTGTTTCATTGCTAATTATCATTACTACGATACAAAATATTTCAGGCTCCAGGAGAGACAACCGATGAGTACGTCGCTGTCCTTCGCAGCCTTGTCGGCGACTGCGGGTTTGGGACCATGGCGGACGATATGATCAGGGACCAGCTGGTGGAGAAGACCTCGAGTTGCCATCTGCGTGAGCGCCTACTCATAGAAGGCTCCTCCTTGACTCTGTCGCGCGCCATGCTCCTTGCTCGACAGTGTGAGCAAGCTTCCCGGGAAGCCAGGGAATTGGCTGAGGAGGACGCTCCAGTACATCGTGTGAGATGCGAGCGCGGATCGAAACAAACACCACCTCAGGCCCATTGCTGCAAGTGCCAAAGTCAACCATCACAACCTGCTGCTGCAATACCAGAGCGCATGTGCTACCGCTGCGGTTCTGCAACTCACCTAGCGAACAACCCTGCATGCCGAGCCCGTAACCGCAAGTGTCGTCGGTGCGGCAAGGTGGGCCATTTCGACTCTCTCTGCAAGTCGGCCGACCGTCCTGTTCAAGTTCAGCAAGTTGCAGATACTGCTGACACATCGTCGATGCCGGATGGCTCCAGCAGTGCGTCTATTCTCAATGTTGAAAGTCAAAAACACAGAATTTTCGCCTCAGTCCTGATTGAAGGCAAATTCATCCGCTTCCTGATTGACACCGGCTCATCTGTGTCAATTATTTCTGAAGATCTATACCACCGATTCTTCGCTAAATGTTTCCCGCTTAAATCAACTGCAGTTCAACTATTGGACTATTCTAAGTCTCGGATTATAGTCCAAGGGTGTTTTGTTGCCACAGCAAAGTTCCACGACCGTACCGCCTGCATCCTGTTGTACGTTGTCTCGGGAGGCACAACGCTGCTGGGCCTGGATTCCATTGCCGCTCTACAAATGAAGATCAAAGGTGCATCGTTGGAATGTCTTTCCATGACACCTGATACGCCTCTGTTACCTCCTGAGCTACGTCCACACTTCGAACATCTCTTCTCCAAGGAACTCGGAGTTGCTCGTGGCTACGTGCACAAAGTCAGAGTGCAGGATTCCGTTTCTCCTGTTGTTTGCAAGCTCCGACGGCTGCCGTTTGCCATTCGTCAGCAGGTGTCCGAGGAACTCCAGAAGCTTGAAGCTCAAGACATCATTGAACGGGTCGACGCTTCCAAGTGGATTTCACCCATAGTCGTGGCTCGGAAAAAAGATGGCTCCATCCGAATGTGCGTCGATTTGCGTGAGCCGAACAAGGCTATTGTGGTCGACAGTTTTCCTTTGCCTCAAACGGAAGAACTTCTACATAGCTTGGCCGGGTCACAGCGTTTTTCGAAGTTGGACCTTGCCTCGGCTTACCATCAAGTACCACTTAGCCCTGAGAGTCGGGAATTGACCACATTCATTACCCATGATGGCCTCTTCCGCTTCAAACGAGTGTGTTTCGGCATTGCTTCGGCGCCTTCGGCTTTTCAGAAGATGATGCACTTAATTTTAAAAGGGTGCAAAGGTGTCCTCTTCTACATCGACGACATCATAGTCCATGGCACCTCCCGACAGGAGCACCTGACCAACCTTCGTGCTGTTCTCGAGCGCCTGTCCCAAGCCGAACTCAAACTCAACCACAAATGTGTCTTCGATGTTCCGAAGCTCACTTTCTTGGGGCATGTTGTCAGCGGTGAAGGACTGTTTCCGCTTTCTTCTGCCATCGAGGCGATTACGAAGGCTCCGACTCCATCTAACATCAGCGAGCTTTGCTCCCTCCTTGGACTTGCGGGTTTCTACTCCAAGTTTATCCCGCATTACTCCGACGTCGTTGAGCCTATGCGCGCCCTACTTCGAGGCAGCGACTCCGCCTTCACTTGGACTGCTGCTGCGGATTCAAGCTTCAAACTACTGAAGTCCATGTTGACGTCATGTGACGTGTTGCATTTTTTTGATCCTGCCCTTCCCGTGGTCGTAACGACTGACGCTTCCGGATATGGCCTTGGGGCAGTGCTTCAGCAAGACAACGGCCATTCCCTGCAAACTGTTGCGTTTGCCTCCCGTACCTTGACACCCCAAGAAAGAAAGTACTCTGTTGGTGAACGTGAGGCCCTAGCTTGCGTTTGGGCGTGCAACGGTGGCACGTGTATTTGTGGAGCCGGCCTTTTGTTCTACGCACCGACCACAGTGCACTTGTCATTTTGCTGTCGACGAAAGGAACGGGCCATCGGCCGTTGCGAATTTCACGTTGGTCGGCTCGCCTGTTGTGCTACAACTACACTGTAGAGTACCGCAAAGGCAATGACAACTCTGTTGCGGATGCTCTGTCTCGCCTTCCCTTACCGACCACATCGTGCAGTGAGCCCCGTGAGTTCGACGCCAGTGACGACGACTTCGTCTGCCTGCTATCGCCAGCCGTGACTCTACAAGAGCTTCAAGAGGCAACCATCAGCGACGCGGCAGTTGCTCATGCCATTCAGTTTACATCGGCGACATGGCCGGACAAGAAATCCCTACCGGAGAACCTTAGGCCATACTATCTCCTGCGCTCGGAGCTGTCCATCGTGCAAGGCGTCTTGTACCGCGGTGACAGGCTCGTCGTTCCCGAAAGTTTGCGACGACGCCTCATGGACATCGCGCACGAGTCACACCCCGGGATCAGCCGCACGAAAAGTAGACTGCGAGAGCTCTACTGGTGGCCGCAAATGGACGAGCAGCTCGTAGAAGTGGTACGGACATGTGTCATGTGCCAGTCCTGTGACAAATCGGCTCGTCCGGTGGCAGCTCCTCTGCAACCTGTCGCCTTCCCAGAGAAACCTTGGGATAAGGTTGCCATTGATATCGTGGGGCCTTTCGACCAAGCTCCCAGTGGCTGCCGCTTCGCGATTACTCTCATGGATTATTACAGTAAGTGGCCAGAAGTTGTCTTCGCTGATGCCATCACAACTCAAACCGTTCAAGAATTCCTGCTTGGCCTCTTCGCTCGTGAGGGTTACCCTCAAGAGATTGTCTCCGACCACGGACCTCAATTTTCATCGATGGCCATGCAAACTTTCCTCCGCGAACGGGGGATACGCCATTGCTACTCTTCAGTGTACCATCCCCAAGCTAATAGACTCGTTGAACGATTCAATCGAGTGCTTAAGTCCTACATTCAGCTAGCTCTGTGCGAGCGACGCGACCTACCTACAGCGATTGTGGACTACCTCGGTGTCTATCGCTGTACGCCCCATGCCACGACAGGAATTGCACCAGCTGTCCTACTTCATGGCCGGTTGCCCCGCACAAGACTTAACGTCGTAGGACTGCCGGATCAGTCCTTCTCAATGGATCCGACAAAAGCGCTTAAGCTTTTGCGGCAGAGGCTTGATGAGAAACAAGCGCAATACAAGCTTTATGCGGACCAGCGGAGTGGCGCCCAGTGTCGTGACTTTCAGATTGGCCAGTACGTGCGTGTCCGCAAACCAAATGTGCAAGGCAAACTGTCAGCTCGGTTTTCGGAGCCTCGGAAGGTGGTGGAGCAGCGTGGACCTGCATCTTATCTGCTGGATGATGGGCGAGTGTGGCACTCGTCCAAGTTTTCTGCGGTTCGCCCAGAAGTAGTTCAGCAGCAACTGTCCTCCTCAGCTCCAGCGGCCCTTTTCGCTGATATTTCGCCGCCTATCGACGGCAACCGAATGCCACCGCCCAGTCCACAGTCCGGAACCGTGGTCCAGGGTCCTTCTTCGGACGCGCCTTCAATCCATATGATGCCAGCCGTTCCGCCCGCTCCGGAATCGGCAGCCGCTCCTCAACCCTCGTGTAGTAAATCCACAGCGGCAACTGCGGCTTCACCTCCTGCGCCGCCTCGCCGAAGTACTCGCAAAAAGAAGCGGCCCGCATGGTTCAAAGACTATGACATCCGCTAGACATTTTGTTTTTAAGTGCGGCGGAAATGTGATAAAGATGAAGTGTGGCAAGTGCGCTGCACGCACTCGCGCGCATGGGGGGAGAAGACGACGAAGTAGGAGAATACAGATCGGCTCGACCGTATGCTACGTGTACTGTTTCAGTGCTAATTATCATTACTACGATACAACAAGACCCAACTTTTTAATGGGAATTTCTAGGTGTGCTCTCCTCTGCTGTGCAAACCTGTGGCAAGAGAGTAGGAAATACTCACAAAGGTGTGTGGGACTGAACCCGCATCTATATAAGTAAAGATTTAAACTGAGAATCCTGCACCGCATTAGTGTCATCGCCAGCTCAAACTGCCGAGTTTTACACGCACGAGCCTTCCATGGCTACATGAGATGTTGGTAGTCAACAGTAAAGAGTAAAGAATCGTTGCACGCGGCGGCCTCGTGTTACTCGCGCTGTGCATTGCGCATCGTCGTCTTCATCGAATAATACTAATATAGAACTAATATCGTCGCCAGACGTGCCGAAGGCAAGACAGAGCAAAAAAAAAATTTAGCCTACAGGGATGACAGCACTAGGCTAACGCCATAGCCGGTCACGCCGACATACTCTCGCGCTGTGCATTGCACATCGTCATTTTCTACTAGTAATACTGCTATGAAACCAATATGCACATCGCCGCGTGCGGTACGTTGTATTATATATTGCATATCAACTAATACTACTATAAAACTAATATCATCGTCAGACGTGCCGACGACTCAGAAAACCAAAACAATGAGCCTACAAAGCCTGAGACACCAACAGAGCTGCGCTCAAATTTCGCATTAGAGAGAATCATAATTCGTCCTTAAATTTTTTTCCTTTTCCAGGCCATGAATAATCGGCGGTGTGCGAGCGAATCAGTCTTCGTTAACCCGGCAAGCGAACATGTTGTGCCTCTGTTCGACATTTCTCTTCAATATTTTTGACTGGGGCACGGCACAGACATCATACATTAGTAATGAAGTTACACCGATCAGATCAACACGCTAACCATTCATACGCACTAGTAAGTAAAGGTGAATTAAAAAAACTCTGCTTGCCTTCAATTTCAAGCACAGAAACAAAGAAAAAGGAAAAGAACTTCTTCAATATTTAGAGAACACCTAACTCGGATTTGGAAAATTCGGTGATTCCTGAATATGTCTATAAACCTTACGTTTACTTTTAAGTTTAGGAATACATGGAAAGTGCATTTCGTGCAAAGGACGAGCGATGTTCGACACTGAACCGCTACTGGCTAGAATGAATATCGTTGTTTCGTAGTTTTGTTTTTTTCAATTTTACGATCAGTTCTGAGCACGACTTTTCAAAATCATGTTAAATAAAAAAAACGCAGTCGATCTTTTCATCGAGTGCAGATGCCGGTATGAAATGCGTTGAGAAAAGACGTCGCGCATTCTGAGTAGAACGGTAAGTAGGTGGCGTTAGCCGTACACCAGAAGAGGTCATGGTCTTCGGCTGCTGGACGTACTCCTGTCTTCACCCTCTTCTGTTCTTCGAGCTAGGCAACGCGTACTATTTCTCTGGCTGCTACCTCGGCCTGAGTAGCCTCTTCCATCAGACACTTTTCTTAACTAAACAGCGTGATCGGCTTCTCTCGCTGCGTTTAAACGCATCTGCTATTCGTGATCGGCAATGCGCTCAGCATCCCGCGCTGCTTTCGCTATTTTGCGTGCAATAGCGCTCGCCCACTCTCCATAGGCATTATCGACACATTAAGCCAGCTTGGCTGCCTTCTCTCCTTTGTGGGCGTCTGTATAGAGTTGCCAGTGGCAACACAGGCGAGACAAGAATTTATAAAACCTAGCGCTATAGGATATCAGTTTAACCCACTGCGCGAGAGGCTGCGGCGGTCGTCGAATGGTCTCAGGCATCCGTAAACGAAAGCTAGGAATACAACACAGCGCAACTCTAGACAATGACGAACAAAAAAATGTGACACCACCGCGCTTGTTCGATATGTCTCTTGGGGTGAGAGTACTTTCACTCAGGAAAGAGATGTGTGCATTGGATCTTGCATTGCTCCTATGCTAATTGATATCTACCTTGACCATCACAACCGACTCCTTGCTGAACGGCTTGCCCCGACGTTTGTTAAAAAAAGTTTTCATATTTGTCAATGATTATCTAGTTCACTTGACCGGGGATGAGTGTTCTTTTCCAAGTGCAGTTTCAGATGTGCTGTTGACCTTCGAGTAGTGCCTCGAACAAACTAAAGGCCCAGTGCGCAGATAAACGGGAATCTTGTCCTTTCTCAGTATAAAGCAACAGAAGAAAATAAAGCAAAAGCAAGATATTTTAAACAATAAGAACCAACTCATTTTTTAAAAGGTGCTGGTTAGCTAAAAAGTTTTATAGAACATTGGTTGGGAACAAAATTGAAAAAAAAAGTCTACTTAGTTTATATGCAGATGAATGCGCTGTGTTTTTTCCCCTATTGCACGCAATTTGCTTTCAGTAAATCAGCTGACGGGGTTTGGTAATGCTGGATAAATTTCTTGCGGAGCGCAATTTATACGAGGGAAAAAGTGAAAGCAGAGCCCGTAGAACCAAATGAAACTGTCAGCCCTTCATCTCGCTTCACAAAATGAAAATGCAATCAGATATATCACGTGTGACGTGAAGGATGGGGAGCGTGAGAGAAACACCCGCAGAGAAAAGGAAGGCGTTAAACATGGAGCACCCAATCTATTGTTTGGGTACCTGTCTGTTCCCGGTCTCTGAAAAAATGTTAGTGAAAAAGTTCGTTTCCGCTTGGATCGACGAAATTAACGGTCCGGCGACACACCACTTTCCCTCAAGAATAAACAGAAACAAAAAATAACCTTCTCCAAATCTTACAGTCTTGCCCCATATTCAAAATTTAATGGGCATCGCAAGAAGATGATAAGACTGTTGTTATGTGGCCGACACCGAGCCCGTCATTGTTTCTGATAATAGGATTCATGTCTTAATGTTTTGCATATAAGAACTTAGTTTTAGTGATCTGCCATTCACTGCTAGTTGGTTCCAGCTACACTTAAAGTTCTGTTTGCACGTGCGTCTGTAAACTGCGAAAACAAAAATGGTTAGCATAGCCTAAAATGTCATATCTTATGTGACAACAAGGTATGACGCAGCTTCGTTAACCAAACTTCAAAACATAATAGAACGACGAAAACGACAAATGGGTAAATTCAGTCAGTTAATTCCATAGACCGACAATGTCAATCTATTCTTATGCGTTAGTAAGGCATCAGTGTTTTTTTAAGTAGTCCTTAAATGTCGTATGGAGCAAGATATGAACAATGTCTAGAGTATTACATTACATTGAATATTAGGGACAATATACAGGCAACCTAACTGGGCAGTTTATTTAATAAGAAGTTGGAGAAACACTTGCACGCAAATACTAGACTCCTTTTAGCAGGAGAATCTGTTTGCCTTGTGTGAACTAACTGACTCTTTTCGCTCACAAAAATCGATCCCGTAGGTGAGACAATATTAACCAGTACATTTACATACGACCTCCTACCAGTTATAAAGAAGTTTATTCAAATTCAATCAGTTTTTAAGAAAATCCTCGGCTTACATTTTTAAACTCAATCTATCGATGCTCAAACAACCAAAAAATGCAATGCCTGGAATCTTAGGCCACCAAGTCATTTTACTAAGAATACTTCAACAGCAAAAAAAAAAAGGGAGGGGGGAACGTTTGTCTTTTCCTGATCTTTATCGGGCACACGACGTTTAATTTAAGGACAAGGTTTTATTTAATTTTGATCAGTTTGCATGGAGCCGGTACCATTTAGACGAGGACATTGTAAATAATTGTATAAATTCTTCTGTACCTTGAATTGCGAGAAAGATGAAATAAAAGTCCTCCTACATTTATCGGGAAATACGCTGGATGAGAAGCCGGCTAAAACAATCAATAAACAAAAAAACTAGAACTCACCTTGCGTGGAAAACAATGTGAGTGAGTCAATTTCGAACAAAGTAACTTCAAATCAAGTAAGTACCAGACAGGCAACGCTATTATGGAGTCTTATTGCCACGTCTTATCACGTTATCCCAAGCAAAATTCTGGAGTAGCATAAGTACTATATCCAATGAATGTGACGCATTTGATGTGAATGTATCGCTGACCCATGTCAGCGAAGAAATCGCAAATATATTTAATAAACGCTTCAAATCTGTTTTTACCCAAAATAACGACGTGGTACTATATATCGGTACCGACCTGCCTCGTGTACCTTATGAGGAGGTGACTGAGCAGGGTATTTTGTTGTTTTTCAAGACAGTATAAAATCTTCTGGCACAAATAACATTCCGAATGCTGTTCTTAAATAATAGGCGGAATGTGTGTCAAAATAGTTACATATTTTGCTTGTAAAATCTATGAGTCTTGTCCAAGTGCTGAACAATTAGGGAACCGCCAGTCATGCTACTCATAAAACGGGGAATTCGCTGCACATTAAGACCTACTATCCTATTTCCATTCATCCTATTTTCTATGATGATGTACACAACAGCATGCATTCCAGGTAGACTACCCAGAAACAGTTGAATTGGCGCGCCAAGTGCATGACATCGCAAATTCTATAAATAACAGCGAAGAAAGAGATGGAATATTTGTGAACTTTTTCTAAAGATATAGAAAAAGTTTGTCATCATGAACTGCTCCATAAATTCAAGAATCGACAAAATCCTTCAATGCTTGCTTGGACTTCCTACTATCTTATCGAATGCAAGCAATTCGGCAGTTTTGAAAATCACAGCTGTGGTGATCTTTCTGTTGACTCTGGCGTTGCTTATCACTCGATCGGTCGTTGGGTCCCTTTCGTTCCTTCAATATATTATTCGTTCACAAATACCTGGGATAGTTTTACACGCGAGACGCATATACAACAGTAGAGTCACACAATGTTACAAATGTAGACATGTATATAAACCTTATTTATGAGTTACATACATTTACAAGGATATACCGGTCCGCCGCGGTGGCTCAGTAGTTACGGTGCTCGGCTGCTGACCCGAAAGATGTGAATTTGATTCCGGCCGCGGCGGTCGAATTTCGATGGAGGCGAAATTCTAGAGGCCCGTGTACAGTGCGATGTCAGTGCGCGTTAAAAAACCCCAGGTGGTCGAAATTTCCGCAGCCCTTCACTTCGGTGTACCTCATAGCTTCAGTCGCATTGGGACGTTAACCCCCGCCCCCCATAAGCCAAAACAAAGATATACATTTTTATATGCGTTTTGTGAAAGACGCTTCTGTAAAAATAAAATTTCATGCAGACGATTCTGTTCTCTACTCGGAAATAGAAAGTATCTCCGATCAAATATAGTTAAGTAATGCTTTTTAGAAGAATATTCTTGGCCGGTGCGAGGTTTGGTGGATGCCAGTTAAATTTGAAAATAAATTGCGTTTATGCGTATTACTCACAAAAGCTTAATAATCTTAAATTCAATTACTCAGTTAAGAATATATTTTCTATCTGAAATACTAAAACAAATATCTGGGGCTTTTAAGTGAAAAACTTGAATGGAATCGTGGAATTGGCAATCTCTAAAGCAAGGTTGAAATTATATATATATATATATATATATATATATATATATATATATATATATATATATATATATATATATATATATATATATATATATATATATATATATATATACACAGATATATATAGGAGCCTCGGCCTTCTGATGTATCCTGGCAATAATGAAATCATATCAGAGAAGTATATATATATATATGATTTCATTATTTTTCATTATTGCCAGGATACACCAGAAGGCCGAGGCTCCTATTGAAATGACATCATGCCGCGTGAAAATCAATTGTTTTATATTTTTCTTTTGTTGGTACCTTAACTGATTAAAGTAACTAATACCGAAGTTAATTATGATGAATTTTTATGGCAAAAGGGCAGCTTTGCCCAAAGAGCGCAATTGCATAGGTTATTCTTGCTTACCAAAGGAGGGGTCACTGACTCGTTTCTCAGGCAATTCATCTAGATAAGCCAAGCACCGGCGAGAGAAAGCTTGTACCCATTGCATCCTCGATGGGTAACCGTTGGCTCTGGGGTTCCAACCCCGCACCTCCCGCATGTGAGGCTGATGTTGAGACCCCCACGCCGCCACTGCGTACAGCTAATACCAAAGCTACTCAGCTTTCCTTTTCTTTGCTAGCTACCAGTCTCGTTTGACGCTGTAAACTAGCTCAAATATTATTTTTTTTCTGCACCGTGCTAATTGAATGTTTGCATTAACTGTTTTTTTTGTTATGTGCAGTGTATTTACTATTTCTTTGTTTTGTTTCCTGCGTTTATCGTGAATAGTTGATTTCTCCCGCCACCCTCCTCTGAAATCAGTTCAGTTGCTTCATTAAATAAACCAATATTAAAATTTTTCTTTGAACTACTGCTCCAAGACAACCCATTTAGGGTATCTCTGTCTGAAGGTATGTTTCCACTGCAAGCTCACTTCAAAGTTTTCGCATTTCCTTCCTGCCAGTCTGCAAACCCCCTTTTCATGCCTGCGTAGTTTTCTTCAGTTTATTTCTTTTCGGCTAACAAAACGAATGTTTGAAGCTGACGTCAAAAACGATAATCATCATCGATTTGTTTGTATGATCCAAAAAACGTTTTACGCGTTTAGTGAAAGTAGAGCATTTGAAATCTTTTTCACTCGGTATAGCATTTCAAATCTAGTCCACATGGTCTGGACATGCCCCTTCCATAACGACCCGAATAGAAGTGTACGATCCTGGGAGGCCTTAATGCTAAACCGCGAAGCATGAAGAACAACGCAAAGTCATCGGTCTCGCCCTGACCGCCACCTAGTCCCAATGGGTTCCGGCCAACGGTTAGAAGAATGAATGGGGGTTTAGGCTACAGCCTTCTACACCGTCATTTTTAATAATAAGAATAATTGGTTTTTCGGGAAACGAAATGGCGCAGTATCTGTCTCACATATCGTTGGACACCTGAACCGCGCGGCAAGGGAAGGGATAAACGAGGGAGTGAAAGAAGAAAGGAAGAGCTGCTGTAGTGGAGGGCTCCGGAATAATTTCGACCACCTGGGGATCTTTAACGTGCACTGACATCGCACAGCACACGGGCGCCTTTTGCGTTTCGCCTCCATCGAAACACGGCCGCCGCGGTCGGGTTCGAACCCGTCATTTTTGCCGGGTGCCAATTAAAGTTATTTCTTGCTCTCTTTCTCTCACTCAGTATATGTTTTCTTTTCTCGCTTTCGTTGGATTTAATGGTCGAAATGATCGCTTTCTGTGATTAGTTCTTGCTTTCATCCTAGACTAATTACACGTGAATGTCGTTTATCTTTGGAACACAAATTTCTTCTAGACAAGTTCTGTTTTATTTCATCCATACTGCATTCACATCGGGATCTCTCATATTCTAGGCCGCGTTCCGTCTAATCGAACATTCCATTTTACTCACGGGGACGTACAGGACTTACGTGGACTAGAATAAAAAAAGGAAATGAAAAAAACAATTAAATAGATTGACCTCACCTGCCTGGATTCTGGCGTGCGCGGAAGCGTCATCATTATAAAACTTGTAAATTGAATTAAAATATTTCCTCGGTACACCCGCTTCGCACTCCCTCTCGCCTTTGTGCAAAGCAGCACCTTCGTGTAATGACCAGCCAGCGCCCACGGCACAGGGAAAGGCGCAGGGCTCAGCTCGGACCAGCGTCGCCAGAGCAGGGAAGAGATTAGAGGACGGCCAGCGGCGCCAACCGCCCCTCCTCCCAATCCTCTCTCACAGGGCACTCTTTTAATCGCGCAGCAGGCAGCAGCGGGTTGCCGAGGGACGGCGGAGAAAACAATGCTCGCGGGACAGCTTCGCACGTGCTTGGCGCGCCCATACGGGGCCCGCTAATTCCGAGCGCTCGCAGCATTCTTCGCGAGCGCTGCTCTCGGGGTATGGCTGGCAGCGACGGGCTGCTCTCCCGGCTGGAGCCGAGCCGGCGACAAAGCAAACAAGTTCTGGCGGTGGCGGCCGCCGCTCCGCCAGAGAGGAACAGAGCTCCGCGTTCACCCAGCCGAGGCCCAACGGGGCTCTGGGGCAGGCCTCGAGAGGGGAGAGGGTGTGGGAAGAGGCTGCGCCGTGGGGGAGAGAACGGGACTGCTTGGAGGGATCGGGGGAAAGGGGGAACGTCCCGACGACGAGCGGGCCCGGGGCCTAACGGCCTAAATCTCCCCGGCGGGCCGGCCGGGTGGGAGGGCATTGCCAGACGGTGATGGAGTTACTGGGATGGGGCCGCGTAGGAACGACGGCACAAAGAAAGAAACATACACGGGGTGGCGGAAAAAAAGGCCGAATGTGCGCGCTCGCGAACCGCGTCGAGTGAAGCTCCGAGAGTTAGTCTTCTCCGTGTGAGCGCTTCGCTCGGTACACGCCGGAATGGCGGCCGATAAATATAAAGCGTTTCGCAGCCGCCTGCGGAAGGGAGGCGACGAGTGGGCGAATATCTCCGAGATGATAAGAGCTGCAAGAGCACGGACACTTAAATCGCTTTCCCCTCTGGCTCTTATGCTTGCTTTCTCCTCGTTTACTTTTAGTGGGGTCCTTTCCTGGGCAAGCCTTTCGAGACAAATGCCGGAAGTTCAGAATTTTGAGGTTTATGCGTCAAGTTTTCTGCTGTGTGGTGCGCCTATACAGTGTTTAGAGACACTTCTTTTTTTTGTCGCCCATTCTATGTGCTTTTTTTCTTTCTTGTACGCGTGTGTTGTGTGTTTTGAAAGAAGGAATTTTTCTTTTTTTTTACGAACCTTGTCTTCTTAGCGTCAAGCTCGAGCTCTGGCCGATTGTTGTGCGTGCCAAACGCTTCTGAGCCTGCTGCCTGCCTTCGTGTTTGTAATTATACCTTACTGTAATTATTAATGTTTCTTTTTTTTCCTGAGTGTTCTTGCACGATATCTCTAAGTTACCTGTGCTAACTAGGCATATTTTTAAGCAACTCCCACTTCATAAATTTTATAAGTTTTATAAAGGAGGCGCTGTTTTAAGTTATCACTTTTAATAACTATGTTACAAAAGCGAATGCTCGGGAACCACGGATGGTATCGCTGTGCTAAGAACATCATACAGGGATAGCAATGAATCTTCCAAATCAAGCAGTGGAGAGAGAAGCATCGCGGTACCCTAAAAATGTTTCCAGTGACTCTAACCCTTAGAGCTCTTCCACGCCACCTGCCTGAGCTTATCAGCATGATAATCGGCGCCCTGTCAAAGCCACTCGCAGCGTACGTCAGCGAAGTGGGCTGCAGTGAGAAAAGGTAGGCAAGGTATGTTATCAGCCAAACACGCGCCTCTAGTGGCTTAGAATGCGGCCTGACGTTGTACCGGCCAAAGGAGCTGACAGCATTTTAGGTGCGCAGAAAAACAATTTAGCGTCGCCTGGGCATTGCAGGTAGTCTGTCACATGCTCGTGAACTCGTTCCGCATTGCCGCATCGTACTGCACCGCGCTTTTTTGTTGCAGTGCAGCGCTGCACTAGTGCTTTTCCGTTACCGCGCTGTCCCTTCAGTAAGCTGCCTTTCCCATGTGCTGTTTTGTTACCATGCTGCATTTTTCGTCCTGCCTCTTTTGTTCATGTGTCTATTTTGTGTGCTGTTTTTGCGCGTGCTATTTTGCAGTGCGGTCTATTCAGCGTTTTCGCGCAACACTTCTTTACCTAGTGGGCAGTATATGCTTTGTTGGTTTTGGCCATCGCAATTCAACTAACTTTCGTCTAGACAGAAGCTATGCATGGAAGGGTGCACAAAGGACCCTCTATTCACAATGCGACAAAATTTTGTTTACATCAAAGCAGGAGCACTACAAAACTATTTTCTTCTGTTCTATATGCATCTTCCTACTTTTGCGCACTAAACAAAATCAGTTCCTAAATTCACTAACGATATTAAAGAGCTATACTTAGGTGCTTATTTGTTTTGATAATGGCTTCTTATTAAGAGGAGGAAAGGGGACATTCTAAACATCCTTCCCTTCGCTCCTCCCATCCAAAAAAAATTCTTCCGTATTGCTTTTTGCGCGGAATTCTACAGTAGGCAACAGGCATCAATAGGCTGCAACAAGTTTGAAGGGCGGTTTGAGCAAAACGAGTACGCCCTACTTTTGATTTCTTTACTATGCTTGCTTCCGGAGATCCACACCTGATACCAGCTCATAAAAAGCAGCACAGAGAGAGACACAGCGACGATTCAAGTGAATAATCATATTCTACTACGTCTATGCGCTATTTCGTGCGAATAATATGAACCAACTTGGCCAGCAACGTACCTAATAAAAAATAAACTGTCAATTACAAGGTTTAGCATCCCGAAGCGACGCATTGGCTCAAAGGCGCCATTAGAGTTTCACGTCCATCGAAAACCGGCCGCCATAGCAGGAATTGAACCCAAGTCCTCCGGCTCAGTAGCCGAAGGCGTTCATCACTTAGCCACCGCCGTAACTGCTTAATGATTTATAAATAAAATGCACGAACAAATGTTACCTTTTTCAACGAGGCAGATGAGGCTGAGTGACTCGCCGATTATGAACGGCCCTATGGTGCCTTCGACGACCGTTCCTGCCGACGTCATGATGATGGGCACACTGGGAGCCACTGTTGAAGAAGAAAACATAACGCACTGACGTCACTTAGGGCAAGCTTGACTACAATTAAAGCAATAAAGTAACGTTATTGAAGATTTCTAGAAGTTGCAATTCGTGCTCCATTAAAAAAAAAGCTGCCCATAGCACTCTTGATATTTTGGAGCGAATAAGCAGGAGTTTAAAAAAACTAAAACAATCATCTGGGCATGTTTTACTATGCTTCGTTTCTGGGTATATCGTTTTGACTGTATGCTTTTGTGAAACTCTGCATAATACCGAAGCTAGCGGCAGACACATTCCATGATGGTTAAAAGCTCTGAGGTTCTAGGCAGCCTCCAGTAATCGTAGAAAAGAAAACAGTGAATTTCAAACGGCTGGTTTCAAAATACAGCTACAATACCATTCTTGACGCTTAATGGAGGCTGACCAAGGTTAGAAAATTGAGTATAACCGCAAATTTCATTGAAACGGTCAGGATGAACGTCCGGTTTGGTTTATGGGGCTTTAACGTCCCAAAGCGACTCAGGCTATGAAGGACGCCGTAGTGAAGGGCTCTGGAAATTTCTACCACCTTGGGTTCTTTAACTTGCACTGACATCGCACAGTACACGGGCCTCTAGAATTTCGCCTCCATCGAAATTCGACCACCGCGGCCGGGTCGAAGCGGAGTCTTTCGGGTCATCAGCCGAGCGCCATGACCAATGAGCCACCGCGGTGGCAATAATAAATTTAAGCGACTTCGACATATTTATTCTTTTCGTTGCATTTGCCTTTTATTTTATTATATTTCATTATTATCTACTTTATTTCTCAAGCGCAAGCCTTACTTCTTGGCCTATTAGGCGAAAATATACACGTCTGTCTGTCGGCGTATGTGTGCGTGTGTCTTTGTGTGTGTGTGTGTGGGGGGGGGGGGGGAAGGGGGTACCCATATTAAATTAATGACTGGTCGCGCGAGGTTAGTCGGGAAGAATAACATGGATCACGGAGTCGTTTTCGGAGTTGACGTCACAAGTATCAATATCGTAGTGGGAATAATTTCAAGCACAATTTTCTCGACAATAAATGCGCATTTTGTTTCCGGGCAGACATCGACATGGGCTGAAGGACCCACAGAATCAATTCTCACTTAAAAAAAGGAATAGAATCTAGATTTCCTCACGCTCGCCTTAAGCGTGTAAAAACTTTGCGCCCCCTTCTTTTCTTTTTCTTCGCGGCCTTGGCCCCGCTTACACACAGTTAGGACTGCACGTGTGCTGTGCCACAACGTAGATGAATAATCAAAGCAGCAGAGATGCGTAACAGGAAAGCGCTGCTCCGGATGCTTATTCAGTGACTACATTACTTTATTATACGTAAGAGCGTACGCTGCATCTCGCCCTGGTTTTGAATTACCTAGCCGAAAACCTCGGTGAGTAAACCATGGAACATTATTATTCGGTCTAGTGGGTAAAGTGAATTAAATATGAACACACTAAAGGGCAGCTTGCGTAACGAAAGGTCCACTGATAACGTGATGCATAATTTAATATAAACTTCACAAAGTAAACACAGCGGGAGACCGCACGACGAGAAATGTTTCCTTGCGCAAGTTGTTTCTTTCTTTTGACGCAGTTTAGTGAATTTTATATCACACCTACGGCGCGAGGTTTGAACATATTCACATTACGAGAATTAATAGACCTACTAACCACAGCTTTTACGCCCTGAGAAAGTGAGTTTCGTAAATTTTAGCTGCAAATGTTGCAATAGCCTTAGCATTGCGCATACTTTCATGAATTTAGAGCTTCTCGGGCATAAAAGCCGTGAGAAATATATCGTAATCTACGAATCGTAAAATATTTAATTTTATGAGGTTTACCTGACGCTATGCAAAAACTACACGCACGGATGTCTCTGGTCTCGACCAGGTTTAGGTACGTACTGTCCGCTGACTACTAGTGAACGAGAATCGGTAGCGCGAAGCACGCTGAAAGAGACTTCCTTATGAAATCATATCAACTACCAAAGGACACCTGGAATACCTACACTGAGGCTTTAATTCATTTTTCACTATACTGCTGTTTCCTCTATATTTGCTGAAGTAAAAAATTTAGCTTTTTCTAAAGTGTATAAGCCACTGTCTTTTGAAAAAGCAATTTCTTTCCAGGACGCAGCTCATGTGTCAAACTGAAGCTCTAGGTCGAGTCATTCATTTCGCAAGGAGCACTGTGCTGTACCCATAAGCCCGCGTACTTGACGTTCAGAATGAAAAAAATTTTAGTTGCTTCAACTAAGCACGCAGCCTCTCAGTACAAGTACTATACAGCAGTTAAAACCTAGTGCTTTTTTTTCATCGCGCATACTGCGGCTATGTTTTGATGTAGGCGAAATGCAGATGGTTGCCAAGTAGTGTGCGATTTATGCGCACGTCAATGAAACCCAGGAAGTCTAAATTAGCCCAGATCCCCCTACTAGAACGCACCTCTAAGCCAACACGTGGCTTCGGAGCGTTAAATCCCACAATTGAAAATGTTTGCAGTTTTCCTTCTAATCTTACATTCTTACTCTGTGTGTGTGTGTGTGTGTGTGTGTGTGTGTGTGTGTGTGTGTGTGTGTGTGTGTGTGTGTGTGTGTGTGTGTGTGTGTGTGTGTGTGTGTGTGTGTGTGTGTGTGTGTGTGTGTGTGTGTGTGTGTGTGTGTGTGTGTGTGTGTGTGTGTGTGCGTGTGCGTGTGTGCGTGTGTGTGTGTGTGTGTGTGTGTGTGTGTGTGTTATTAGCCTGAGTCACACCTTCGAACATCATCATCATTAACAGCTCAACTACACCCACTAAAGGAGAAAATCCTCTCCCATATTCCTGAACAATAAAGTTTTGGGGCTAATGACAATGACGTGTTTAGCCACGGAGAAGACGATGAGATATCAGTTTTTAAAGAGAAGAAAAAGTCCCTTTCTAAAGCGCTGCAAAACAAGAAAAACTAGTGTTTTTTTCCGCACCAAACCAAAACTCGGCTGATGAGGAGCGCCAGGAGTTGTGCGCGAATGCAACGTCCACTCGTGACGTCACTGCGGCAGGCAGTTCGTCTGCGATAGTTTCTCCAACTAGGAAGCCTGGGGGCCCAGTTAAGACGGCGTTAAGCGTTATCTTTGGCTTCGTCGCTCAGCCCTAGAAAAAGGCTAGTCATCGTCAACTACTCGGCCATCGATTCTGAGGTCCCTGATAAGCGCAGCCTGCACATTTCTTTTTTTTATTTCCTTCGTCTTCACCGCTTTAGATGTGACTACCAGAGGGCCTAGATGGGTGGCGTCATCATGTATTCATTTAGGAACCAAGTTTAGCCCTGTTCGCATGTTCAAAGTAGTACATCAGACAAAAAAGCGTTTCGTCCGCGAAGTAAGAGAGCTTGCGCTGTAGTGGCTGTAGTCTATTCGGAACTTTTTCTTGTGGCTTGTAGGGCCAGTTTCACAAAAAGTGTTGACGCCTTTGAGGTGCTCGTTTTGGTGGTGTGCGGGCGCCATGGGTTCATAATTTACTGTATCTTAATGTACTTTAATGTAATTCAATGTACTTTAACGGACGGAAGTGTCACCTTGCGCGTGTATACACCAAAACTTCAACGCCGCAGCGTACATATTGTGAGGGTGGCCGCGCCAGCACAACTCCAATACTCCGTTGGCAAGAAGGTGGACACTGTGAACTCTTATGTGCGCGCGCAAATGGACGCCGAGCTGGCATCCACACTGTATGATGCCCAACCTCCTGGATGTCGTGTGCCGACTCGTGCATTGACATTAAATCGATTTAGGACCACCAGATCAGTCCATTCTCAAAAAAAGAAGCGACCAGCCAGTGCTACCGATGATTTTGACTACCAATGTCCTGGCGCACATCTCCGTCAGGCGGGAAGCAAGCGTCAGGAAAACAGCTGGCGCACATCGAGCGAACCGGACTTCATTTTGTGAGTAATTTTCAAGACCCAGCTGCCAATCATAACATGCGTGTCTTCACCGTGAGCTGAGACCAAATGACTTTCGGAAACCGCTTGATTTTTGCAACTGGTGCCTAATTCCACCCGACGAGGAACCGAAATTTTTCCATACAATGCTTAGGGCTGAAGAAGCCCAGATTTGGAAGCATTTGAATTTCCATTTGCACAGCGCCCATTATTAGTGCGACCAGAACCCACACCGGCTACGTGAGCATAAGCCCCAGGTAAGATAGTACGCAAATGCTTGGTGAGACATTTATAAAGGTTGTATTGATGATATTTATGTTCATTAGCGGAAACGTTGCTGGACATAAGTACATAGACTGCGTTCTGAATGGCCTCGTCTCTGAATTTGCCTGAGAGTTGCAACTGGCTGTGTTAAAAAAAATTGGTTCCAGCACGACGGAGCCCCGCAGGAGTTTTATTTATCAGATTGGCACTTCATGTCCGAGTTCTCTCCCAACCAATAGATTGGGTGGTGTGGAACCACAGCCTGGCCTCCAAAGTCGTCCGATTAATCACTCTGATTTCTTCCAGTGGAAATAGGTTAAAAAATGAAGTTTTCAATCGAAGATCACTTGAAAGCATTCCCAGACAGTTGCTTTTACCTGCTGTGAACGCAGTGAAAGACTGCTTTATTCTGTGCATCGCAATGCAGGGAAAACAGCAATTTCAGCACATCGTGCAGAAATCGACTGTTGTCGTTCCAAATGATATTCCTTTCTTGAGGAAGTGTTCGAATCGAGTTGAAACCTCGAAATATGCAAATTTTCTTGATCTATGTTTTTTCTACGACTCAGAACTGCTGAACATCTGTGGTCAAAATTTTCTAATCATGAACTACCACTTCTTAAAACACATGAGGCGCGTCTAGTTCCGCACGCGGCAACAGAATTGAAGCATCTGGTAGGAAGCAACGTTGCTCTGCGATGCCAAATCGTTTTCAGCCAGTGAGTAATCGTCGTTTACTTTAGCTGCCAATATGATGTAATGTAAAAGAAATAAATGTTTACCGGAAATTACAGATGTCAAGAAACCGGCACCGCTAAACAGAAATCTGGACGCTGTCACGCAAGTGTGGCGCTGATCAGCCTTTTTTTTTGCGCCAAGCAACGAAGCAAAAAGATAACGCCGCCTGCAGACAGAGCTGAGCGCCGATGCTCCTAGGTGGGGGGAGTGACAACATATGTTTGAATCGTTCGCCCCAGTCCTTGCAACACGTCACCAGCGGACGTCGCGTTTGCGCAAGAATTCCTGCGCTCATCATGCGCTGAGTTTTGTTTTAGTACGAAAAAAAAACTAGTGTTTCTCGTGCTACTGAGTTTAAAAGAAGGCATTTTATTCATTTTAAGGGATGATACAGCAACGTCTTCTCTGTGGCTACAAACTCGTCATTAACGATAACGACCAAACTTTCGTTAATTAGAAATTTAAGTACTAAATTTAGTTATTGGCCAGCTACCACTACTGACGTCCGCTAACATTGAGAGCTTGATTTCATAGTTTTCCCAAAAAAGTCTGTTTTTAAGAATTTTGAAAGTGTTTCTTGAAGCACCTGGTATGTGTGCGTGCGCGCGCGCAAGTGTGTGTGTGTGTGGGGGGGGGGGGGGGGCAAATGCGGGTTAATGACATACTAGTCGAAATCAAGAGGAATAAATGGGCTTGGGCAGGGCATGTTATGCGAAGGCAAGATAACCGCTTTGGTAACGGAATGAATATCAAGAGAAAGCAAACGTAACAGGGGCGGCAGAAAGTTAGGTAGGGGATGAGGTTAAAAAGTTCGCAAGGATAGAGTGGCCGCAGCTCGCTCAAGACCGGGTTAATTGGAGAGATGTAAGAAAGGACTTTATGCTGCAGCTGGCTTAAGATGATGTTGATATAAGCTGCTGTCTTGAAACTAGGTTGCTCACGAACTTGTGGGCATGTTGTGACGATGTCATAAGGCCACGTCGCCACTCTCAACCTATAATTAATATAATTAGCACCAGCCATGGTAGGCAGGTTGCTCACCATCCGGTGGCCAGTTGTCAAGGTGGGCAGGTTGCGATGATGTAACAAGGTCACGTGGATTTTCTCGACCAATCTGCGAATTTCACAGCACCGCATATCGGCGAGGTTTTGGTGTGAGGACAGCTCTAAGGGTTTCGAGTTAATAAGGTATTTCGAAATTGAAACAAACAAGTAAGCGCGCCAAATGTCACTCCCGAAGAATGTGCAATGGCCGCACTCGGGCCAGAGCAGTAACGTCGAAACGCGCACACTACCGGCAGTATGCACACACACATACACACACTTCCAAATTGAGTGCAGTTTCCGGTACACCCAATTGCCCGTAGCACGTCGTTCCTTGATTGAAGAATGTTTCTTGATTTGAAAGACCGTTCCTTTGATATAAATGAGGACACGTGTCACGAATATATTTCGCCAATTCGCCCATTTACTTACCTCCGAGAAAGCGAATGTGGATCACTCGTCTAGTTTTATCGGAAGGAAGGCTCGGCTCATCGCTGTCAGCTAATTTCGAAATTCCCAGAATGTGGAATGATGTGTGTGATCCTAAAGTACAGGCATCTGAAATTTTGACCGAAGGCATGAAGAAGGCGTGGAAGATGAGGCATTGTGAAAGCCAAAGGTTGTGTAGAGAGCCTTTCTTCGCTCAGCTCGCGATCGACACAATGCACACATCTCGGGTTCCGCCAAAACCGCCATCCAAACACTCCCTCAGGTGTAGTAGAATACGTGGGAGAATAAAAAAATAAAATATGTGCAAAAACTGTAACTGATGTGCGAAAGTGAGAAACCGTGTTCTAAAGAGCAAAGGAATAATTTGGATTGCGGAATTTCAACTTGTCTGAAAAAGAGAAAACAAATAAAAACACTTAGACGACCCTCGATGGATCTTTTAAACGCGTTAGCATTTTCTGTTGGCGATGGCTCTGTTGTAGCTTCGCCTTAAGTGTATGACGCGATAGCTTTAGCAGGTTAACGCCCATGTATACGGGATATGTAATTCTCTACATTCATAGATCATTGCGAGTCCTCTTACCAATCCTGGCGTAATGGTGCAGCGGTTAAGGAATGCGCCACTGGCCCGACATGTGGCTGTTTAAAACGCCGCCACCTGTAGGCCTTGTGACCCGAGCAACGTCCTGCAAGCAATCCTTAATTTAACTGCCACCTGTGTCGGTGGGCAGGTGGCAACGTCATGCTTAACAACGGTCGCTATTTCCACTAGCATAGACCTTTATAATGCTAATTCATTATTTGAAATGAAACAAATAACAACAATGAAAAGGAGTAATCTTGTTCTTATTTATTTCGTATATTTTTAGTCATGTTTTAATTTCGCAATAGCTGACCCTCTGTTTTCTTTTTGTCTCATTTCTCCCTCTTTCGGAAGCGTTCCCTTTGCAGTGTTGAGTGCTTTAAGACGCTTGGAAGCTTTGTACTAGCATTCTTAAAGAAGGCCGGTCCCTGCTTGAAACGTCCAAATCAAATCAAATCAAATCAGTTTTATTCACACGGCTAGTTAAAGAGATACATGCGAAACATCTGGGCCCTTAGCCTTCTCGGCTATACGTGGCCCACGCAAGATATAAAAAATATTTATTGCGAGACAACTCAGTGATATGCATCAGATTTATGTAGAGCAGTTATGTGGTAGTTATATACAATGAAAAGTGAAATACTCAAGAAATTATTCGCTTGTTACGAAAACAAAAAAAAATGATACACATGTAAGGAAAACTGTTTTATAAGGAGTCGAATATTGGTTGCTTCGGAGTTTTTTTCTTATTTCGGCGAATGAAAAATGACCTGTTTTTAAGTTAACAGGTAATTGGCCCGAAATTATGGCAGTGGCATAGCTAATAGTTTTTTACCGTACATATAGTTAACAATTGGAAGGTTAAAATGACAGCTGAAAACATTTCTAGTTGGACGAGATGGATAAACGAAAACCGATGGTGGTAGTGAGATGCTATAGTTTAATATGTGTACAACCAAACAAGCTATATCTGTTAAATTCGTTAAGCAAGATCCGTCAAAGTTTTACTATGGTGACTTCTTGAAATCGCTATCTTTAAGCTGTTTTCTCGAAGAATCTGTTCTGCGCGACTCACGTGGTAGGACGTATGTGGGCTTCAAAACGTAAACCATTATTGGCACGGCGAAGCCTTAGCACGAGCGAGAACTGCTTCAAGAATGTTTAATCAAAAAGAATGTTCGGCCCTGCATAAGTGAATCGTCAGTCCTTATCACAGAGAAAGGCGCTTTTTGTCGAGGATGCAATGACGACTGGACTTGATTTTTTCATTTGCATCTGCGTTTGCGCCTTAAAATGGCTTTTAGTACGGGGATGAGAAAAAATAAGTTGTAAGTCCGGAGACGAAGTGCGTGTGTGTCTTCTTCTGAACTGTGTTTCAGTTTTCGCTAGTTGTTTTTTCTTTAGGATGCAAAATAAAGATAATGCCCTACTACACAGGACACACAACGAATCATTTGATTAAAAAAATACGTTGTGATTTTATCTTTATTGCTATGTGCCCCAGTTCACACCTAAGTGACAGCAAAGAGTAATCGTGATCAAACTGAGCACTGCAGTGTGATCAAGGTAATGTCCTGTCACATAACTGTGCCTCTTTCACTGCAACACTTTTATTTTGCGATACTTTCTTGCCGAAAATTTGATAATCCCATCTCTTCATTTTTTCCTAATAGAATTTTCTCTCCCTTTTCATCTCTTTTGTTGATGATCACCAAGAGAGCGAGCTGAAGCGAAACGAGAAAAAAAAAGACAAAACACAAAAATGAAAGTCGAGACTTTCAGTTTCCTTATTATGAAAGGGTTCTGTACAACCTTCGGACAAAACAGGTTTGGTTTAATTTATGGGGGTTTAACGTCCCAAAGCGACTCAGGCTATGAGAGACGCCGTAGTGAAGGGCTCCGGGAATTTCGACCGCCTGGGGTTTTTTAACGTGCACTGACATAGCACAGTACACGGGCCTAGAATTTCGCCTCCATCGAAATTCGACCGCCGTGGCCGTGATCGAACCCGCGTCTTTCGGGCCAGCAGCCGAGCGCCATAACTACTCCGCCACCGCGGCGGCTTCCCCATCGGACAAAACAGTCGCTTTTGATGCTTGGCTTTTTTCCATTTTATTCCGAAAGATTTCCTACTCTTCTCAGTATTCCTGGTCTCAACCGCGGTGTCCAGATATGGGTGCTGCCGAATACAAAAAAAAAACACTGGTGTGCCGAAATTTCGGCCGACGTTCTGCCATCTAACAGGTAGAGATCAATGAGGAGACCTCCACTGCGCAGTGCTTTTCAGCCTGCACTCTACGCTCGCCTATTTACCACCCGGAGGCTGCGTATCATGGAAATTCATAGTGCAATTCTAAAACGCTTTGTTCCTAGTGACGATGAAATGGTTATATTTCGTGCCAGAAAAGTCACGTAAGATGGGCAGGGCTCCAAGGCAGGTTCTCTTCGGTTACCAATATCACGTACTAAAACGTTATACAAGTAACCTGTACATAATTAAACTACTGCTGGTGGTCCAGGAGAAGCTTGAAGTTTCTCCTGCATCCTGAGTAGTTGTTCGATTCGTATCGCAACCGTGAATAGGAATAAAGGATATTTTCCATCAGCTGCCCACAAATAGAGGCTTTCACATTCACGTTTCTCTAAGGACGGCGGTTGTGTTTTCAGGCAGCAATCAGTGCTGTTTTATTAGCATATATCGTAAACGTCGCGCGATACTTGCTTAGGCAAGAGCGCTGTAATATCGATGTAAGTAGAGCAATGAAAGTATAGGTAAGAGCGGTGTAACCTGGTTAGCTACGAGCGCTTTCAGTCACTCGTGGTACATACTTGTTGCCTACCGGAACTGCTTTGCTGACTGGTGCTGCGTGCATAATAGCTACCTCATTTGAACTGCACACGCCAACCAACGGTTACACCAACCGACCTGGGACTCGTCCTGTCGGTGATTAGGGGAGCCGCACTTGTATTCTCGTGCCACTAACACTAAAGAAATCAAGCAAATCAATAATGCCAGGTTCCAAGGGCGGCATGAGAGGCGTTTCGCAAATATAGGTCCCTGAAATACGAATGCATTACATCATCGATTGAGCACAGTATATGAAATGAACCACTACTGGAAAAAAAACAGACCACCTGTGGTCTGTTTATAATATATATATATATATATATATATATATATATATATATATATATATATATATATATATATATATATATATATATATATATATATATATATATATATATATATATATATATTAGCAGACAAGGTAAAGTAAATGAGGGGCCCGTTTGACAAACTTATGAAGGGAGCCAACAGTCACCGAAACCAAGGTGCATAGGGGAACGTTATTATTATTATTTTTTTATGTGTTGTGCTTATCAATGGGATAATATTACTTAGATTAATAAATGGCTTAAAGACAATTACTTATAAAGCAGCAGAAAAACAACCATAGCAATATATATATATATATATATATATATATATATATATATATATATATATATATATATATATATATATATATATATATATATATATATATATATATATATATATATATATATATATATATATATATATATATATATATATAATAAATATGTGATGCAAACGAACACAAAAACAAAGTTGGTCCTGCTTTCGTGGTACCTACAGAGACAAGCTGTGGCAGGGAAAATAAATGGAAGGGGAGAGGTGCTCACAAGCTAGTCGCGCTTCGCGTACAAGGTTTCATGAATGTTTAAAGGCGGAGCCTGAGTTTACGAGGCAGGGGTGGCCGCCAGCGTTCTTTTCCACCTCTGTTTCTCTGTACCACGCCTGCAGCTCCTGCCCTGAACGCAATCGATTCCATTGATTGCTTCGCAGAATGAACTGGGCCCGACGTACCAGTCGGAGCGTGTAAGCTTCACGACCGCAGCCTCGAAGGGAATGCTGCGAGGAAGTAGTCTTTCTTTTTAGTTGCATTTTTTTTCTATAAGGTTTTAGATACGGAACTAAAACCATTACGTCTTGTGTCCGCGCCTGACAAGCGTCAAAGACTGCTCTTCTCAGATTTCTTGTTTTCATTACGCTAAGGTCACTGATCGGCTTACGCCGTTCCTTCTTTGGGGTAAATAACCGTAAACATAGAGTGTACTCCCAATATTACTCGTACGTCAGGCTCCGCTGCAGTGGCCCGGCGCCCATAAGCGGGAAAAATTAAGGGCCGTATTCTTTAAGTGTTGCTTCCTTTAACTATTCATTTAGCTCATAACAATTGGCAAGCACTGCATTTCATGTCGGAGACGTCGAATGATACTTCCTGCGAGCTATCATCACCATTCTTTATTCAGCGTTTTTCTGCATACAAGAAAAAAAAAAATCTGTCAGCCGTAGTGTTGTCGGCGGCAGCTACGGTTAGTAATTAGAAATTATTTAAATAATTACAGTAATAATTACAACTAAAATAATTTTGTTACAAACCTCCAGCTTCATGTGTTTATGGTCGACGTCATCCGGGTCATTAGGGTGGACGTCATCCGGTACGGAGTCTTATACAGAAATTTTTTAATTGTGTTTCGGCGTTTTTCTCGCCTATGAACTTGGATATTTTGTAAAGTTGGCACTCTTAGTGTCAGTAAAACGAAATTGTGCACTGTCAGACCCAGCAATTCCTAATAATTAATAATTGGTTTTGGGGGAAAGGAAATGGCGCAGTATCTGTCTCATATATCGTTGGACACCTGAACCACGCCGTAAGGGAAGGGAATAAAGGAGGGAGTGAAAGAAGAAAGGAAGAAGAGGTGCCGTAGTGGAGGGCTCCGGAATAATTTCGACCACCTGGGGATCTTTAACGTACACTGACATCGCACAGCACATGGGCGCCTTAGCGTTTTTCCTCCATAAAAAACAAAAGCGTTTTTCAAAAGGAAAGGGTTTAGGAACGCAATTTTTTCATATGTTGCAAGATTTCGCTGCAACAGTCTATACACCTGCAGATCTCCCGTCGGCAGGCTTGTTTTTTTTTTTTGCTATTAACATTTTTGTTATCGTCAAAAACGTTCGAAACTGGTTTTCTGTGGCAGTTTTAATGTTCGATACGAGCGATGGAAAAACATTAAAGAAAAATTTTTGTACGTATGAAATGAATGGACCATTACCTTCAACATTTTCATAAGAGTACCTTAGAATATTCCTAATATTCAACATGTTTGTCCAACAATACTGGACGTGCTTACAGATTTTGTCAAAATTGTGGTATTCATAGTGGTTGCGTATTTTTTTCCCGACTAGATAACGCTTCTTGCGCATACCAAGGTCTCCAAGAAACATTTATTAAAATTAAGTACAATTTTGTCGTTTTCAACCTAATTGCATATCCTTGGCTCGCAGAGTACTGAAATTTTCGATTTTAACAGCGTTAGCTCTTGCTCAACCCCTTTTCAAGATTTCGTGTTGTCTGCTACCACCCTGAGATCACAGCGCCATCTGTAACAGCAACTGCTCATCACGTTTCGAGATTTCGTGGGGTTGCTATCACCCTGAGATCACAGCGCCATCTGTGGTAGCAACTAGAAAACGGCACATCTCGCATTGAGACTTGTATAGACATCTACAATAGCACTGTAGAAACAACCACCTGCCACGTGTCAATAATTACATGCTCCAATATGGCGGATAGAGGTGAAACTATGCGAATATGACGTCAGGGAACGAAAAAGGTGCCACAGTTTCGGTTTCTTGAATCCATGATGGCGGCCATTAAAATTGTTGTGCTCTCCCATCTCTTCCCCCCTCACCTCCCCACCCCACCCCAACAAATATCCTATAACGGGTAGCAAAACTATCGCGTTATGGGACCGCTGTATATGTATATATTTGTTCCGCTATACATACTCCGACAACAATGGACACCCATCCGGGGACAGTTTTGTGCCGAATTCGGTAGGCAAATAAAACCCTATGGGTGTGGTAAAGAAATAAAACCACAATTACATAATAGGTAAATACTGTATACATGAAATTACTTATTGAAGCGTTACCATAACACCACCCAAGCCGAATTCTAGGCCCACCTTGACTCCCACAAGAAGCAAATTCAGTTTGGGACGTAACTTGAGGGCGTGTAACTCGACAACGGGTAGACGTGCATCGTAATTTCTCTGCTACATGGTGCTAGGCGTCGATCGCTCCGCTAACGCTCGTTACTTCGACGTCTTCCAGACGGTGGCGGCCTTTTTTTTTCTCGTGTAAATATTTTGACGGCGGATATTCATCAAAGACACGATCCGCACAAATTATTTCGGGCATGAAAAAAGCTTCTAATGTTACGCAGTTGTACAGAAACGAGTGCTAGAGAAAAAAATTATTGTACGCGAAATCAATGCCTACGAATACCACGCTACGTCCACGTTAGACAAGAAAATAAAAATAAAAGCAGAAGACGAAGACGAAGAACAACAGCGACAAGCCCCATTCAAGCGTGACGGAGGACGAAAATCACCTTGCCGCGATGAAAGCGGCGTCGACCGGAAGGGCGCATACGTCGTGATTGTCCTTCAATTGCGATCCATCACGGCGGTGGGTAATCGCGCGTGAAAGATGCTTTATATTCAAGAGACCATCCACGCATGAGAAACCCCGCTGCACAAGACGGAAAAGCAGCCCCTCGACACGACGAAAAGACGAACGAACCTCAGTATCTCCGTTATTGTTTTCAGTTTTCGGACTCCCACATTTCTTCTCCCGCCAGTGCTTCCGTTTCGTTTTTTGCTTCATCTTGTGCTTAAACTCTGTGCTTTCGTTAATACCGCACTTTACATCCCCGCAGACGGAGCTTGAAAGACGACAAAGAAGGAATAAAGGCGATGTCGTGATTGTGCTTCCAAGACAGGAAAGGGAACAAGGGAAGTGATCACTGAGAGGTGATGGAGAGAGCGAGAGTGAGGGAAAAAAGTGAAGCTGAGAAGTTAAGGCCGGAAGAAATGAAAGGAGCTGCGAGGGCATGCAAGAGGATCATGGGATATGAAGAAATGAAGAAGTGAAGAGCGAAGAAGCCACGCGTATTGAACAAAGCTTCCTAGAAAGTAGCCGATGATACCAACGAAATGGGAATGCTTTGTAATGAAGACAGCCAGAAATAAAACCGAACCACATTCAGCTTAACCTAAAGCGTCTGAATACTTCAAAAAAAAAAAACATACTGTTCGGAGAAGGAGTGGAGAAGAGAGAGGAGGAACTTTTGGGTGCTCCATAGAAGAAAATTGGTTCGTAGCGTTCGCACAGGGGGGCTGCTGAACTTATCGAACGCTGACAAATCCCTCCAGCGGAGGGGCGGAGCTGAAGCGTATTAAAATCCGTTTCAATGTTGTATCGTGGCCACACAGCCTAGATGAAGAATTAATCTTTTAATACCGCGAAGACAACACATGGAGCACAGCCGTCGACGAGATAAAAGAGCCCGCCGAACAATGGAACCGAGCTTCGAAATCCCGGAATCACCAAAAAAGCGTGGCTGTGATTCGCCGCCTTTCCATCTTTTTTTTTTCTTTTCCAACTCTCACGGCTTTTATTGCGGTCTCCTTCTTTTCTGTTTGTCGAAAATTTTATGATCTTAGAAGTTTTTGAAAGAGAGATTTTTTCTGATCGATGCAGTTACTGAAGATGTCTGAACTATTTCGTCAAGATACATTGTCAGTAAAGAGATTACCACTTACATTGAATTACCTTGATTGAAGGCTTTCGGAAAGGAAGCCCCTTTTTACTTGGAAGCCTTTTTTTGTTTTGGCGCGGTTGCTACGAAGTAAGCTTCAGCAATCAAGTCCACAGAATAGAGTTTTCCACAGTCATTATTTGCTTACACTTTATAACAATTCTTTGTCATTTGTCTTACACGACTCTTGGTAAGCGTCGAGGCAACAGGCGACGCCTAGAATGTATTTGCTGTGCTTCTTAATATCTGATGAATGCCAAAACAAGATTTTTTTATAGCCAGCGCTTTTAAAGCGAATTGTTTTATAATTCTTCGAACAAAAAAAAACATACGAAAAAACAAAAAGGAAAGAAGAGGAGCTTGTTATATTGCGCGGAACTTTTTCTACCGCGTGGCCACAGATGATAGTTGCTGTAGTCGCCGTGGATTCTATTTATTTATGTATTTAATTTATTTATTTACAATACCCTCAGGGTACAAGTTAATACTACAAACGGGAGGAGAACAACGCAGTCACAGGATACAAACTAAAGTGAAATGCGAAGTATAGAACACAAAAGGCACAAAATGCATTCAATGCGAATCAAAGGCTCCCCTGTTCATTCACTTTCTCTTTCATTGTGCTGGCCGCAGCTCAGGTCCTTCTAGTTACGATGGCAGATGCCGCGGCAAGAACAAAATCTTTTTCTTCCTTTTTGTAACTTATTTTCGGACAATAAACTATCAATGATAATAAAATCGAAGTTAAATGCACAGAAGTCAAGGTATACAAACCAGTTTTTTAAGGAAGGAAAAAATAGGTAGTTTAGAAAAAATGTCAAATACAGTGGTCAAAGAAAGAAGTTATAACAAGGAACAGTCCTGCCGATTTGAACAATAATTACATAATTAAAGATTTATAAAATAGAGCTTTGTAATGCAGTTCAGAAATGATCAGACCCGATTATGCTTATCAGTGATGTGAGAATGTTATTCCTATCTTTGATAGCTTGGAGAAGAAACGAATACGTTAGCTGAAAGTGTTAAAAAAAGTGAAATGTTTGTGTTTTGATAGTGATTACAGCGAAATTAAATTTTCGGTGCCGGTTAAACCTATCGAGAACATAGGGTTGAGTTATGATAGTATCTTTTTATGAAAAAGCTACAGGCTAAATCGTTTTTCATGAGGGCATCATAGCGGTAGGTGCAAGAATGTTTTTTATGTAAATAACACTGGCTCTCTCCTCGTCGGCATAGCTGTCACGCGGGGTGCGGATGTGCCAGAGTTGCGAGCAGACTAGCAGCGGGGGTGAAATGAATAAAGCTACTATTACTACTACAATGCTAATCTTAGCAAAGACCCCCCCCCCCCCCCCCCCCCCCTCCCCCTGTGCGCGTGCTCGTACTCTCCTCCCTCACTACTGTCCTTCGTGGGACGCTGAACGACCGGCTGGCTGACACTACCATGGTATTACTAAGAAATTGCGGAGTTTTACGTGCAGTAAAAACTGGAAAGTACGTGAAGGGAATGACTGACTAAAAGAACAATGAGTGGCTGTCTTATCACTAACATTGTCACTAACATTGTTTTAACATTGTCACCCATCTGATGCGACCTCTGTGATAGCACGTGGTAGGACAGCAGAGAGGCCAGGATTTATATCAGAGACGAATGAGATTCACAGGGCGGGCGAGATATGTGCCAGCGTCTTGCATGTGACGCTGGCAAAGAGAGAACTAGATTTTTTTTATGCTCAGGCGCATGCCAAGCGTAAAGTGGTGGAGGTCAAGGGAGGAAGTGTCTGTGACGTGGCACCGGCTAGTTTTTAGTCGAGCGTATATATTTCATGCGCGCCTCCAGTAGAGCTGATTTGAAATTTAGCTTTCGTTCTATCTCCTTGTGTCACGTCTGCGTCGTTTAACCAACAGCAGTTATGAATTTAGGACCAAGTACGCGTACAATCCTTGGTTAAAAAGTCTTCGGCTAGAGTGCTTGCCTTTGAACCTCATAGTTTGAAGAAGAAGTAGAAGAAGTTACAAGTTTATTCTCAGTTTCTTCACGCAGAAACTAAAGCACCCCGAACAAAAGGTGCTTCCTTGCACCTGACTAGGTTCAGGGTCCCATACATCCTGTACACAAAGGAAACAGCGCGGTACAGATGAAATTGTTTTCTCCACTCAGATATACAAAAATAAAAATGGAAAAATACAACAGTAATACGCACTCGAAGAGTTAAACTTAATTTCTGACGTTGACGACAGTATTAATTAGGAGCACATAGTTGTACATTTTGGTCAGTGTACGCTTGAATACAGCAAGTTATGTGTGCATTACAGTTACGGCAACAGGTTCCTTATTTTTGCCCTGAAGGCTATTTTCCAACGGTTGAGCAGCTTTAATGCCACTCGCTGCTTAGAAGCTACCCGCCGCGGTGGCTCAGTGGTTAGGGCGCTCGACTACTGATCCGGAGTACCCGGGTTCGAACCCGACCGCGGCCGCTGCGTTTTGATGGAGGCAAAACGCTAAGGCGCCCGTGTGCTGTGCGATGTCAGTGCATGTTAAAGATCCCCAGGTGGTCGAAATTATTCCGGAGCCCTCCACTACGGTACCCATTCCTTTCTTCTTTCACTCCCTCCTTTATTCCTTCCCTTACGGCGCGGTTCAGGTGTCCAACGATATATGAGACATATACTGCGCCATTTCCACTTCCCAAAAAAAAACAATTATTATTATTATGCTTAGAAGTGGCATAGCGCAGGAAGGGACGTATTAGGTGTTTTACGACTTCTAAGCAGGCCGTAGTAAACAGGCACTGCTGCCACTACCGGAGCTCTTTGATCTAAGAGCTCTAGACACTATTACTGCTACTAGGATGAGATTAAGAAGTTTGCGGAGGGGGGGGGGGGGTGGCTACAGCTGACACAGGACAGGGATAATATGAGAGATATGAGAGAGGCCCTTGTCCTGCAGTGGGCGTAGCCAGGCTAGTGATGCTGACTCACCGCCGACGACGAGGCGCACGGTGGAGTTCCTCTGCGCGCCCCCGTGGAAGGCCACGGTGCACAGGTAGCTGCCGGAGTCGGACAGCTCGAGGCGCGAGAGGCGCAGCGCGGCCGGCGACCGGGACACCGAGAAGGATGCACGGCCGGCCCAGTGGACGCCGATGGCGTGCTGGCCGTTCCAGATGCCGCGCCGCTGCGTGTCTTCCACCATGTAGAAGGGGCTGCTGCGCTCGGCGCTGGCGTTGGCGGCCGACGCCGGCGCGTACCACAGCACCTTGGCGGGGCTGTCGTCCCGCTCCGAGTCCACGTCGCACGGAAGCCACGTGTCCTGGCCGCGCTCGCCCTTGATCACTGCGTGGCCAGAGAGAGAGAGAGAAGGACGTA
Organism: Amblyomma americanum; assembly: GCF_052857255.1. Classification (NCBI taxonomy): domain Eukaryota; kingdom Metazoa; phylum Arthropoda; class Arachnida; order Ixodida; family Ixodidae; genus Amblyomma; species Amblyomma americanum. Next base: position 212,328,009 of record NC_135499.1, read on the forward strand.
GCTTCCTTAAGCACTGCGGGCTTATGCACTGTAACACTCCATTGAATGAGTACCTGAAAGAAGAAATAGACTTTTCAGGACTAAAGTTCCGGGACCTGAAGGCGTTGTTTTCTTCATTTACTCGTATGTTACCAATACACAAAAGGCACTTCATCCCTTACAAAAATTTCTTTACACAGTCTATAGACTGCCCACAGACTTCTGCCTATAAAGCTAATAGACTCTCTGCAGACAAACCCTAAAGAACAGTATCCAGGCAACAAAAATCCTATAGACAGTCTTTAGCAGACTTTTGTCTATGGACAGTCCATAGACTATGAATAGACAAAAGGAAATATATATAGGAAGGCAATAGAGTATATGAGAAGTCTATAGACTGTCAATAGACCATTTTGTAACTGCAAATACAGCATTTTATCAGGACAATCTGCCACTGCAGTACAAAAAATGTATTTTGGGGGAACTTGTTGAATTGTACACTGGACTCTTCTCTTAGTGTCATTTCTAAAGGTGTCATGGTTTTTTTTTTCTAATCTGTGCTGCTTCGTTGCTATCAATGCCAAAGAGACAAAGATTTTTTGAAGCCCTAATGAAACGGCTTTTCTTCTTGGCCCCTTTCACAATGAGTATGTCAGGGTATGACGAACAAATGAATGAATGAATGAATTATCTACTTCTGCGTCGTGTTGCAATAGCTGTTGGTAGTAGTGCCAATGAAAAGAAGAACAATATTGTCGTCAACTTCTAGTTACAGGTGACCTTATTTGCAGCTACATACAAAAAAACAATGCATCAGAACAGCTACCACACATCTAATCTTAGAAACATTTGAACATTCGGTGGAGAAATATGCTGGTTTGGTCCAAGTCGTTCTTAAACTTCGTTAGCTCAGTTTCCCTTTTCAGACATCCGTTCCCCTCCGAAACCACAGTGATGCAATGATGCTGCTACTTCTCAAGAAGTCAAAAAGTGCGCACTTCTCCCGGCGCCTGTGAGTTTTGCTGACCTCTTGGATGAGCATGATAACTGCTCTCGGGTGGCTAAGAGGACATCTCGGCGGCATTTTTTTTTTTGAAATTTAGTTTTTGGCCTAAGGAAATGGCGGACTATCTGTCTCACATCTCGGCGGACACCTGAACCGCGCTTTTTTATTTCTATTTTTTTCTAGTAATGTGACTTGCAACGACTGCGCCCACAGTCCTAATTTACAACTGAGTAATTTCGTCTGCATCCCATGTCAATCCTGCGCCTGCAAAAACAGCTAGCGTTAGAAACGCAGCTCCAAGTGCCACTCATTGTGGCCAACAAACTTCTAGAAATTAGACTCAAATAAAAAGGCGATTTAGAAACTAATTCTTAGTCCTCACGGGTTTGACTCAGTGGCCAAATGCGTCAGTCAAGCTACCTACTGCGGTCGGATCTACGTGATCTCGAATAGAGCTGAGGGCGCTTTAGAATTTTTTTCATCTGTTTCGTCTTCAGTTTCATCGTGACTCCGGTAAGATGTTCGACTGAGATTTTCGAAAAGCGTAGCTAATTGCTTTGCATGCTTCAACTACTCGAGGAGATCGCGCCGGCAGGCGATTTATATGGTTTGATCGATGAACCGAGTTTCTCGATGGAAACCACATCATCAAAAAAACTATTCCCAGTGGGTCGTAGCAATACTGCGCTTGCTTTTTTTGTCAGCGCCCCCCCCCCCCCCTTTCTTCTCGAGAGAAAAAAAAAGGAAAAGTACGTTGCAATATTAACCACTCACACGGAAAATTCAGCAGCGAAAAGTATGCACTCTAGAACAGCGACAACGCAAGCAAAAACCGCATCGTTTTCTCCCAACCACCGAAGAAACGGACTGACCTGCTGGGGAGTAAGAAAGAGCCCGCCGCTTGTTATCCCGCGGCAAAAACACGGGCACTCTCGTGTCGAAATAATCGACGCCAAAGACAACACAGGGACGACGAGCCCCCCGCTATGCTCCAAGGCGCACTGCTCTCTCACGCCGAGCTGCAGAGTAAACAAGAGGCCGCCGTCAGCACGCGCCGCCTCTTTCACCCTTGCATTCCCTACTTCCTTTTTTTTTCTTTTTCTCCACATCTTCGAGGCGGCACCCTTATAACCTTCTCAGCGGCCCCCAATTTCTGCGCCTCTCGATTTGCCTGGCCGGCGAGAACTCGCAGAACCACTTCACGCCTCCTCGTAAAGGAAAAGCGCTAACAGCAACAATGGCAGCAGCAGCAGCAGTCAGAGAACGAACGGCAAAAAGAAATTCGAAAGCGCAGCGCCAACTATACACAGTTAGTCTCCGGAGGCGCGCGCTCCATGCCTCCAAGAGTTTCCCGCGCCAGGAGTGCATCTCATTTGCCAAGAAGCGCGCAAGCCCTTTACGCGAACTCCACGTGCCGCGAATCGAGACGCGCAAAAGGAAGACTGCGCCGGGGCGTGAGAAAACGAAGAGGGTTATTGTTTTTATAATTTGCCGCGCAAACGGGGAGACGTTTCAATCCAATCAGCGCGGCCGAGGCGGCAAGGACTTTTTACTTTTCGCCTCAGAACTGCTCTCAGACGCACAATGACTGAACTATAGAGGCTCTGTGTTTCTGCATATTATTCTCCGCCTCTATTCCTCCTCCGCGTAAGCAGTAGAGCAGCGGAGCGTACGCGGAATGACGCAGTGGGAGAAGAGTCGAAACAAAACTCTCGTTTTGTGCAGAATACCGTAGCAATTTAAAACGCGCACTCGCGGGATGAGAAACTCGCGTTATTCCGCAGAAGTGTTTTCCTCTCGTGTTTATAGCAGTGTGCGAGTGCAAGAAAAATAAAAGGCAAAGTTTTGCTGCGTTAAGACCCTGAAATGTAAGCGCAGCTTGCATTCTAGTTTTTTTTTTCATCTTTACTTGTGCTGAACATTTGCGCTCATCTGTATTATAAGCCGGTAAAACACCCAATACCAGGTGCTCCGAATGTTTCCTTCCCCGGTGCTCCTATTTTTGACCTTTTCATTTGTTTTTTTAGTAAAAACACAACAGTTGGAGTGCGGGTTGCGTGGGGCTCCACGTGCGACCTAAAAAAAGTAGACCTCTGTTCGTATTCGCAGCAAACTATGAATACTTAACAAAGAAAACTTTTGCAGTTTTCACAATCATCGATCTGTTACTCTTGCAGTGTCTACCATTAATTTCTTGGTGTCCGCTACAAAGATAACGAGAGATAGCACTTGAGTATGTGTGCCGTCTACCTATGGTTGTCTATGTTTTCGCTATAAGCTTTTGCGAAATCATTTTCCACCAACTCGGCCGAAACAAAGTTTTAATGCAGATAAGAAGACCGGTGCAACAGCATACGGCTGACATTCGCGAACTGAAAAACTACGAAGGTACTTACCGGCCGCTGTCGGAATAGTGTTAATGATAAGTGCAATAAATCGTGATTGTAAGATTTTTACTATTAGGTAACTGTTTTTTTTTATCCTGACTTTCGTGTCATTTAGAAGGATGAGATACAATTCGTTCTTGCATTGAGCCATTTTCGGTTATATTGAAGCGAATTATGTGCACACTTAAGATCTCTTTCTTTGTTTATTTTATTCATAATTACATGCGCTTCACCACACACGTTTTTAAACAGCGAACGCTTGTTCAATCCGGCCTAAAGCGCCTTTTGGTCAAATGTTAAGACTTGCATACGAAAATGTATCTTGGGTATAATTTCTTGAAAGGAATATAAAAAGCTTTTCTTTAAAAATTCCATTTCCAGCACAACTGCGTCATTTACCGCGCTTTAACTAACATTAAACATTGTATGGTACAATTTCCTTGGTTGAGTTGGCATTAAGCAAGACACTGATGTCAGTTCCAGCTTTAAGAACTCCAAGCTCAGCTATTGCGCTTCAACGATAGCTTTCGTTACAACTCTCCGTGAACTCACTTTGTTGGCTTGGTCGTTCTCCCACACTATGTCGCACAAATGATTGACGTCAGCGCAAGAGGAACCGCTCCCGTCAGCCAACTTTAAAGGCTGAGCCATCAGCAGCATCTGGCACGTGGGAATGGCTGGCAGCTAGCTCGGGGTCGTCGCTTTGGTAGTCATGATAATCCAGCGTACCATATAAAAAGTGGCCCACCGCGCACCGTTACAACACGAAGAGCTTCGTTTTTCGCATTTGCATCGCGTCAAATAATAACACCCACAGGCAGTCATAATTTCACCATTGTTGTTTTTTGGCTGCTGCTTCTGGTTAAGTGAACGCTTAAGACAATAAAAGCGAAATTGGCATCTGCGATATGTAACACATTTAGTATCGCCCCTCTCATATTATCACTTCCTCTTTAAAACATTTATGGCTGGCTACCCGCCTTACCTGCAACGTATTTTTGGATTGCTCTCCCTCTGCTGGCAAGCTCATGCATGTAACCAGAACGTCCCGTGTCCTATTTCCCGTAGCCCCCTCCCCCTTTTTTCACTCTCTCCCTCTTTTTCGCGTCTGCATAAGTAGGCAATCCGAGGGCATTCATCCAGACCCGCTCGCATTCACAGTTCAGCGACAACGCCTTGGCGCTGTGTTGAGACGCACCGTCTGAGTGCAACTTTTGGGGGGAGCAGCTTCTGTCCCGGACGCTTGGCTTCGTTATGACTCCTCCTGCCTTCCCACTCGCACTCATTCGCACCAGGCTGCTGGCTAGCTACCAACATGTGTCTCACTATTTTGTGTGCACCACTGTCGTGTCGACATCGTTAGCCAAAAAATGGGCTTAAAATGCGAGAATTTTTACCTAATGTCAGAGACTTGACGACGGAAGGAAACGGGGGCGTCCAGACCGCCCTGCTTCAATGGCGCACTGCAGCAGACACCGGAGAGTAATAATAATAATAATTGGTTTTGGGGGAAAGGAAATGGCGCAGTATCTGTCTCATATATCGTTGGACACCTGAACCGCGCAGTAAGGGAAGGGATAAAGGAGGGAGAGAAAGAAGAAAGGAAGAGAGAGGTGCTGTAGTGGAGGGCTCCGGAATAATTTCGACCCCCTGGGTATCTTTAACGTGCACTGACATCGCACAGCACACGGGCGCCTTAGCGTTTTTCCTCCATAAAAACGCAGCCGCCGCGGTCGGGTTCGAACCCGGGAACTCCGGATCAGTAGTCGAGCGCCCTAACCACTGAGCCACCGCGGCGGGGCAACACCGGAGAGGCTGCTTTCAGTTTCTCCATTTCAGTTTCTCCATAAAACAACAAAAAACGAAACACGTTGAAAAGAGCCCAGATCTGCCGCGGTGACCCAGCGGTTGGGGCGCTCGGCTACTTATCCGTTGTACCGGGGTTCGAACCCGACCACGGCGGCCTCTTTTCAAAGGAGGCGAAACGGAAAGGCGTCCGTGCGCTGTGCGATGTTAGTGCACGTTAAAGATCCCCAGGTGGTCGAAATTATTCCGGAGCCTTCCACTACAGCACCTCTCTTCTTAAGCAACGGAAATGCGCTAAAAAGAAGACACGGGCGAGGAGAGCACAAGGACGGGCGCATACTCGCGACCGACTTTATTCAGAAACACACATTTATATCTTTATAATAATAATAATAATAATAATAATTGGTTTTGGGGGAAAGGAAATGGCGCAGTATCTGTCTCATATATCATTGGACACCTGAACCGCACCATTAGGGAAGGGATAAAGGAGGGAGTGAAAGAAGAAAGGAAGAGAGAAGTGCCGTAGTGGAGGGCTCCGGAATAATTTCGACCACCTGGGGATCTTTAACGTGCAATGACATCGCACAGCACACGGGGGCCTTAGCGTTTTTCCTAAGGCCCCCGTGTGCTGTGCGATGTCAGTGCACGTTAAAGATCCCCAGGTGGTCGAAATTCTTCATCGACAGTTCAGGGGATAAGTGCGTAAACGATATGCCAATAAAATTGTATAGAAAAGAAAAAAGGTTGCTTGCATATGCGCCTTACACAATTATTTGGCGTTCATAATGCTAAAAATGTGTGTTTTTTTCTGAATAAAGTCAGTGGAGAATATGCGCCCGTCCTTGTGCACTTCTCGTCCGTGTCTTCTTCTTAGCGCATTTCTCTTGCTTAAGTATGTACGACCGACTCGTCCATCAATGTGCACTCTTATACCTTTTTCTTCCTTTCCTTATTTCACTCTCTCCTTCATCCCTTCCTTTGTGGAACGATTCAGGTGTCCGCCGAGATGTGAGACAGATACTGTGTCATTCCCTTTCCCCAAAAACCAATTTAAAAAATCCCTTTAGCTTATGACCCCACCTCTGCTCGGTCATCGGCACCGCTGGAAAGGTGCGGGTCAAAGCGCTGTTCAAATCAGCGCCACTGAAAACGTAGCCGAAACACTTGCCACACCTCGTGGCTATCTTGTGCATTTCTGCATCAACTGCGCGCTGCATTCGTCTGTTGTCAATACGCGCGGTGTACCATAAGGTCTCCGGTGCGAGCGAGGCCACAAGGGACAATCGCAGATCAATTTCGACCGGCCTCGTTTTCTATGGTCTACGGTGAAATCAAGTCGGGCGGCGGTGTTACACAACATCGGCCAAATCGAAAAGCAGCCTAAAATCGAACTTGCTGTCGCCCGCTAGCCAGTGCTAAAACATCTGGCGCGTGCACCGCGGGGACCAGTTGTTACGTGCATGAGAACGACTTCTTCAGCCAGGCATTACTATCCAGTACGAGGAAAATGAAAGACAACTGCATTTCCCTCTAATAACTGACGAGGAAAAAATACTTTCCTCACCATGACGAAAGTATCTGAATTTTCACTCTTGCGCACAACATTGCAGAACAAAAACACAGAGAAATTCACCTACAAAAGTTGATAATTATAGCTTTTTCTTTTCATCTTCATGTGTGCATATCGTGGCTGAACACTGTTTTCAAGTCCTCAATTGTTTTCGTTCATTTATGTCCTAAGAATGGTTCACGTAAACAAAATTTTAATGAGCTCATGTTTGCAAAGGAAGCAAACGAAAACACGCGCTTACCGGAGCTCGGATAAAACAGAGACGCGTTCATCTTTTAACAATTTCCTGCGTTCATTTCACTTGGCTAGCCTCAAATGGCGTCACGTGGCTTTCCGCGATAGGCTTCAAATATATATGCCAGCAGTGACCGAAAGCCCTGGCAAACAAGTAGCACGTACGTTTCGAGACGTCGAGATCGAAGGGTACAAGCAACAAGCGGTAGCAGCGAATAGGACACAGAATAGTGGATATTGAAAGAAGAAAAATTAGAGCTCCTAACAGCCGACTAGCTTCTACACAGCAGGGATAAGCACAAAGTGGCCCACAGTTGGAGGGCTGTCCCCCCACAGCCACACACTGCGTGGCAGTTTTAAATATTAGCATTAAAAACTTCAACTTACAAAAGAAAGTGATAAAATTCGCCCATTGGCTTCAAATGTTATCTCACTGCAAGCACAACAGGTAATTAGGTGTAGCTGTGAATTCCCTTTTCGTCAGAGCTGTCGCTTTCACATTAATCTTTCATCTTTTTTTCGTGGCTCCACGCGGATAATTCTTTGCCGTTTCAGGTGCCGCTCGCCATTTCTCATCACAAATTTTATTTTGCCATCTAAAATTAATTCACGCCTCAGAAAAGACAATTAGAATGGTTTGTAAAGAAAAACTTCAACAGAAATTGCTGTACGCACATGTACAAAGCATCGTACAAAATGTCACAGCTGTTGGAAATTGCAACAGCGAGGAATAACAGTGTATAATCAGTATTTGACGAATCAAAGAAACCATACTGTTTATTTCGCAGAGGCGCATGAATCCATAAACGCCGAAAAAGAAGATAATGTTACCGATGTCAAAACCTGCTTGCATGAAGCTGGCAGAATACACGCTACCAGGCTTACACTTTTATATACTATACATTATTTGCTGTGTTTTCTAGATGACTTACAAAGGCACCCCGCTTGGGACATAGAGTTCTAAATTCGCCTGATGAAAAGATATCACTGTTATCTCTTGCACAACTCCAGAGAAACATCTGATTTAGAAATGTGCATAGTTTTGTACAATGCGCTTTAAAAGGTTATATGTGCTACAGCTGGTAAACTCGTGGGCCAGTCAGTATGGCGTTGATCCAGAGGTTGGCGCATCAAATGCAGTGGCTCTGCTAGTTGCGCACGATGATTTTTTTTATTTCAGTTTCAGATGGCTGCTAAAGGACCATTTAGCACTGGCTAAAATGCAAGAAAAGCTTTCTTGGGAGATGTTGGATGGGGCAGGTTTGTGTCCGTCTCTGAGCAATTCAAGCTTGAAAACTAACCGGCCATGCCGGTGGACCTTCCGGTTTTAAAACGGCTGAGCCATGCCAGTTTGGCATTACTAGACTACGGAGGCGCAATTATCACTGCCCAAGTTACTTCAAGAGCCGAATAAATGGCTGTGTCACATGTCGACGAACGAATTGTGCACGAATGTCGACGCGGTATGCAAGCAGCAGAAAATATCCTCATGCACATACCTCACAATTAGTGCCCTTTCGTGCGAAGTAGGAATTGTCAGGGGTTATTCAGAACGATTTACAGAGGGCATTCGGAGTCCTTACTCAGGAAAGCGCTGTTATTAATAAAGTGAACAGGATTTGATTTGGCCATAAGGTTATGCTGTGCTTTTGCGGAATCATTGCGACGGGAAAATCAATTCTCACCTGGACTAAATTTGAGCCCAAGAATAAGTCAACCTTTTGTGCGAAATGTCATTCTCTTACATTCATGTAGTTGGCCGGACACTTAAGACTCGTATCATAAAAACTCAGAGATTAGCCCGTGCCTAAGCTAACGTCACCAGTTACTTTGTGCAAGGACACGGGGAACCGCTGTGGCCAGTGAGGTGATAGTCAACGCTCTTACCTCTGAACTGCTGGGGCATAAAACACAAGCCAGATTTCGTATTATAAGCCTGGACACTTAGTACGCATACGTAAAACACATTGGTTGGTGGTATTCGCGTCAATTCGGTAGCGAGACTTGCAGCCGGAACCAAACGAAGCGAGCGAAAGCGAATTACCGCTGCAACTCTTGCCCTGACGTCGCCCACTCTGGCAGCGCCTTCCGTGCCACTATTTTCGAGGTGCTTTAATGGAAACGACGAAGGAGGAACCTCCTACGTCGCCCAATAGCGCCGGCGCCTTTGTCCGCCAGAACCTGAGCACACCTGACAAGGCAGGGCGGAGCCGCCTATATCAGGTGTTCCGCTTCCCCAAGCTCCTCTTCTTCCTCCGCTGTTTTTTCTACTGCCAGTCAACGTCAATGAAGTCGTGTAGCGGCAGCCTGGCCTTGACGGCTGACCGCGCCGGGCACTTACCTCGATTGCATGCATGAGTGAACGCTGATGATGATAAAGGGCAGCAATTATACGCGCCGCGAGAAATGCGCAGTCGCCGACCCGACGCGGTCGGTGCGTGTCAGCCTCTAGCCGACATCCCCCTTTCCGCATAGGACACCACCCAAAAAGAGATGTCATTACATACACCCGCCCGCTCCCGTTTTCTCGCCCAAGCTAAGGCGGGGTCGCGCCCGGCGAATAGCGTTGGTTAGAAAATGTCCTGCGTTAGGACGACAGCTTAGTGTCAAGCTTTTCTACTTGCCTCAAAAGCACATCACCCGCTAAGAGACGCATTCTTCTCTGCCACTAGTCATCCTTGTCGCCAACGCTACTGTTACCGGAATGGAGTGCACTTTCCCAAAATCTCATTAGCTTCATGTACTCTGTGCTCTCTGTCAGTAGCCTACACACACAAAAAAAATCCCAACGCATACATCTTTGTCATTTTTTGCCCCCTTTGATCAAGGTCCCGTTCATTTGGAATCTGCTATCTTATTGAACTACTTGTGATCTGTGGTGCATTTCAAATTCCCCAACCAAATTCATTTTTTTGACGAAGATTGTGAATAACTCACGATCCTTTGCCAAAGCCTGGAATTCCCTTCAGGCCTTTTAATGGTACACCCCAGGTTTTCATTCTAAATGTTTTGTTGCGTCGTCCTAACTTTCTCTTCAAGCTTTCTCGAAAGCCTTAATGTTTCGGCAGCATAAAATTTCTCTGTCATTACACAGTTGGCAAAATAATTTTTTTTTCTAGAAATATTGATTGGCCCCTTTTCATCCCTCAATAGCACTGGTAGTTAACTCCAACTCATATTATTCCCGCGGATGATTATTTTCTCATGATTCCAATCCTCAAGGATAATTCGGTCGAATAAGTGCGCATAACACACCACAGCCTTTTGCTTTCTCTCCCCCTTTCTTGTAGCTCTTGCATCATACAAAAAAAAGAACATGAGAAAAAAGTGAACCACACTGATGATCTATAAAACGGGTTTTCTTTCTTACACTAATGCGATAGTTCTCAGGAAATGGAGCCCATTTTTCTGCAGGATAATTCTAGAACACAAGTTTTGCCTATTCAGTTGAAAACCTGTTTTTTTCAGGCACCATTTGCCCAACTTTAAAGGCATTACTTAGTATTGTTTCCCAAATTTCCTGGCATCAGTCCGAAGAATATATGAAGCTTTTACACCTATATAAGTAAGAGAATTTTAACAATCTTCAGACCTTGAATGTTCCATGTTCACATATTTCTTTGAGTACGCAGTAAAAGGCCTTATCATGAGACAGACTCCGCTCTAATAATCAAAGGCGCATAAAATTTCTACCTTCCTCAGCATAAAATGCTCGTTTCCCGGTCAAAAATTACATTCCACAGCTTTTACTACTGCACGCTTTTATATGCAGGAATGATATGCATTTGTCGCAGCCATACAGTGGTCGTAAAAAGACTGTAACCTTGAAGAAATCCTTGGGTTATTCCTCACGAACACATAAACGCGGAAAATAATGAGCTCAAATAGTGGAACATGGACATTTTATTCATTCTGCGCAGTTGTAGAAGTAGCGCGGAAGTAACCAAATCATTATATAGGGCGACCGATCTCGCTATAAAGGCGTTCACGCTGTCGCTATCTAGTGGAATAAAAGCAGCTTTTTTCACAAGCCTTAACATATAAGACTATAGCTCAGAATAAGGGCATTAAATTATTGCCACATACTCAACTTCCACTCAGCGAACAAGTTTCGTTATCTATCACCGCACAGCATGGCTTCAATGCCCTCCATTAAAGCCATACTATACAGACACGTGTTTGTTCTGACACGAAATGATGTAATGCTAGTGCTCGCAGAGACAACGTAATATTTCGTGCGATAATCCTTGTTTCTTTGTTAGGCACTGGAACAGCATTTTCTTGGATTTTCGAGGCGCTTTCACTTTTCACTACTCCGTCCTCAAAGCAAAACAAACATCAAGAGGTTTCCAGAGGAGAAAAAAAATACGGCACTTCAAAAATGTGACACGAAAGTTCACGCCCACATTCTGCAAAAAAAAAAAAATACATCGCACTCCGCCAAGCAGCACTGAATTACAATTAATATTTTTTCTCCTGTATTCTCCCGACAGTCACCTTCTCCCTGTTATTACCATGCCATTACCCGTGGTTGTGGGAGATCAAACCCGGCGACCACAAAAACACCGCCCAACGAAAACAGCGTGCACAGATAGCAGTACGCGACAAAAGCATCTTTCTTTATGATCGCCGTAAAAAAAGCATCTCGGCGCCGCACATTGTTGCTTGTCGCTTAGCACACGTTTCCCTTTATGTATACGACCCGTATTACGCGCGCTTCGCGGAAGGTACGACCATCGCGTTAATTCGGTTGCTTTTTCTTCAATGCGGAAATTTTTCAGCGTTTCTCCTTTATTTCTTCCCACATCCCTCCCTACTTCCCAAACACTCCCCTACACTCCGCCTAGCTTTCCTCTCCTGCCTTCTACAAACAGTTGTCTTTTCTTTATCATCATTGTTGCGGTGGCCCTAGCTCCCACATCCTCCCAACTCATTTCGTTGCCCCTTCCCCAACTTCCTCATTTCCGACCATCACTCGCGGTCCATGCACTCCTCTCCGACCTCCTCCCCCACTCCATCACCAATGTACGGCATCAAGTATTCTGGCCCGAAGTGAGGTATATCTACGCCGACAGTTTCCTGCGCCGAGCTGGAGCATAAATGAACCACGTTGTTTGCCGGAACGTTGGCCTTATCTGCAGTACAGCAGTGTTGCGCGCCGAAGCATCCACAACGAAAAGGGAAGAGGGTGGAGGATAGGAAGCAGGGAGGGAGAGGCGTGGTAGAGGCTGCTAGCCATGTGTGTGTCTGTGTATGTGTGCGCGCGCCGTATATTTGAGTTAATAGGAGCGAAGACTCGCCACTTTTTCCGGGCAAATAACTGGGCCGCCCCAGTTTGTCTTCAGTACGAGTCATAATTTTTCTTTTTTTTTTGTTTTCACGCAGCATTGAATGAACAACAGTTTACTTCCTGAATCTCTTTCCGTCCCGTTCTTCTGCACAGTGGTGCTTTGTGTTTGACACTGGCATATATTTAAATGCTAGCGGAAGAGTTTCTGTTAATGGAAGTGCGCTTAGTTGTGTTTTGCGATGGAGTGCCGTTGGCACAAATTATCGAGGGGTCATATAGTATACGCGGTGCTTTTCCATTTCCTCCGTAAGTCAGCTTCTGCGTTGCAGGTATAAATGATCCATATTCAAGTGACGCAACCATGAGAAGTTCTTACTGGGAACAACACTTGTTTTTTTCGAATTCGAGGTTATTCAAGAATTCGAATCTATGAAGTTTCTCTGTAAATCATGCAAAATTTGTGCTAGTATTTAAAATAGCGACGTAATCACCGATTAAAACAGCGACGATTTTCAGGCTTTTTCTCAGCGCACTAAAGTGCGGGGAAACCCGTGGTGACGTCACTGTAGCAGAAACTTCAGATGTCCGCTGCCTTTGTTTACATGCTGCCATGCGTCTTGCGATACCGTCAAGCAACCCTTTATCAGTTTCACCTTCGACGACATTCGTTTTCTTCATTTAAACAACCGCTTCTTCACTGTAAACTAAGCGCCCTCGTACGTGACGTCATCATTGTGGCCTCTGCCCATCGCTGTGAACCGCCGAGAAGCCTGAGCGCCAACGCCGCTTTAGACAGCGATTATGCCACTATTTCAAATGCTAGCGCAAAAAGATTGCGCATGCTTTACCTTCTAGTTTAACACATTCGGCTCGTTTAAACTCATCGAAGTCTGAGACCTCTTCAGTTGCCGTTTAAGGATTTCCGTCATGTAGAAACATCAAGCGTCCCATCTTAACAAACACATTCTGTTCACTTTACGAATACATGGTTAGCTTTTCTAAAAACGCCAGCAATTTTTGTAGAAAATTGTACAAGAAATACTATTAACGTTCGTTCCTCGGTATAAGTGAAGTATCATTAATCTCAAAACGCTTATCAAATGTAGCATGGCGTACCACGTTAGTAGATTTTTGTTGCATAATTTCTCCGATGTTAGCACTCAAATATTAGAAGACAGCGAAGTGACTTGCCTGTTTTGTTCTCCTTTGAAGATTTCTCCAAGAAGAGGAATCACAAAGTAGTCTTAATGCATTTTTTTTCGCGCATAAGCAGCGCTTTAGCTAAAAAATTTGGTATCAGCTGAAATAAACTGCCTGCCATCAGGTCGAGGTTTGCGTTTGTGTTTCAGAAAGACAGATGATATTTTGTGCGTGTGCGTGCTGGCGTTCGACATATTCCTTGCTATTGCAACGATCTTACAGCTGTCCCTCACCTCAGATATTTTTTTTTATACATGCTGTGAGAAATAAGCCATACCCTACAGAGCGAACGCTATCATACCTTAACACCTACGCGATTATTAACTGAGATAGTGTCTGTTGTTGCTATATTCACATCCTCAGTTGGAGAGTCAATAAATTTGCTTTTGTGATGAGAATGAGAAAGAAGAAACATAAGGTCTTTGCTGCGTTAAACGTTGAATGATCTGTGCTCCTTTGTGTCCAGTACCGGTGAAAAACAAGTCGTTACTTCCTTGGATAACAAAACTAGCGCACTTTCGGAATGCTTTGTCGTTGCTGTTTATGCTTGATGCCCTGAGATTCGCACCAGAAGTTCTCCTCTAGCAGGAAAAGTGCTGAAAACTGCATTATGCCGGCGCCTCTCTTCTTTTGGGACTAAACACAAGACCGTTCGAAACTTCGACACAAACCACGGCACGCAAAGCTGCTGGACTATTTCCTTCGTGGCTTCGTTGAGATTTTTTATGAGATTATCTGCATGCGTCCGTAGAGAAGATAGATGTAGTAGGCAACACGGTATGACGTTTTGCCGCGCCACTGCGAGATTCAAGAAAAAAAAAACAGGAATGCTTGCTTGGAATACCGGAAGTGGCTTGCTCTGCAAGGCGCTGCTTTTCGATAAAAGCAGCCCAAGGACGCTTTTTCTACTTTGCTTTTTATAATGTGCTGCCTCTTTTTTCTCTCACTTTAATCTTATCCCTGTTTCCATAGTGCGTTGCATTCAAAGAGTGCATACGTTATTTTGCGCACACATGCGCGTTCACATACTCTCATCTCCCTTCTCACCGCATCGTTACCCATCACGACCCTCTTTCTTCTACCCCTCCCCTTCCGCAGTGCAGAGTATCAGGCCAGATCTGAATCTTTCTGGCCGACCTCTTTGTCTTTTTTTCATTAAATTAATCTATCTATCTACGTTATTTTGGGTCTTCTTGCACATTTTCTGAACCGACTGTACTCGGTTTACCTCCTAAATGCAAAATGCAGTATGTGCGGGTTCTTCACGCGTACTCTTGCTTAAACATAATAACTAGATTTTGGCTTCTAAAAAAGATATCTTTGTCGACCTTCATATCTGGTGCGTTCTGCGTTTTATCTGTGTTCAAGCGACTTTCATTTGTTATTTCAGTACAACTGATAGGAAATAATTTCAACGTGTGTTTATCATCAAAGGCTTATATAATCATGTGTCGCGTAAACGCCAAGTACTTAGGACGCGACGCAACAGTACGGCTAAACCTTCCCAACAGGTTTATTCCTACAAACGGAAAGCTGGCACT
This sequence comes from Amblyomma americanum, assembly GCF_052857255.1. Taxonomy (NCBI): domain Eukaryota; kingdom Metazoa; phylum Arthropoda; class Arachnida; order Ixodida; family Ixodidae; genus Amblyomma; species Amblyomma americanum. The sequence goes on from NC_135499.1 coordinate 212,343,025, forward strand.
TTGTGATTCTTCGTCTTCGACCGGCTGGGTCACGGGAGCAGCAGAGCGCCACCAAACCACCAATGTGAATTCAGTTGTTTCTGTACTACTGGCATAATCACGTGACACTATTCTCCTCGGCGTTGCTGTGTGGTCTGACGTACGCCGTTGCAGTACCTCGCAGTGGACTGCGGCCATGGAGGAGGGACCCACGTCAAGCTACTTCGATAGATTTCTCAGCCTTTTTCATCGTTTAAGGAAATAAAAGTTTGGCTAAAAAAACTCAGTTAATTAATTAAAACAAAAGCCAACGTCTCGGTCGCCGCGGCGGATGAATTTGCGAATGCAACTCCGGCAGCAACAGCTGCATTGTGATAGAAGCGAAATGCAAAGAACTCGCGCGAACTAAGATTTTAGCAAGTGATAAAAGGGCAGCCGGCGAGCGAAATTAATTCTGAGCTCTCCACTGCGGCGCTTCTCAAAACTCAGTGTGGCTTTCGCAGGAAAAAAACTCTACTGAATTTGCACTTAATGTCGTTCATTTGCTGTGCTTATTTCAGCCTTGCTACACTCCTATTTACACTATGATGCCGGTGATTGGCTGATCGTTCATTCAGCCGCACGCGGGTCTCGGAACCAACAGGACTATCCCGCTCCCGGCTGCGCGGGCAGGAATGTTTTTTCATTTCTCCTTTTACCTTTCACGTCTTTCCTATATATATTTTTAAACAAGATGACCGATGAAGGGCCGTAATTGGCTAAGATGTTTTCAATTCAATTCTACTCAGTTAAGTGTATTTTATCACCATCGTCTAGAAATTTTTCTCGATTTAGAAAAAGTTTCAGGAAACGAACTCTTCCAGAAGAGTTGTTAAAGTAATTTAGAGTACCCACTCGCATTTCGTGCCTGTCATTTCATCACTGATCAGCTGCATGATGCACTAGCAGAGCGAAAACGATAACGTCCTAAAAGACTAAGCTCAAATAAAAACATAATAATTCTTTTGTGATGGGTCTATAGCATAGGGCCTGCTCCTTGTAGCTGTCAGCATTCTTCCAGTATAGAGAATGCATGCATAGCTAAAAACAGCAGATAGGTGGGAGACGGTAGAGGTGGACGGCCATAGGACTCGTTTAAAAGGGCGCTTTGTCGCAATAAGAAAATCTCTTTTGAAATGACAGATTTTAGAGTATGCAGTCTAAAAGAATACAAAATAAAGATGACCTGCCCTCACCGCCTACGGAAAACGTGTTCTTAGCACTTTCACGCCGTTAACTCTTTCGTAGACGTGTGCTCCGCCACATGGAGAAATTCAACCACATGCGTTTCCTGGCTGCCTGTTTCCTAATGCCTTTTGTGCATAGCAACATGAGCAGAGAAAAACAGCAATATCAAAAGACATTTTTTTTATATATGTCGTGTGTGAATAGGTGGATTTTATACATGGTCAGCATTGCCATCGCGAGTGGCCGTATTGTGTGAAAAAAAAATACGAGCGATACCTTCACGCTACGGCTGCCCTCGTCTTCCGAAAAATACGCAACAAAAAAGCATTTCCAAAAATTAAATAGAAGACGAGGAAATAATTTATCAAGGCCATTTATCTGCGATGTAAACAAGCGTGAAGTAAAACTCCAGACTTTTGGTCATTTTGCAAAGTGGCATCGCTATTACGATCCACCCACACGGCCACAACACTAAGCTTCGCTTAAAAAAAACAGAGAGGTCCTAAACTGAGTTCAAACTCGGACAAAGCACGACCCACCGCCATAGCGGAGAAGTTCCCTGATGTAGGCGACCTCTTTTCGTCCTCCCTTTTTTTCCTCCTTTCTCCTTCCATTTTGTGCAACACAGTTCATTTTTTTTTGTACTCGAAGGCAGCCCCACTTTTCTTCGTCTAAAAACCGTGAAAACTGGGGCAGATTGTTGGCATCCCGAAGCCAAGCTCCGTGATTAAAAAGCAAAAGTAATGTATTAAGTATTAACACTGCGGTAACAAGCGATGAGCGTTTTTCATGCATCAACATCGCGCAGAGAACTGTTTTTCAAGTTGAAGTTTCAAGTTTGAAGTTTATTCTCAGTTTCCTCATACAGAAACTAAAGCACCCCGAACAGAAGGGGCTTCGCTTGCACCTGACTAGGCTCAGGGCCCCATACAACCTTTAAACAGGGGAAACAGCGGGGTACGGATGGAATTGTTTTCTCCACTAAAAGATACAAATTAAAATTGCAAAATACTACACTAACAGGCACAAGTAAAAGCACACGCTCTTCACCCTCATGCATGGCCACTTAACTCGCTCTTTTCTCTTCCCCCTTTTACTCCCTTTCCCCTGTTCTCGTTGTGGACACCCTGCATCATGGCGAGTAACCTCAACCACAAAAGAAGACAGCTGCGGAACGCAAGAGCAAGGGTGATGAAACGGGTTAACTGGTAGTTCATATTTGGAGAAAAAAAAACAGCGCACCTTAAGACATGAACAGAGGAAGGTATAACGACACAGCGCTGACTGGCAGCTGATTTGGTCAATATAATATAAAATCACCAAAAATTGAAGAAACATAACAGGATTTAATTCACGACGTTTCGGCTGGAGGACCAGCCTTTTTCGAGTGTCGAAAAAGGCTGGTCCTCCAGCCGAAACGTCGTGAATTAAAACCTGTTATGTTTCTTCAATTTATATATATATATATATATATATATATATATATATATATATATATATATATATATATATATAAAGAAAAAGTAGGTGAGGAAACATGAGAAGCAGCTGCTTGGTTTGCACGCGGCAGAAAGATAACTGAGGTGAAAAGACGCGAGATAACAATGCTGTACCTGGGAATTAATAAAATGTAAGGGCTGGTAAAGGATGGCGCCGAAAGGAAGTAACAGAGTAACAAATTAAAATTTGCGATAACAACACGAAAAAATAGAATAAAAAGCCAAAAGACCGCTACAAACAAAGTTAAGATAAAATGCATTGAAAGGTTCAAAAAAGGGCTGTTAAAAGCAGGATGAAAATTAAAATCCATTAAAAGGGCCAAAAAAGCCATTAAAACAGGAAGAAAAACCGATGCCAAAAAGGGTCAATAAGAGATAAAGGTTGAATTCAGAATCCATCCAATCAAACATCGAAGTTAGGGCACGACTACCTAATTAATCAAACGAAACCTGGCTCAAATAATGTAATTCCCGTTTTGTTAGAGCTATTGATGGTGTGCTAACCTAAGCATCTCCTAGCTTTAGAATGTGGGCGGCTTCTATAATTTCATCTGTGAGTTGATGTGCATTCTTCGCGATAACAGTGCATTCATGTAGAAAGAGCTCACAGGAGCAGGAGGGGCATTTTGGGCAGCGGACTCCCAGGTTTCTCTTTACAGTGTTGTAAACATTATTGAAATGCTCCATAAGACGCTCATTGAAGCAACGCCCGGTTTGGACCACGTAAACCTTGCCACAGCTCAAAGCAATTTTATATACCACCCCAACTTTGCAAGGAACGAAAGGTGCCTGGTGTTTAACGGGGAAGGTTTGCCCTCGCAACGCTGAGACAATTACGCAGCGACAAAGCTTGGATAGCTTGTCGGGCGCCGAGAACACAACGTGGACACCTACTTTTTGCCCGATCTGTTTATATCTGTGAGAAAGGTTGTGCAGGTAATGCACCACAGCAACCTTGTGTTGGTGGTCTGGGCAAGCACTCCCTTCTCCTCCTTTCAGTTTCTTTAAGAGGAAGCCAGCTGCTGAAATCAGCAGGTGCTCAGGGTAGCCAGCTTTTATCAGCCGATGAGTCTGCTCTTTGAAGGTTTGACACATAGAGTGTGGACATGATTTCATAATGGCATTTTTCAAGCATAGGCTCACGGTGATTCTCTTAATGATATTCGAGTGAGCCGAACTGTAAGGCAACCGGGACTTGCCCCTTCTCGGTTCGTACCACCAACAAAGGTGGTTTTCTGCCCTCGACAGCCTTAAGTCAAGAAAGCGTAAAGATCAACTCTCAGGTAACTCATGGGACAGAACGAAAGGCGCGAGGCTGTGCAATATCAACACAACTTAGTCTGCTCGACAGTAGACCCATAGAGTGGTTATAACCTCGAGTAACCATTTCTTTACTTGGACGGTAAGGTTACAACTTCAAGTAAAGAAGTTGTAACTTCTGAATTCTCACTTTTACGTATTATTTTCTCAACCGCCCTCACAAAGCTCTTTGTGTAAAGGCGTGTTTAGTTGCGCGCTTTACTGTGAACAAAGCACCACTGTTCTATCGAAACAAATTGTGCGTCTGAGATGTTGCCTAGTGATGTTTCTAAGGAAAATAAAGTGCTTGGGGATCTGACGTGAAGGAGATTACTCACTACCTGCGTTAACTTCGCACTTTTACTGAACTGCTTTTTCTACTAGGGGCATACACATAAGAAAGGCATACAAAAACTATTTAACACCTTAAACCTTCTTCAATGCAGCGATTAAACTTTGCACGGGGCAGGTGAACTTCATTAAACTTAATTAAGCAAGCCTTACGACTGAGGCTGTTTACATACAACAAAGGGAGAGTTCATAAAACAGTATTTGCATCGAGACCCATGTGTAAGGTACTCCAACCACTGGAAACAAAAAATAAGTACACAAACGAAGCTATTAAGCACACTCCCTCGTAATATCGGCTACGTACACAAACACGGTGCTCAGTAATCTTTCATTTTACGAGATAACCAAAAACCGAGCGGCCTGAATTAGATTACACTGCCCTCGCAACGTCGCCTGTTTTTTTTTTTTTAGTCCGCCGAACTATAGTTCGAAACCTGGGCATCTCTGCCTTTCTCTGCTGCCGGAAGTGGAGTCGACGTGGCTGATAATCTGATTTGAGGCCTGCGTTCGAAGATTTTAGTCCACAATTCGTGGCTGACCCCCCCCCCCCCCTCCCCCCCTTTCTTCCCGTGACGAGATAAGTGCAGCTGGACATGGATACTGCTGGGCGGCTGGGAAAGAAAACAGTCATGACCGTAGGTCGCGCCTTCTCTAAAGCAGACTTACAAGCGGTTCTGCGGGAAAACGTTGCACGTCAGCGCAGCGCGGAGTTCGGAAATGACTACGGAGAGCGGAACAAAATCAGCAATAAAAGAAAAACCTCCGACCGAACACCACATCGGCAGAGCGTCAGCAGTGTTTACATTTACACTAATATCCTGTATTCGGCAGAGAGGAAAAAAAAACGCCTACGCATTGCCGCGTTATTTTATCAAAAGCACCAACTTGCCCAACTTAATTCTTTCATCACGCTCCTTTCTAGTACATTGGGCCCTGTTCTCCCCCATTTTATTTTACGTGACCTCCCAACTACATATGTGAATTTGCTAGCCATCACAACGTGCCGTGCCAGGATTCTCACCTTCGTGCTGAACAATCGCTTGGTTCCGTTGGAAGTTCAAGCCTTGTTTTCCCCCTGCGCTCCATCAGTTCAACATGCAAGACGCATCGTCAAGATTATGAGGTCAGAGCCGTGGCGGCAAGTAAAGTACTAAAAAAGTGGGATCAAAAGCACCAACTAGCCCAACTTAATCCTTTAATCACGCTTCTTCACAATGCGTAAATCAATGTTGTAATTCTAAAAAAAAAATAGGTTTTTTCTAGGTAAAAATGTGGCTTTTTAAGCATAGTATTAACTGTGTTGAAAGACACCAAAAAAAAAACGGCGAATATTCTTAAGTAGTAGCCGGTTAATTCATTTTTGATAATTAACCTTTTAACCAGTAGAGTTAGGCGCCTAGTTTTAATTAGAGATTTGTAGCCGGTCGTTAGTAATAGTCATATCAGTTTCTTAATTTCGAAAACGCCATTAGCCTTGGCGCTGTGGATCAGCAAAATTTGGCTTTTTCGACTAGTTACGAGCACTGGAAAGGTTGCTTCTCCCGCATGCTTTTCGAAAACGCATGTATTTTGGCACGATGTAGCCATTATTTGCCGAACAAAAGCGCCGAGGATAATTTCGTTTTCGAAATTCTAAAAACTGATATGGCTTTTACTGACAACCGTCTTCAATTCTCTAATTGCGGCCAGTTGCCTAGCTGTGATAGATTTAGAAAGTTAATTACCAGAAATTAGTTAACGAGCTTACTACTTAAAACAATTTGCCGGCTTTCCGGTGTCCGTCAACATTTGTAATACTATGCTGCAAAAGCTTATTTTTACCCCAAAAAAGCGTATTTATGAAAATTACTTAGTCTTCCCTGAAACACCTGCTATGTTCTACAAAGCATAGATGCGATACAGTTTGTATTAGGCTAGAGAACGTATCTTGTGCTGAATGACTTTTTTGCGATTTGGGACACAACATCACACAGTGTACGTTGTGATGGTTGTAGGATACGTAGGTTGCAGGGTACGTGTAGGATGGTTGTGCTCTTTACACCATAGCGTACAGTTTCTTTTCCGCAAAAAATAAACGGCCACAAGTTGGGCTTCTGCCGCACGAGGCGGATTTAGGGTTCCTTGACGGTGGAGCTTTGCTCTGATCCATCAAGACAACGGTTTGGTCCAAGACCCTTTTCCTAAGCATCTCACCGCAGAGAGCCGAGCACCAGGCAGAGGGAAATCTTGTAGCCATTAAAAAACCGATGAGTACCCGGCGGCACTGGAGATCGAACCCAGGACCTCCCGAATGCGAGACGCATGCTCTACCACGGTCACGTGCCATCACGTGACAAGCGCCAGGCGCGTGAACATGCCGTGCACCTGTTGCGATCGTTTCGGTAAGCCAGGCTGCCGCAAATACTGTAATCTTCAGACATCTGAACGTCTCAGCCAGTAGCAAGAGACGGGCAGCACCGCAGCGACAGCTTACGCAGAGATAGGCACTTTACGCAGCAGAGCGTAGAACACTTGCGAATTTATTGACGCGATAAAGTTAAAGGCCCCGTTCTCTAGAAAATTCGGTGCGGTGAGCGTTGTGAGCGAAACCTCACGGGCACGGCTCTGGCAGGTAGGTCCCCAGAGAGCAAGCTAGGAGGCACGTGAGCCACCTAGGCTCATTTCCACTACATGCGTCTTCATAATAGCGGAAAAATTACGAATGTGCACGATCTGACTGAATCGGCACTTCGGTTTTCTTCGTTAAATCCTCCTGGGGTGCGGAGAGCAAATTTAGCCGCACCATTTTTTTTAAAACGTTCAGGATATTGTAACTCGAAACCAGAACGCGGCTAAATTGTTTTTTTTTTCTGGGTTTTCAACTTCCAGCTGTATGGACTACAATGCACAATATATAGGAAAGTATGATAACCTCGCAATACATGGCCAGGTTTGAGCCCTCGCCGCTCTAATCTGTGTAGCTGTGTGTCGGTTGCCATCTTACGAATACCGACAGGTGGTTAAAAGTGCTTTACCGCTCGTTGAAATGAACTTTAATTCGCTTGCATTGTATAGCCGGTACAGTAAAACGTGATCACAGTGACTCTCGCCTCTCTGATAGCTCATAAAGAACATGGAGATGCTGTGACTTTGGCCATACTCACTAAGGAAAACAAATATTCCAAAACAGCTGTCTACAGGGCTCAGCCTCCTTGCATGGCTACCACGCCTGCGTTTCCATTGTCGAATATATAAGACAAATTTCCCACTGCCGTGTCCCAAGGGGATGCCTGTCTCTTCATTATATGCAGGTTCACTATTTATCCACATTTTATTGCATTTTTCTGCCCCAGGTGCAACGAGAATTACGAACCCTTTTGCCGACGTAGCGCTCACCGAGTGTCTAGCACGAAGGTTTCCAGTTTTCCACCTTACACCTCCACTCTTTCGCACTGCACTGGGGGCATCTTCCAGCGTTGCGTCTGCGCCACACGAAGTTGCCTCCGAACGTGCAAATAGCTCGATCAAAGTTCAGCCGCTTTACCCTCGACTTCCAGCACACGGGACGCAAGCAGCCTTTTACATTCCGAAGCTGCTTCGGTGCTCTCTCGTTACCCGGAGAGCCGCGTCGACCTCGAAGTCTGCGCGCGCTGGGTCGGCACAAAGTGCGCATTACCTCGCTGATGGCAGTGTAGCGTGACGAAAGGCAAGCGGCGCGAGGAGGCTGCTTTCTCGTAGTTTCACCGCCGGGGGTGATGAAACCACAAAACATGCGATGGCTACCCAAGAACCAAATGACGTGAATGATTTAACAAGAGGCAACCTTTTTGTTTTGCTCCCAATACCGCTGGATAGATCGTAGCATGTTTGTTGTTGTTGTTGTTGTTGTTGTTGTTGTTGTTGTTGTTGTTGTTGTTGTTGTTGTTGTTGTTGTTGTTGTTGTTGTTGTTGTTGTTGTTGTTGTTGTTGTTGTTGTTGTTGTTGTTGTCGTCGTCGTCGTCGTCGTCGTCGTCGTCGTCGTCGTCGTCGTCGTCGTCGTCGTCGTCGTCGTCGTCGTCGTTGTGGTCGTTGTTGTTGTTGTTGTTGGTGGTGGTGGTGGTGGTGGTGGTGGTAAACATGGCAAACACCAAAGGAGCCTTAATTTTGAAATACGTACAGCCGCGGTCAAAAATACGCGGCCCACGGCTCCGGCGCAAAGAGCGGCTGCGGGGCCGCACCGCGGCGCTGCTACCTGCGTCGGGCGCTCAGTGCGAGGGTGTAGAGAGTGACGACAAAGCTTCGCCCTCAGTCTTCACTGAGCACGCCACACGGCTGATGAATGTTAAGTGCAGCGTTCAACTGTTTCGCGGCTGACGGTCCGTACGAAAGAGAGCTCCGCAAAGCGTGCTGCGTGTGACTTTTATCGCCAACTCGGATATCTCTTATTCCCTATGCACAGACTGGCTACGGCAGGCGTGCGTTCTGCAGTTCGACTAAGCGCGTCTGCCTGCGACGCGTCCGGGTTCGGTTCGCATTCCATACTTACGCGCGTCTCGCGTTCGTGTACGCCGCACTCCAGCGCCCGGTGCTTGGTCGGGTTAACTCTAATTAGTAGCTGGAGCTCGCTCCTTTAAAATTGTTAATTCAAAGCTAGAAAAAATCTAAGCACGTTCCTGCTGCAACCAAATTACGAGTAACACACCACCAGAAACAAAACAGGCCTTCACCGAGTTCACAGACCGGGGTCCTGACGCGACAATAACTTGTTCTGCGCTATTTCTTGAGCACCGTAATGCCCTTGCACCAAGGCTCACCACGCATGGGCGCGCGGGACATACGAGAGCGAAGCAGAATCGAGGCGGCAACGGCGAACCGCGCGCACTCCCCTTCAGCAGAACGCCGCACTTGACAATTATCAGTCGTGTTGCGTCCCCAGGAGAGAGTGAGGGCGAAGCTTTGTCGTCACTCTGTGCACCCTCGCAGCCAGCGACCGACGTAGCCCGACGGAGGTAGCAGCGCCGCGGTGCGGCCCCGCAGCCGCTCCTTGCACCGGAGCTGTGGGCCGCGTATTTTTGACCGCGGCTGTACTTCCAGATAAGTCTTTCTTTGAACTGCAAACCCATGGCAAAAGAGGAGAGAATTTCTATTGTTTCAACTTTCCCACATGAGTCACAACGAGCCTCCTCTATCTCTCTTCTTTTTCTCCTTTTCTTTTTTTCTTTTGCCTTTTCCGCTTTTGTGTATGGTGCATTCTTCTCTCTAAGGTATACCCAGGCTACACACCTGCACCTAGGCGTTTCAGTTGAGGCTCCGGGTTGGTTTTGTTCGCATGTAGATCTGTAACAACGGCAGAAATCTGAGCACATGAGAGTTTTTCTCTTTCGTTCCTTTCCTGCATTTTGACATCATCGAAATGTGGTCGCATAGCACGCTGAAGCCGTAAACAAATGCTTAGTACCAAAACATCGTTGCCACCGAGTCATTAAGAGGCGTGTCGGTACACGCGTGGATGTCTTGATATGAACAAATGATTACTACGACGACACGTTGTAAAGATTATGTAAAGGTAAGTTCAGATATGCAGACACTGTATCCTTGATGGTGCTCGCTCACACTCGTTGGTGCGGCAATGTACGGGTGATGCGGAAACATGGTTAGCGTTATGGTAGCCACACTGACAACACATTGGATTGTCGTTTTCCTGTACCCTTATACCTGGCTACTTGAATTATCTTCTTTATTTCTTTTCAGGCTTAAATCTGACGACTAAATTCGTTCCGCATTCTTTTAGAAAAATTGCCCTCTCCAATGTTAATATCTTTCTTGGAGATGCATGCATCGACCGACCATATTGTTTTTGTTCTTCTCAGGCCTGAACGACATAACGCCTCAAAGGTAATGGACAGAAGTGACGAAGTGACATTGAGAGGTAAGACAGGTGGACAGATGGGCGACAAAGTTTAAGCATAACGTTCGCACCATCTGCATTCCCGTCTCTCCATCATAGAAGTGGTCACAGTTCCCGCATGCTAATGCTAAGTCATGCGACGGAATCACTGCGATATCGTCGTGAAACCCAAACTGACTTTTTTGCAGAGACAATGGCAATCAGTGACAGAGCACGCTGCAGCGTGGCGGTACTACTTAATCGGAAAACATTGCGCACCACTCAAGCGCGATCCAATGAAGCGGAGGAGAAACTTCTCCGACAGCCAGAGGGTGTGAATTGTAATTCATGCAAGTGAGTTTCGGCGCACTTCTTGCCGTGACAATCTTAGGCGGATTTTGTGCATGCCATTAAAATGCCCGCGACACAAAGGCAGAAGAACCAGCATACGTAGCGCTACCTCCAACGTGATTTTATTTGGAAGCCTGTCCGAACTTGAAGTGGGCGCGCCTAGAACAGACTGAAAAGGAACATAATGTGTAAGGAAGCCTGGGTGCAAAAGGCATACTGCGAAATGCCGATTACGATAGTCGTGGCACGCTTATCCCCCACGTCTAAGCTTCGTCGTACAACACCAATGCCGTGATGAACCTTGGTAACCCTGTGGCACTTCAAACGATAACCCCCCCCCCCCCCCCTCCGCAGCGATTTCGGCAGAAAGATTTTGTTCAGCGGTCGCCATAACGCTTACATGTTTCATCCCTATTCATCCTGAGCGGACTAGCCTTCTTCAAACACGTGTCTTAGTGCATGGGAAATGTTCGTCGACTTGTACAGTTTGTCGAAGAACTTCATGCGGGTGCTTGATGAACCGAGTATTCCGCTCTTCTACATAGTTTTATCCAGTTATGAAGGCATACGCTTGTATATACAACTGTATGATTATACAGTATAGTTATATCGTAGTCAAAGGGTTCAATTTTGACGATCTCAACTGCCGGGCTTTTCAACTCAAGCCACTGTTTGGCTTCTGGAGGCCTGTAAAGTGTACTTTACTTTTTTCATGTTACAAATAAGGACATGATTATGACACGATATGGCATGACATGATATGGCACGATATGGTATGATATGACATGATATGAGATGATATGACAATGTTTTATGACACTACGTTATATGATATGAACACCACAGCGGTGGCCTGGTGGTTCGAGCATCAGCCTCACATGGAGGAAGTGCTGAGTTCAATCGCCTGCTTTCCCCTGGCCCACAGCTTCGATGAAATGCTTGGGAAATGGGTATTTGACCCCACCTTGTGCAATAAAAGCTACCTTGTATCATGGCGCCATTTGACCAAAGCTTCCCTTGCGTCATTAAAACTCATCATCATCATCATTATCATTATCATGACATGATATAATTTGAGGGTTGATTAGGGCAGCATCATCAAAATATCGGAAAAACCCAGTACTGATGTCATCTCCCGTTTCAGAAAACTGAAACGCCAATATTTCCCGTTTAACTCATAGTATAATTGCAATCCGCAGAGATCGAAGCACTCAGAGAAAACAGCTGGAAATGCTAGACTGCCGTCATTCATCGAACGTCCCCTACTTCCGATGTCGGGTCATAAACATTATAAGCAAGACGTGAGTAAAGATCGCCACGTGCAGGCAGGACAAATCCTTTTGCTTGTCCGGTTCAGGGTCATAGAAAAGAGATATCCCGGAAGTGTTTTGCCACGCTTTTCCAGAAATGGTTCAATCGATGAGGTGCCCCCGTATGAGCAGGCGAATTTAATTCCCATACCCGCCTAAGTAAGAAAAACAGGCTACGCTTGACAGCGTGCTATAATAACGCCCAGTTGAGAGCACGAGATGATGAAAAATGAGATACTCGCATGCATGTTCGATGCAAATGAGTTGGTCAATGTTTTCTTTTCAGTGAGTTAGAATCAATACGAGTCAGATCGCGGAGCTTTTTCCAACCATTCCATGTTGGCAAACAAAGTAATCTTAAAGACCATCTGCCCACAACGGCTCAACGGGCGTAAAAGCTTTTTCGTGGCTACTCTCGACCGTCTCTTCCATTATTTGTTTCTAAACTGTGACATTCCCACTTACAAGATTAGTCATATGTTCCTCTGGAATATGAGTGCCGTTATAGCCGTTCTCCTAGAAGGTCAAAAGCTCGCGCTTTTCTGCGAGAAATGATAAAATAGTTATTCACGTGGACTGGCGATGGACACTTTCATGGGGTGAATGGGAGTCCGCTGCCATTATCGTAATCGGTTCCTCTCCCATGACCAGAGCCAAAACTTCGAATATCCTTTATCAGAGCGGACAGCTAGGATGTAAGTAGGGCAGCTGGGGAACTCCCTGCGCACGTATCTCTCCGTAGCAATCCAAAAGTGGCGACGCCTGATAACCACCCAATGGCTGGAGATAGAGCCGATAGACAGGCGACATCGCGACAGGCGCCCTTTACTATAGTCTTCTGATTTCGCGCGAGAAGCGTGTGGGCTAGCTCGTGTGCATGTGCACCGTACCGTTAATGGCAATTTAACCGCATATCTCATTTTTATGCCACGCCGCCATAGAAACGCGGTCGCCTCGACCGGGACGACGGAGATGTTCAATGGGCATGGAATGCGAATTTCGCGCGCGCGCGTGTGTGTGCGCGTGTGCGTGTGTGTGTGTGTGTGTGTGTGTGTGTGTGTGTGTGTGTGTGTGTGTGTGTGTGTGTGTGTGTGTGTGTGTGTGTGTGTGTGTGTGTGTGTGTGTGTGTGTGTGTGTGTGTGTGTGTGTGTGTGTGTGTGTGTGTGTGTGTGTGTGTGTGTGTGTGTGTGCGTGCGTGCGTGCGTGCGTGCGCGTGCGTGCGTGCGTGCGTGCGTGTGTGTGTGTGTGTGTGTGTGTGTGTGTGTGTGTGTGTGTGTGTGCGTGCGTGCGTGCGTGCGTGCGTGCGTGCGTGCGTGCGTGCGTGTGTGTGTGTGTGTGTGTGTGTGTGTGTGTGTGTGTGTGTGTGTGTGTGTGTGTGTGTGTGTGTGTGTGTGTGTGTGTGTGTGTGTGTGTGTGTGTGTGTGTGTGTGTGTGTGTGTGTGTGTGGTGTGTGCGTGCGTGCGTGCGTGCTCGCGCCCATACCTATGTCGTTATGCGCCAAAGAGAACTCCTTTAACAGTTAGTTTTCACTTTAATTGTTAACTTCTTAGCGGCGGCTGGACACAGTGCCGTTGATGAAGTCTTCGATGCAAAACAACTGGCCGCTTGTGTTATCTTGGTGGAGCCACCGACGTGTAGCATCTGCGCAGACACTTTCAGCACCTTTCGTTGTTCAAAAATTCATGTAAGCGAGAAATGGCATTCCGCGGCAACGCCCCCGCGGTCAAAAGAAAATCAGACTCCCGCAGCGAGAACGACGTGTATAAAGTGGCGAACGCTGTGCGCCTCCCACACATTTTTTTTTTACCGCTGTTTGTGGGCTTTGACGACGTAGCCGTTTCGTTGGCTGCAAATACGATCAAGCCTGCATTAGCGACCACCGGCCTGAAGAAAAAAAATAAACACAGGACTCGGTGGGTAACGCGAGTTTTACGACCCAACAGATCTGAAGTTCCTTTAGGTCCCTCGTAAAACAAATGAAAGAAAAAAAAAAGAAAATTTACCGGTGTCTCAATCTCGTCCTAATACGCCTGACGATTTGTGACATGTCGTTTTACACCTTCCAGCAAGGTTCACGTTTGCTACATGGGATCTTTATGGTTTCTCTTCATTTCATGTATGTGCCTTTCTGAATCAGCCTTTTTCTTCTTGCCTTTACCCCGCCCTATCTTTTCTTACTTTTCGTATTTAATTCTTTTTGTTTTTTCCTACTTTCTTCTAAGTTTTTTTTTCTGCCGTTTACTGGTTTTGTTTTCCTTTTTTCTTCAACACCTTTCTTCGATAATTTTTTTATCCGCCTTTACGAAAAAAATACGACGACAGTCTTTGGGCAACTAGTTATGACTCCCAGGTTTCTTATTTGCGCTTCGAGGTGCATTCCTGATGACGCTACAAAAATGCTCATGTAAAATTGATTTTCGCTATAGGGAGATCAGAAGTGCGAGACGGGCGTCAAAATACGTAAAGAAATGTCGCTATAAGAAAACAAAAATTTTATAATAAAGCAGAAGCACTTTAGCAGATTATTGAAAGCAGCACACCAGCAAGCCTTCCTGCGAAAGACAGAACTGAAATGACAGCGAGGGAACCACACCGGGCAGTATCCTCTCTCTTCCGAATCGTTAAGCAAAGCTCTTGCCTGTGTCATAGTCAAGGAAGCAGCGGTTCACAATTTCCCAACCGAATGAGCATTTTGTAAAACATATTGAGAGCATCGCACGTGGTCGCGTTCCTATCTCATTTATTACCTTCCATCAGGATGGAGACAAGTAAACCGCACCGACTGTACACATTGCGCTGCTGCTACCTCTCAGTGCATAATGTTCATACTTGTCGCATAGTGTGTACTTTCGTGCAACTAACGTGTGACTTACATATAACATGCAGTAAACCTGAATTCTCGGTGCCGAAGAAATCAGCAGCTATAGGGCTAGCACTCATTTCCTGCAAGTAAGCATTCAAGGAACTTATTTTTCGACTTCCGTGCCACGTTTTCAAGGTTTATGTACCGGCTGTGAAAGAAAAGGGAGAAATCACCTAAAGGAACTGAACTATAGACGACGTAGTCTCTTATAAGCCTGGTTCTTTGCGCACCGCTAGTGTTAATATATCCGGGGCGTTTCGCAGACAGTCGTATAATACATGGCTATTGTCAGTAACTTTCAGACCTTTCATTATAACTCATTAAGAAAATTAACATATCAGGAACAGTAGTGCATGCGAGCATTCTGAGCACGTGGAGCAAGCAATTTTCTCCCATTCATTTTTTTGTACTATTCTTAACATTTAATAAAGCGAGGTTGTGAAACTAGTTACTATACCTATCCGGTTGTAATGCATTCCTCTCCTCTTTGATAAAAGGCGTAAAAAGCTCGGGGTAGCGTTCTCTTCAGAAATGATACGAAATCTTTAAACGAGATTAGGTCAACAGCAGCGACGGCACAGCGGGCCACACATATTCCTGGCTCAGCTCTTTAACGTTACCTCACGTTTCTGTGTGTATCATAGTTTGGCGCTCATTAGCACTCATCTTCGGCTTCGTCAGTATCTGCAGGCAGTGGAATCGTGTTAGATTATGTAAGCCCGCCCACACATGTAGAAAGCTATAAACTCTTCCGCAGGCGCAAAAACTTTTTTGCATGCGTTTTTTATTTTAGGAATGACTCCGTTAATGCATATTCTCTGTGCCGGATAGTCCTGTTCAAATGACAGCCAGGAAGCCGGTATGCTAGACTTAACAACGTTACGGAGCTTTGCTTTTTGTCATTGATAATTACATGTTGTTTATATAAGTACGTCATTATTTTGCTGTACACGTTGAACTGAGGCACTGAAGCACTGAAGCAACTGAACCATTGCAGAATTATGAAGATTTATCTCCAATAATTTCGTTCCTCAACTACCGCATGCTTTCGTTAAATAATCACATGATCCCAAATTATGAGCCTGCGTATTGCGTGTATAATGTGCATGACTTTACCTGTTTCAGTTGCGCAACCACGCTACATGTTTATCACTTTCTACGATTTGAGGGGCGCTTGGGAACAATTGCAAGCCGAGCTTGCAATATTCATTATGTCTGTGAACTTATAGCAAACGAACTTGTCACCTGTGTCTTCTTTTTTCTTTTGCAGTATGAGTAGTTTTCTTTTTTCTGTTGCAACAATGATGAGGCCACGTAGTGCAATATAAAAACGAAGACAAGAGATATACTGCACGAACCACAGAGAGACTTAGTATGAGCCTTAACTGCAAAGGCTAACTTGACTGAAAGGATTATACGAGCCGATAATGCAGCCCCAGCACTGGCATTTTTTGTGCGCTATGGTCTGCTTAAGGAAGTCTTAGTGGGCGCTAATTTTTCTGCGGATATTCTATCAGCTGACTGCAGAATCAAGAGCCAGTGTCTTCCTAGCGAGCTTTGACAGATGCTCGCTCGGGATAAGCCAGCCTGCTTCGTAGAATGCGCCGGATGCCAGCCTCCTCACATTAGCTGTTTAATTCACGTTTTTTTTTTTTACAATATGCATTTCCTTCTTCAGCTGACTAAATTCCTGTGGCATCACAAAAAGTCGACAAAATTGAGACCAGTGAACTGCACAATTATTTATTTATTTATTTATTTATTTATTTATTTATTTATTTATTTATTTATTTATTTATTTATTTATTTATTTATTTATTTATTTATTTATTTATTTATTTATTTGTTTATTTATTTGTTTATTTATTTATTTATAGATACTGCGATGTAGTACAGATCATAGCAGGGTGGAAAAACAAACAAAATACAAGCATATAAACACACTCAAATTCATAACTTTTGCAGATACTTTTCAAACATAAGTAAAAAATTATGATTAACAGTATCGCTATTAAGTTTGTTTCATTCAGTAATTGTCCCTGGAAAGAAAAAAAAACGAATATTTAAATCAGTTATTTCGCGCGTTCGAAGGGGTTAGTTAGGGGGTAGTGAGCATGGATTATTTATGTATTTCTTTCTTCGTTCGCTCATAGGTTTGTTTTTGTTCGTTCGCTGGTTTATCGCTTGCTGTTTATTGCGGGAACCAAAATAAAAAAGGCATACATCCTCAAGGCCAATTCAATTAACGACATCGTTTCCACTGCCCGACTACAGGCAGCAGATTTGCGCTATAGGCAGAGACGCGCTTACTCTCTCCGCACTCACAGGAAAACGTTCGGCAGTTTGCCGTGCAAACATAGCTCCACTCACGAGAGAGGAAACGCGTAGACGACCGAGAAGCGGTGGCAAAACAAATTACGGCACATGTCAACAGACGACTCCGCTCTCGCCGCGTTGGGGCACTATAAGCAGCAGCGGCACAGAACAATTTCGGGCCTCTCCTTCACGCAGTTCATCTTCAGGTGTCACTTCCGAGTTCATTAGTTCCGTCGTGATTAGTTTCGGCCGTGGTGAAGACGATCTACGGCACTGTACAGAGGTCTCGCGTGTGACCTTTGCCAAAGAGGTGAATATGAACCGGGTCTCCCCGGTAAACTTCGCGCGCTTTCGCTCTAATGTTAGTAGGGGCCAGTACCCAGCCCCAAGCTTCGGAAGACGTCTGAGTGCGGGGCTGTTTCGGACTGCGGGACTTCCCTTTGCGCTGGCGACGTTTCACCTTGCGCTATAATTGCCCGAGCGCGCGTTCTTGGTGACCCGCTTCAAAAAACACGACAGGGCGTCGAGTGGAACACGCCAGACACCCGGCGAGCGGGAGAAGCCGCCGAAAGTCAGTGAGGAAGGAAGGGAGGGAGGTCGCAAACACGGCGCGACATGAGAGCGAGTGGTTCCCGGACGGAGCTCGTGCCAACGCGAGGAACCCCTTTTAGAAACGGCGCGCATTTCACAACCGGCCGAGCGCTCGCAATATAGATACGCGGTGCGCTTTTTTTAGGAGGGGTGCCCGCAATCGTCATACGGGGGGTCGGTTTTTAATAATGACCCGCCATCTATTTTTTTTTTGTCTGCTTGCTATTCTGTTCGCTTTGTTGTTTTTGCTTTAAGTTCTAGTCAGCGCCATATCTTTGGGCGAGACGGGAAGCAGGTCGACGCGAGGCATCCGCAAAGTGCACGATTGCATATCTCGGACGTAGACAGATGCAGGCGCGTCTCCGCGTAGCGCTCATGTATACCCGGAGGTCGGCTACATTAATCACGTCCACGGCTCCAGAACACGTCCGGAAAGCTGCGACAGCTACCGAGCCCTGCGTCCTTTCGGACGTTCACTTGCAAACGTTTCTCAACGTTTATCAACAATGCGCACAGAACAGTGTATTAAAGGTTTACGCGTGTGAGTGTGTGCCTGCAAACGCTGCGCATTCACGCCTGCTTCGTTGGACGCTCTTCCTTTAAAATTCCTCCCCGCACACGTCAGATGGCGCTAGTAGAATATTGCTTTCATCTCTAATGACAATATCTGTCTGCGTAGTATAAAGGCATAGGGCGGGTTGCGACACAAACCATACCTAGAATAGGCGGGCTGGTCCCTCCCGCAAACACCCGACACCACGCATGGTATGAGCAGGTACTTCTATCATTTTTACAGCGAGAGCTGTTAAACGTTCCTTGGTTTCGCGTCGTAGTAGTATGTCGTTGTCTGTCGTAGTCGTCGGCGCAACCAATGGGTGCATTGCCACGGGAACCACTTGGATAGTGTTTACCATGCAAGGAGGAAGGTATGACGTGAGCGCAGAAATGTATAACCGGTTGGTGGCTACCACAGGAATCATCCGGATTGTTGTTACCATGAAAGGAGCAGGGTATTGAGAGAAAGGAGGAATCATCAGCAGGAGGATGGTTACCCTAGAAGCGGAAGGCTATGGTGATGGCGTGATAATTATCATCAGCCTGACTACGCCCACTGCGGGGCAAAGGCCTCTCCCATGTCTCTCCAATTAACCCTATCCTTTGCCAGCTGCATCCACCCTTTTCCTGCAAACTTCTTAATCTCATCCGCCCACCTAACCTTCTGCTGCCCCCTGCTACGCTTGCCTTCTCTGGGAATCCACTCCGTTACCCTTAAGGACCATCCGTTTTCTTGCCTGCGCAATGCATGCCCTGCCCAAGCCCATTTCTTCCTCTTGATTTCGACTAGGATGTCATTAACCCGCGTTTGTTCCCTCACCCACTCTGCCCGCTTCCGGTCTCTTAACGTTACACCTATCATTTTTATTTCCATAGCTCGCTACGCTGTCCTTAACTTAAGTTGAACCCTTTTCGTCAGCCTCCACATTTCTTCCCCATGGGTGAGTATCAGTAATTTACAGCTGTTCTACACTTTTCTCTTGAAAGATTTTGGTAAACTGCCATTCATGATCTGAGAGAAGCTACCAAGTGCGCTCCACCCCATTCTCATTTTTCTAGTTATTCCACTATCGTGATCCGGATCTGCGGTCACTACCTGTCCTAAGTAGACGTATTCCCTTATCACTTGCAGCACATCGTTACCAATTGTAAACTGCTGTTCTCGTTCGAGACTGTTGAACATTAATTTGGTTTTCTGCATATCAATATTTAAATCTACCATTCTGCTCTGCCTCTCTAACTCATTGATCATGCTTTGCAGTTCATCTCCTGATTGGCATAGCAAGGCAATGTCATCAGAGAATCGCAGATTACTAAGGCATTCTCCATTAACTCTTGTCCCCAACTGTTCCTAATTCAGGCATCTGAATACATCCTGTAAACAGGCGGTGAATAGCATTGGCGAGATCGTGTCTCCTTTCCTGATATCCTTTCTTATTGGAATTTTATTGCTGGCTTTATGGAGGACTATGGCATCTTCCAGTATTTTGACATAACGCTCTTCTACACCCTTGTTCCGCCATGTCTTCATGACTGAGTTTCTACTGAGTCAAATGCGTTCTAGTAATCTAAAAAGGCTTATTATAGGGGATGGTTATACTCTGCGCATTTCTGTATCACCTGATTGATAGTGCGAATATGGTCTGTTGTCGAGTACTTTTAAGAAAGCCTAAGACTAAGACTGTCCTGACTGTATAAGCAATTATGTTAGTATTTTTTTATTTATGCATATACCTACATCGCCCATGGGCCATTATTGTAGGAGGATTATAAACATAGTAATATACAAAAGTCATGGACAAAAAAAAAGAAAACCAAACAAAACAAGAACAAATAATGCAAAGCAGTGTAACTAATGTAACGAAACTCATTGAAAACATGCCTCAAGCAGAGCTGAGGAAAACATTGGAGAAGTAACATTGACGATTTTTTTAGGCAGACGATTCCATTCGTTTATCGTGAAAGGGAAAAATGAATGGGCAAAAACATTCGTACGGCAAGCAATCTCTCTCATTTTTTTCGGGTGATCAGATCTAGAGGAAATATAATGTGGGGCCTTCAGGTAAACAGTTTAATCTATTCCAGTGTCACCGTTATATACACTGTGTAAAAATTTCAAGCTCAAAAATTTTCTCCTTAGGGACAGGTGCTGCCTTATAAGCAAACCCTTACCTACCTTATAGGCAACCTTATAGGCTGCCTTATAGGCATATCTCATAGGCAACGGACGGTAAGCTGATCGGTCTAGAATTTTTCAAGTCCTTGACGTCTCCTTTCTTATGGATTAAATGATGTTAGCGTTCTTCCAAGCTTCTGGTACCTTCGAGGTTATAAGGCATCGCGGATACGAGAGCGTAAGAAGGCGCAACCGGTGGTCGGCTGCCACGGGTGCCAACCGTAGGATAGTTACCCTGGAAGGACGAAGAGGGTTACCATGGAAGGAGGCTTTATGGCGAGAGAGCATACGAAGGTGTAATCAGAGGATGTTTACAACGGTAACCGTCCGGAAAGTGGTTACTATGGGAGGAGGACATTGTGGAATTGTAAAAATCCCCAACTGGAGGATGATTACCGTGGAAGGAGGAGGGTATGGCGAGAGCGTAAGAACTTGTAACCGGTACTTGGTTGCCGATTACAATCTGCGTGCGTGCGAGCGTGCGTGCGTGACCGGCTCATTTTCGTAATTCTAGTTTGAAAGACAAAATATGTATGATTAGTCGCTGCTATTCTCAATAAACTGCAAAGGTGTTAAAATCACATAAGTGTCTCAAAAAGCAGCCGTCAGACTATCCCCACTGTAGCGCTACCAGCCAACACATGTTGGGTGTTAACACGGCTGTTTTCGTTTTCGTTTCCGTGAGTGCGGATTCTAATGGTGGCATGTGGTTGCTTTTCTTCTAACTCGCTTTCTAGCTTGCTGTCATTTTCATGAGGCACATTAGGCGGTTACAAGTATTACTACGTATTTTTATAAGTAGTGAGCGTAGTATGAGGTTAACAGAACGTTATCAAGGCAGCTTTAATGACAGTTACCCGCAGCAACAACTACGGAATGAAACGCGAACACATTTTACTGGATTTAAGAGTAGGGCAGTGCACGCCTTCACAAGTTTTGAAGAGGTATAGGTTCAGAGGAGGTCTGGTTTTTCGACCTATTCCAAAATATTCGCACATGGAGAGGCCGACCAAAACCTTGCAGCGTGAGCGCACTCGGAAATAATGAATAAGCCTAGTTATTCCTTTTCGCGACTGCTACAAGTTATCCGCCTCAGCGGCTGTGCGCAAATTGCGCTACTATGCATAGGTGAAGGTCACGGGTGCGATTCCTGGCTATGGAGGTCACGACCCAGTGGACGCTAGACGCAAGGTGTGAAATTTCTGCATGAGCTAAACTACCGGTGGTCAGCACTTATACGGAACCCTATACTACGGCGCAGTCATGGCCCGTACGAAGCAATGGCCTCTAGATATCTGGATATCTTCTAATTTGGAGTCCTCATCTCTTTAGAAACGACAAGTTGCAATGGCTCATAACTTTACATTGATTGAGACAATCGCAATGCTTGTTCGCACCGTAAGATATAACAAGATGTCCTACAATTGATTGTCATCGCATTCTCTTATTTTTGCTTTTTAATTTTTTTTAGGGTTGTAGCCCTGGCACGTGCGTCGATACTGGTGGATTTGCAATCCACCACTAGCTGCAGCTATCGGATTGCGCGCCCTCACATGTATCTTCAAAGCCCTTTGCGCCGCGCAGTTGAGCCGTTCTTGGCGATGACGCACAGTCCACGTTGTCCGGGCAACCAATAAGAAACAAAAACTGGCATTTGAGCCCCCTAAACTTTTCCATTTTGTGCTTGCACTGCATGTGACGGTTGTTTTCCTCGACGCCATCACCGCAGCAGCGTCATCTGAAAAGCGAGTGCGCATACCCATGGCCTTGCCGATAGCAGGTCTGTCGCATAGCCGGCAGAAATGCTGTTTCTGTTACTGCTGCTGCTACTATGCCGCTATCGCTTCGAGTCGGACACCGAACACGCTGCTGCCAAGCATCAAAGGCGCGGTCGGCAGCTGTTGCCGACGCGGAGGTCCTGAAAAGTAAACTCAACTCGCTGTCAAAACAACGGGGGACACAAGCAGACTCAAACCGCACCACCACGCCACGATCTTGTTTGCGTACCAGGGCGTAATATCACTGGAAAAAAAGAGAGGAAGGAGGGAAGGCGCACTCTGCCTCCCATTTGGTTGGCTGAGTTAACGCTGCTTCTTTTCCAGCCACCCGGCCCGTGCAAAAGTAAAACCATGCGCCAGTTTAAAAAGAAAAAAAAAGCGACGACACAATTTATCCCATAAACTCTTCGACTGATGTAATTTCAATTTCACTCCTTCCGACAGAAACGACGGCTGGGTTGTTGTCATGCGCAGCTCTTCTGTTTACCTTTTATTTTTCTTTAGTTCATCCCTCTGTGCTCCTGGAACAATGCTGTCGCGACGGTGATAAGCACGCGTAAAAGGGCTGACGAAAAGCATGCACTAACACGGAAGTTGCTTGCACCAGCCCTGAGCCGTTCCTTTTCAACTAAACGCGCCGAGTCGAGACGTGCGAAAGTCTCCGCTATAACAACATGGTGCTTGTAACGCTGCTTCCAAACGCATCCAGGCGGTTTGCTTCGAATGCAGAGCCTGGAGTGCTTCTGTTACGTAGTTTTCGTCCACGGAGCTATTTCCTTTTTTTCGACGTCCATGACCGTATAGTGATTACAATTACAGTTACTCTGCTTGCAGTTCGCATGCAAGAATTGATATTAATGTGATCAAGACAATGCAGTACAACACATTGTAAACCTATATATTATTATGTTTATATACGCGTAAAAAAACGACAGTCAAAAACGATCAGCAAGGCACTTAGCTGGCTGCACACATGACGGAAATCAACAGTCACCGAAACCAAGGAACATAGGGGATGTTTTTTTTAAATTAATTTCAGTTTTTCATCAATAGAAGACTAATAAAAATTGCCGATTGAGCGAGTTGGTGGGACATGATTCGAAATGACCAGCGCGGAAGCAGACGAGGACACGAGAAGAGACACTGACGACAGGCGGCACCCTTCCGGTCGTCATTGTTTCTTCTCGTGTCCTCATCTGTTTAATAAAATCAGTAGAAAAACAACCACATGCCGCCTGTGATATCCGAACCCACGACCTCGGAATTTCGCGTTCGGCGATCTACCAACTGAGCTACGGCGACGGCCGTCCTATAATCTGCTTTCGGGTTTATTTATGTGTCGTAATAAGGGAGTAATTACTCATTGCCACCCACCCGAGCGCAGCCATACGTCTACAAAAAAAAAAAGCTATAGAGCTTTCTCAGAAATTTTGTAGTTACAGAAAAATCTGTCCTGGTCAGTGACGAATCCCTCTAACCATTTGACCATTTATGTGTAGTGTAACCCAAACTTGAGAGTGTTCACCAGCGCCACCCTCGTCTATAACGGCGGACGTAGTATGTCCTGCACTACAGCAAGTGCCCAGTAGGAACGTTGCCAAACGTTGAGGACGGAAGCTGTGCGAGAACCACCTTATGAAAAAAAAAAGATATTCCCTATGCTCCTTGGCTTCGGTGACTGTTGGCTTCCGTTAAGTGAGTCATAACGAGCACCTATTTCCATTTTCTTGTCTCCACGAAAGAGATGGAAGAAAAGATGAATCTTCTTCCTTTCTTCTCTCAGTCCCTCCTTTTTTCCTTCCTTACGGCGCGGTTCAGGTGTCCACCGAGACGTGAGACAGATACTGCACCATTTCCTTTCCCCCAAAACCATTTTTCATTTACTGATTGCGTGCAACCTTCTTTTCTTCTTCTTTCAGCTGTCATACCTCATTCTGCCTAGACCCGCAGCACTAAGATAAGCAGCAGCAGAACAACACAAGATTATGAATTTCCCGCTCTTCCACGGTTGAATGTGTTACCCGCTCTTGACCTTCTGTGATCGGCGCAGATGCAGAGAACTAATGCACAAATTTATGGCTAACAAGAAAGGTGTCGTTAACAACTGCCACTTCTCACGGAAAAAGCCTGCATCGTCTAATGTACTAAGCCCTGTGTACGAAACTGTCACCTACAGACGCAATTGTTTTCCCTTGATGCGCAAAGGTAACTCGTCAAGCTCTTCGTCGCTTCGTGTTTCGCTGCTCCCACAGCGTCTGCCTCAACGCCCGTCGCCTAGCGCTCTGCCGGCGGCTTAGCTCTTTCTTGAAAAGAACTCGGCGCAAAGTGGCATTCCACGGAAAATACAAAACGCGGGAACCGGGGAAAGCTCGTGTCGGAATAGGCGCCTACATCTAGGCCATTTATTCCGAAACGCCGAGCGGTTATTGCGTTTCGAGGCTCAATAGACTCGGTTATCCGCAAGACCGTCGTCGGTTTTGGTTAACAAAACTACAGAAGCAAGCCACCTGTGTGGCAGCTGGGACCATTGCCTGGAATGCCCAACATAAGGCTTATCGCTGTTGTTTTTCTTCGTGTTGTTCCTTCGCTCGCTTGTCGCCCCGCACAGACAGGCTCTGAAAGCTGCTTGACGCCAGAAAAGGGATGCTGCGGTGGCGAGGCAGCCTCACTTTCGTCCTCCTCCTCATCCTCCGCTTCCGTGCGAGTCTCTTGAAAGGCTCGAGCGCGTTGCGTGGCCTACATCGAACTGCCGGCGCGCGGCTGCTCGGGTCAGCTCGCCTTTGTAAGGAGGGTGGAAGTGGGGAGGAAGCTCGGCTCGCTGCTATAGAACCCCTTTGAACAAACTTTGCGCCCACAGTTCGGGAAGTCGGTCTCATTTCACTCTCAATGGCGGCGGACTCAATTTTTGCATCGAGTGAAAAACGGTGAGCGCCTGAACACCGCTTGTGGCAACGAAGCGAATCTTGCGGAATATCACGATGCGTCGTTCTTGCTATGCCAAAGCGCAGAATTCCAGAAAAAAAACTGTTTGAGGAGACACGGACGTTCTACTACTTCAGGTGCCTGGAAAAATCAAAAGTACGAATAATTATAAGCGACGCTCTTTACATTAGACAATGTGCTTCGATATCCATACTGTAATTGTACGCGAATATTGTGAAGCAGACGTTGTTTTCTGCAGCCTTTCTTTCTCCGACACTGGACGAGTACTTAACGAGAGTTTTGCAACAAGGTACCTGAGGTAGCAATTCACATCTCAAAGGTTATACGTGGCACGGTATGCTCACAGAATTGGCGCCGACCTCAGAACGGACGGTTAATTCGTATAGCGACATCACATTTTGCATGTGCGCATTCGAACGGTACGTCTACTCTAATTCAGAAAACAAAATAGGAAAAAAACTCTTAAATGTTTCTCACGCAAGTTCACGTCAACAGCGCTTCTGTTTCTTTTGTCTAATTTCTGAAGTCATCACTCGTTCTAGTGTTCACTTGTGCCCCGTACCCTATCACCATTCATTGAGATACCAGTCACCGGTGACTGAAGCACTCTAGGCCAGTGTACTGTCAGCCCCGCCTGTAATCCTTCTTTCTTCTCTTTCCACTGCTGCCATCAGAGCCTGACGCGGGCCCATATCAACACCGGTTGCCCGCCGTTAAGCGAAAGGGCAGCAGAGCTGCGCCGTTCATTTCTCGCGGCAGCACCGACGCTTACCGATCGCCGCCCACCCATCATCGGAGGCGTCGGTGCGCAGTGGTTTGCGAGTCAGGTCGGTGCTCATCAGCTGCACTCTCCCATGTATTGGGATTCCGGCAGGCAGCAGCCCCCTCCCTTGTAATTGGCGTCTCGGCAGAGGCCCGACCCGGCTTCTGCTGCTACCGCTGCCTATCAGTGTCGGCGGCTGGCAGCTGACAGCGAGCGTTCCGCAGCCGCGCTTCCAGCGGACATAACTGGTGGGCCCGCGCTTTTCATTCGCCTCAATCACCACGCCCACCTAAGCGTCTGGCTCTTGCTGAGCACTGCGCGGACGATTTAACACGGCGCCAAAGCAGCGGGCAAGGCCGCAGCATTACGCGTATGCTGAGACGGGTGTCTTGTGTGAGCGCGCTTCCTGAGCTCTGCCAGAGAAAAACTTTAACGCCGGCCGTGAATAAATTTAAACGACGTCACGGAAGACAGAGTCGGTTTTTCTTCCCTTGAGTCACGTAATAGGCTGCGCGCCGGCAGATGCTGCCGTTCATTAAGAGACAAATATTCGGTGTTCGTAGGCAATCAAGAGTTGTAATGCATTCGCTGCTTCTTTCCTTCAAGCCCTCCTTCTCTTCCAATCTTCCTTTTTTTCTGAAAGCGGCGTGAAGAAAGAGAGCGGATAAAACGAGTTCGTGAATTGCTATTCTTCCTTCAAAGGCGTTCATGTTCTTTTCAGATACCACATTGGTTCAGGAAGAAGAAAAGTCTGCGAGTACGGCTTCCTGGAGGCTTCCTATTGTCTGTCTTCAGCACTCGTTTGGCCTCGTATCTCTGGCATTACCATTCCCATCTGTCGCCAGTGTTTTTGTGCGTTTGTATTCGAAGGAATACTTTCTGTCATGATTCTTCTTCCTTTTCATATCGAACGTTACAGGAGCCGTCCATTGCTTCGAGCAATCTCTTTTTTATTCTCCTTTCTTGCAGGAGAAACAAAGGCCCAGCCGGCAACAATAGCGTCTGCAGCCGAGCCAAGTAAGGGCCCCCTCTATAATTTTTGCTGCTTTCTTTTACCAGCAGCCGATGTCTTCAGCAGTTGGCTTTTAGAACAGGCCCGGCAAATATGGAGTGATGCGATGTACAACGCCTTGTTTGGACGGGCTCACAGAGTTGGAAACTCCCACAAGGCTTCTGCATGGGGAACGCAGTCATTATGAGCGTGTGGTGTGGTGGAACATCGAACTTGGACCGGCTTACGCGAGCTATACATGAACTAGTTTGTAGGCAATTCTTGCACAGGTTTCGACAAGAGCAAATGAAGTAAACCGTCCTTCAGAGGTCATGTTTTTAGAGTGTCAATAGGACAGTTTGACTTCTTTTCTATCGCGCACATTTATTTCCCGGTCTTTCTTTTCACCTCATGGATGCCTTTTACTGACTTTTAGTGTAAGTATGTTTCTTTGTTTCTTTGTTTGTATGTATGTATGTATGTATGTATGTATGTATGTATGTATGTATGTATGTATGTATGTATGTATGTATGTATGTATGTATGTATGTATGTATGTATGTATGTATGTATGTATGTATGTATGTATGTATGTATGTATGTATGTATGTATGTATGTATGTATGTATGTATAATAACAACAATTGGTTTTTTTGGGGAAAGGAAATAGCGCAGTATCTGTCTCATATATCGTTGGACACCTGAACCGCGCCGTAAGGGAAGGGTAAAGGAGGGAGTGAAAGAAGAAAGGAAGAGAGAGGTGCTGTAGTGGAGGGCTCCGGAATAATTTCAACCACCTGGGGATCTTTAACGTGCACTGACATCGCACAGCACACGGGCGCCTTAGCGTTTTTCCTCCATAAAAACGCAGCCGCCGCGGTATGTATTAATGTATGTATGTATCCAAGCATGTCCGTCCGTCTATGAACGCGAAAAGAGCAGCAAACTGATGCGATCACAGTATAAAGCGCACACAGCACCCCGCTGGCCATCTGCGTAGAATTTACACAACGTCCCGCCGAATAATAATAATAATAATTGGTTTTTGGGGGAAAGGAAATGGCGCAGTATCTGTCTCATATATCGTTGGACACCTGAACCGCGCCGTAAGGGAAGGGATAAAGGAGGGAATGAAAGAAGAAAGGAAGAAGAGGTGCCGTAGTGGAGGGCTCCGGAATAATTTCGACCACCTGGGGATCTTTAACGTGCACTGACATCGCACAGCACACGGGCGCCTTAGGAAGAGCAGAATTTGTCTTCCGTCCTGACCCGACCGTCTTTAAAGTCTTCTCTCTTCCTCTCAGTTACGACCTTTTCTCTTGGAAAAACGGAGGCAGGTGCCGTTGTAACAACGCAGTGTCGCACACCGAACCCCATAAACCGGGATCACCGTTCGAGATTCTGGAGTCCGGAGTTCTCGGAAACTGGGAGCCAGGAAATTTCCCTTCAACTTTAAAATAATTGTTCCACGCCGAGGAACAGCACCTCCTCGCTGCCGACGACATCGTTCACGAAAGGCGTAATCGTGGATCCAGGCAGACGTGTTGGAGCGGGGGGACACTAGAGAGAGAGAGAGAGAGAAGCCCTGCAAGGGAGTGGATCCGGATGAGCACACAGAGCAGCTCGGCCAGCGGCTGCCGATCAATTATGCACGACGGGGTCCCATAAGCGCGGTTAACCCGACTCGACCCCCTCCGCCCCCTTCTTTCCCGCAGCTGTGCAGCCGAGCGACAGCCATTGCGACAGCGTGAGCCGCGAGGGGGACGCATCAATGCATTTGTCACGACGCCGACAGCATTGAGACGATGGCGGGGACGGCGGCCGCGGACAAGCTGCGCAGTCGCCATGCGTGCCAACGGGCTCCGTCGCCTCGAATGCACCAGGAAGGAACGGGCAGCTTCGTGAGGGAACGCGATGTAACGGAACGAGGTTTCAGGAGTATTCCATGGTGTACAGTATGATGAAAATAGAGAGGTAAGCGGGCTCTGTTAGGTGGGGTTGTTTTGAGACTAATTACAGCTTCTCATAGATTAAGATATTCGACAGAGACTAATTACGGCACAGAAGTTCCGCTAAGGCGTACCGCTCGTTGTATTAAGTCGTCGTCGTTCATCAGGGCAATCGAAGCGATAGACCCACGACGAAAGAAGGACAAAAAGGAAGGCTATGCCTTTTTTTCTTCACATTACTTCGACACAGTGTCAGTGTGGGATGTGGTGGCGCTCGCGGTACCTGCTTACCGATTAACGAGCTTCTTGAAACCGCGTGACGTATAGTGGACGCAAAGCAGACGGGTCGTGCTACAGCGTCTAGCGTTCTTACGCTTGTACGCAGTGCGAGTTCGTATGCGATCCCGGAACCACATGACAAAATTGATAGCGGAACCACTCGCCGTACGTCTAGGCTGATTGGTAGACAACCTGTCCTCTCAAATTGACGACAGAGTGTGGGTATTGGTTCTTCCGCTTATGACGATAGCGCTGCGGCTAGCACGCCTCTCTCCGACGGTCCGCAGTATGAAGGCGGGACACAAGCTCCCTCCAACCTAAGGTTTCCCGTCGTTTGTACCCCAGCCCTGTGATACCTCACTATCAAAGTACGAGCGTCCGACAAGAGTGCTCGGCCGCTGTTGTTGCATGCTCACGAACCAGTACCTGAGCGAGCATGGTTTTCTGCTAGCCAAAGCTTTTTCAATCATTCTGCGAATGACCTGCTTACGACAGCTGCCAAGTCGCTCCTCGCTCTCATATGTGTCATATAACCTTTGTGGCGTGACAGTTCGTTGCTTTACAGAAGACTTGGTTTGGTTTGGTTTATGGAGGTTTAACGTTCCAAAGTGACTCAGGCTATGAGAGATGCCGTAGTAAAGGTCTCCGGAACTTTCGACGAAATGCGATTCATTAACGTGCTCTGACATCGCCCAGTACACGGGCCTCTAGAATTTCGCCTTTATCGAAATTCGACGGCAGCGGCCGGGATCGAACCCGCGTCTTTCGGGTCAGCAGCCGAGCGCCATTACCTCTGAGCCACCGCGGCAGCTTACAGAAGACGTGAGATTCGTGAAACGACACGCTGGACTGATGTGACGTTCCGTAATTAATGTTGACTCAGGATTGGCCGTTGCCTTATCTGTGTTCTCATTAACTATCGTCTTTTTGCCTGCTTTCGCTCTCTAAGCGTGCAATTAATTTCTAATTTGTCATCGCTTTCAATTAAAGTATAAGGTTGTGGTTTATTGGCGCCTATACAGATGTCAATCACAATATTGCTCCAGCAAACCGCTTAGTAATCACAAAAGCTATATGCTTTGCGAATCCCCCGACACTTTTTGCTGCAAGTGACACTACCGGCAGAGTGAGTAAAATATAAATACAAAGGTCGAGAAACAACTATGCTGCTTCCAGCTACTTTCATTTTCTTATCTAATTAGTTACTCACCTATTGCTACATTTACCTACTATTAAATGGTCGCGCTGATCCGGTTGCGTTCGTCATTGTTTTACGTGCAAACAACGCTGAGGTATTTTCATGACAGTGGTTACAAACGTATAACAAGGAGTTTTTTATTCATGGTTCACGTTTCCCTCGCTTAGATTGCGGTTTTTCGTGGAATACAGTACTACGTGTTCCGTGAAGCCTGCGTGTTGTGCATACAATACCCCTTCCCCGCGGTGTATGCAAGTAAGAACTCTTCACACCCGATACGAACGCATTAACACAGGCCACTATGCACAGATGGTTAAGAGGATACAAAAGCAGTGTATATATGGCATTCCCTATAGCAATTTTTCCGTGCCTATATAGAGACAAATGTTACCCTGACATGAGGTACACAGTTTAGCCTGGAAAACAAGCTTTAACGTTTCATTTAATGCCTCTTGAACAAATTCAAAGCTAGTTATAAAGACGAGCTTGAAGAACATGCTGGCCAGCCCTGCAATAGACGTCTTTAATGCTATTGTGCGAAAAATAGCATAGGTGTCGGAATTGCTACGGTTTTACAGAAAAAACGCCAAAGATCTGAGCAAATTATTTATTTTTATTCGAATGTAAAAACCAGCAAACGTTAAATCGCACCACTACCTCCAACGCTTTATTTCATTTTTTTCAAATTTTGCCCAACCCTAAGAAGAAAAAAAAAAACGCTCCCACTCATGCGCCGCTCTGCTGGCAGTCCGCCCCTCTCCTTCTACCGTCGAGATGTTGCTAAGCTTATAAAAAAAAAGTGAACTTAGGTTACAGCTGCAACAATACGGTATTTCGCCGCGCTCTAGACGCACGTATGTGGGAGCCCATACAGCCCAACACTGATTCGGCCATCTGACGCCGATAGAACAATAAAGTGCCACCGTAACCACGGTCGTAAGAAAGTATCGATGCCTGCGTAGAACAAATGGCTTCTCCGTTTATTGCCACGGGCGCAAGAGCACCAGGCAGAGTTACAAACAGTGATGGCTTTTAAATTGCCCCCACGTCTGTCTGCCTTTCTTGGCCTGGACGTAACCGTTTTCATTTCTTAGATTACCTTTGCTGGGGAAAATATTCCAGTACGCAACTGATAAACGTATTGGATAACAAATTTTCTGGCGAAATTATGCGACTTAAAGCGGACCTTCCAGCCACGCTTTAATTTCCAGGCGTCGTAGCGTCGCCTCATTTGCAAATACCATGAGAACAATCTGCTTGCACACAAAGAATTTGTTCGAAAACTTTTGTCCGTTGTGTAGGTAACCTAAACTAAATCGCAAGCACTCGTTTTGATATCATTCGGTTTGTCTAAATCGTACATAAGCAAGGGGCTCTGAGAAGCCTCCACTGGAAGATCCCACATGTAAAGAATTTGGTAGCTGCTGAGTACAAGGACACGGGATAAAATTCCGGCAGCGGCGGCTTCATATCAGGAGGGGGGGGGGGGGGGGGGGCGCAAAATTCAAAAGACACCAGCGTTGCTCAGCGACATCAGCGAACATTTAAGAACCGTACGCTGTTAAACTTATTCCGAAGCCCTCTACTACGAAGTCTCTAAAAGTCCATGTGCACCTTCGAATCGTCAAACCCGCATACGATTCCAGAATTTCGCAACAGTTTTAAGGTTCTCGTTCAGTGACAGCTTGCGCTCAGGCTTCTTTCGCTCCTTTCACACTTTCAATCAACTCTATCTAGCGAGGAGACTATAGCCGGTGTCATACAGACGCATACAAAGGTGAACCGGGCTGCAATGCCTGCAGAGGGTCAGCAAGAAAGATTACACTGGCCTACGTTTGCCCAGCACCAATGCAAGGAATGCCCAGTACTTTATCTCGATTTGCTGCAAAAAGCCGCACCCTTCCTTTTTATTTCTTGTGTCGTGAGCCTTCATTTTTCACAGAAAGCAGCCCAAGGTTGCTCTCCTTCTTCATTTTTCCTTCAACCTCTTTCATCTCATCCTTGTTTCTTTATAGGCAGCTGTTCACGATAAATACAAATTCAGTTTCAACCCGGAAGCTACTTTTCTGCGCGGAACTCTAAAAGAGAACTTTTTTTTTCTAAAAGGACACTTCAAAATCTTCATAAAGGCGCAGGGAGGCCAGTTTTGCCTTTTGCTTTCATAAACAGAATAGCTTTTGCTGGACAATAACGCCAATCGTGAAGCGCGCATTGACCCTTCGGTGAAGGAACCGAAAGTGCACGACGCAACAAAAGAGGTCGCAATTCATCCGCGCTGTTGTTGAATTTCCAATGTGCCGATATCTCTTTCAGTCTCATGCTACCTCAGGTATTCCCCTGAAAACATCAGCTTCTCTGTCCGCCTAACTGACCGAATAAAGTTAAAGCTCTTTATTATCGACACCCTACAGCGAAATACCCGATATAAGGAAAGAAAGGTAATGTTCTTCAAAGCAGCTGCCGCGGTGGCTCAATGATTATGGCGCTCGTCTGCTGACCCGAAAGACGCTGGTTCGATCCCGGCCGCGGCAGTCGAATTTCGATGGAGGCGAAATTCTAGAGGCTCGTGTACTGTGCGATGTCAGTGCACGTTAAAGAACCCTAGGTGGTCGAAACTTCTGAAGCCCTTCACTACGGCGTCCCTCATAGCCTGAGTCTCTTTTGGACGTTAAACCACCACAAACCGAACGTGTTCCTGAAAGCCTCTTCCGAAATAAATGAATTTTGTACTTCGATCTGTAATAAAGTAGGTTTTCCCCACCGATGGACAAGATTAACTCTTTCTGCGTCAGGCAAAAAAAAAAGTGACTCATTTCCTTAGCATCGTTACCAGGGAATAGCGGTCTAGTTCACTTGTTTCCCCACCGTGTGCTGCATGACAAGAAACTAACGGCTGTAATTTTTTCTCGGAAAAAAATAAGAAATGCACCGTGGTAGCGAAAGTTCTACCTGAGAACATCCTATCTGTGCGATGTAGAGTTCGTCAACTCAGTTACGGCTTGGCGTGCTCGTGCCTGTAGGTGCATTGGCTGATGACCCTACAGGGTTAAGTAACCACGTGACCGTGTCATGAAAAGGCCACTTTTAGACAATTTTTATTTTTGTTGTGACAAACACAGCATTCAGCAACGAGAATTCCAGCCTCTACTCTGATTGAAGCCGCTGAAAAAAAAACGATTGCAGCAGCATATTCTTCAAAAATCGATTTTTGTCAATCACTATAAATTTTCGTTTCCACAGACGCCAATTGTTTAAGCTTTGAATGGTTTTAGTACAAACGTCAGGCGAGACGTCGAGACCACGCTGCTTTTGGCGTGTGTAGCAGATTGTCTAGAACCAAAATAGTGCGAAAAAATGCCGTCGGTTGTGTGTAGTAGTAGTTATACAAAAAAAAAGCAAACTCAACCAATATTTGAAGCGCCATAGGCGGCAAGGCTTAATGGAGCTAGCTTGGAGCTGTCCCAATTTCCTGATAACATTAGGCACTTATTTGTAGTCGAGCGCACAAAATAATTGAAGACCCATATACTATTACTTCTATTGCGCCCTCGGCTCATTTGGCGTAGTAGACGTCTCAGATCGGTGGTAATCACATGTTCAATTCCCGAAGAGAGCCGAAATTATCAAAAGCGGGAACGGACAAGGAATCGATTAACTTAATTATTACAACTTGAATGCTCGCTCCATCTTAGCCTGTTTCACTGAAAAAAAAAATCTTGTTTCTCGCGTTCTTCATCTATGTGTTACCTCTTTCTAACTGCCAGAAACTGAAGCCGTTTAACAGTACAGTAAGAAATAAGTATAACTTCTTATGATAGCGACTGAAAATTTGCGTTGTTAGATCAGGTTGGATCAAGTTAAATAACGCTACTCACGCTATAAGCTCGTTGTAACACCGGTCATGTATTATCGATTCGTTAGCAAATGCCCTCACGTAGTGGACACGAATGAGGGTTTTTCCAATTGTGCTCCCCGGCTCAGTGACGCTGAGATATGCAGTAATCACCTGTATGAGTGTGTTTAAATATCGCTTACCAGTAGCATCTGCTCAGATATCATTTATCAAGGCCCGTACGTACGTATGTGACGAATTTGATTTCTTTATGTAAGGGATTGAACTCTAAATTAAGAAAGCAGCGAGTGAGGAGGGTACTTGAAAGCGCAATTTAAGCAAAACAAAATTAAAACGAATGTAACAACACCATTTTCTTCGTGAAGCCGTGCTTAATACTTGAATTTTAAAAGTCTAAATTAAAAAGCGGCAAGCTTTTAGTGTGACCGTGGAAGACGACGATATGACGACTGTGCTGGCAGCGGAGGTACATATAAAAGTAGAAGCGAAATGAAAGAGGACACATTAGAAGCAGCTAGTGCATATGCATCAGTAACGTACACTTTTTTTTTACGTCAGTGCAAGTTAAAGAACCCCAGGCGGTCGAAATTGTCCGGAGCCCTCCAATACGACGTCTCTCATAACCCTAGTCTCTTTGGGACGTAAAATCCCATAAAACCAAGCCAAACCAAGCCTTGTTTTTTTTTTCTTTTTTTACGGCGACAGCC
The DNA here is from genome assembly GCF_052857255.1 of Amblyomma americanum. Lineage (NCBI taxonomy): Eukaryota > Metazoa > Arthropoda > Arachnida > Ixodida > Ixodidae > Amblyomma > Amblyomma americanum. Next base: position 212,377,848 of record NC_135499.1, read on the forward strand.
ATTAGTGCAAGCCCACCCTGAGTCATCGTGTAACTGAAGCCCTTTGTAGCTATTGTTCATTCATACCTCGCCTTGGCTTGGCGACCAAGCGGATGGACGTCAAGTCAAGAGAAGCCAATTCAAGAGCCCAGCCAAGTCAATAGAGAGAGAACAAGAGAAGGACAAAAAAGAAGAAGGGAGAAGCAGAAGAAAAGAAAGAAAAAAGATGAGAAAATGAGAGAAGAATAAGGAATGAAATTGAGGAATGCCGTCATGGAGACAGAAATGGACGTGACAGCTCTAGCCGAAACTTGACCACGTATTAGATGACTTGCAACAGGGCTGCTAAAACAGGGCTGCTAAAAACTGGAGCTAATTCCATATGCAGCGATGCACAAGGAAGAAAGCAGATATTTATATGAAAAATACCGCGCGAGAGATCGGTTTTATCTTCTTTTTAATGCAAGATGTTCTCACCAGATGACCAAAAAGATATTCCTTGAAACCGCTGCAGCTTTTCACAGCATAAGCGGCTTCTGCGACGTCCCCCTAAAAGCCGTGCCTCGCGCAATCCTTCGTTGTTGTCGCATACGACGCGCGGTCGATGCCGTCAAACGCTTAGAAATGCTTCTCGGTCGCTCTGTGCGCATCTGTGTAGGAGTTAAAGTTGTCGAGTAAAATCCGCGTCGTTAGACGCCGTCAAACACTTCGAAACGCTTTCAGCATGGTCCGGCATTCGAGGAAGAGCCGCTGGCCTCGAGCCACAGTCACACTACAGACTCAAATTCTTTAGCAACACTTGGTCGCCGTCCTATACGACGGAGACAAAGACGAAACGGGTGAATGAAGGTTTGTTTACTGACAACATTCGGTCCCATTGCCTTTATGCCGCCGCAGTGGCGGCGCAGTGGTTATGGCGCTCGGCTGCTGACCCGAAAGACGCGGGTTTGATCCTAGACGCGGCGGTCGAATTTCGGGGCAGGCGAAATGCTAGAGGCCCGTGCACTGTGCGATGTCAGTGCACGTTAAAGAACCCCAGGTGGACTAAATTTCCGGAGCCCTGCACTACGCCTTCTCATAGCCTGGAGTCGCTTTGGGACGTAAAACTCCCGTAAACCATAAACCATTACCCTTATGCGGTAGGCATGAGTCATCATCTTCTAGAATATTCCAGTACTTCCGTTGATTATATGGGATTACATTAATCCGGCCCACTAATGAGCTTTCACCCATTCATTAATCCACTTTGATTTGTTTTCTGTGGTGGGCCTGCTTCTAAATGTTTACAGGACCTTCAGAATTTTCAGGGTGGGCCAACTTCCAAATTTCTGGGTCCTCGAATTTTCAGATTTGGCAGCACTGATGACGTCAAGACCCTGTCGACCAATCAATAAATTTCAGGACAGAGAAGCCGGAAATCTTTTGTGAGACGGCGACCTGAATGCCGTCACATTAAAAGCAGCGAAAATGCTAACTGTTAGCCGAGCCGCTGTGCATAGCTAAGCTTATGCGGATTCATGTGTGGCACGCACAGCGTGGCGGCTTAATACAACAAATCTATCAGACAGGCAGACAGTTGGCAAAGTGCTTATCATTAACTACTTCCGACCGCTCTTTTCCGCTTTGCTGGGACATTTTATTTTTGCTTGACTACACAATGGTCCATTAAAACTTCTGCTTAATCCTACCATCATTTTCGTTTATTCGTTCCACTTTATGGGTTTCCTCTCTTTGTTTGCGTTTTCTGAAATCTATTCGTGCCTAATCTTTTGCGTAAATTCATGTGCCATCTGTTATTGAAGTCAGCCCTCGACCTGCCCCTTGTTGAAGGAATAATGTTAAAAAGCGCTTACACTGATGCAGAATTGCTGTTTAGCCTAAACAGGATCAAGTTGGTGCGGGAATGGCATCCTGAGTGAATCAAGAGCTGAATAATTTGCAACGAGTGCTGGAGGATTCCTGTCTGCAATGCTTTTTCAGTTGCTTGGTTTTGGACATTCAGTTAAAAAGTTGTCTTGTATAACTAGTTTGTTCACCGCACAATAAGACGTGCAAATATGCAAGAGATAACCTAAATATAAGCTCCAGTTATAGTCTACTTAAAGTAAATGTAAACGGAGCAGAGGCATGTTTTTTTACAGCATGGAAGTGATTTTTATTCACATGTGCAACTTAAAGCCCAAAAGAAAAAAAAAACCTGCATAGTTTTCAAATGGGGCTAGTCTTAAGGGTTCGCGTCGTCCTTCAGTCTGTGGTCTTAATTCAAACCAGCACAACACTAACAGCATAAAAAGGAACACAAGCGTGCAAAATCGTGCCGAAAGCCCAATATGCTCTAATTACATTTCTAAGCAATATAACTTTACACTTAAGACATCTCGGTGACAAAATTAACCCAACACCGGTAGTCATTGAATCGCATTTCTTGCAGGGGCTTTCAGATTGCGTTTCTCTCCATCTTCGAACGCCTGGTTTCGTCCAAGGCAGTCTATGCTGTTCGCGCTGGCCTTTGCGAGTAGTATTTGTGGCGAAACTTCAATAAACCTCGTATATGGTCTGCTAGATTTTTTTTTATTTGTAGAGCTGAACAAGGACGTGAGAGATCCTCACCGTGTCTGCGTTTATTAGCTATTTTTCATGAAATAACAAAACAATAGTAATCTCGGGTAGTCCGACAGAATTCCACCTCGGAGGTTAAAGTAGATAATGAAATAAAACAAAGCTTATATTTACGAAAACAAATTTCATAAGATGACCAAATAATACATTTTATCAAAGTTGTACGACATCGCACCTGTTTTTCAGCAAGCCGCCTAGTTATGCTCTTCTGCTAGGCAGAACCTCTTCCTGAAATTAGATCCTTCGTTTTAATTTCAATTAAATGACACGTCTTTTCTCTGCGCTGTAGACGAAAACGTGGGCCTTAATACTAATGAAAGTGGCACTATTTTTTTTTTTCAGTTCTAAAAAGGCCACTTGTGAAGCTTCGAGAGGCTATTTGCATTATGGGACAGTGGCTGGAGGTAAGGTCTTTGCCAATTTGAAGCCTAAGGGGGGCCATATTTGCTCCACTACCCGGCAAAAAACCAAACTTTGTAGGCTAGTGACCTTTGGAAAAGAGTGTATATTCGTCTTTCGCAGTGAGAAACCCGTGGAAAAAATTCCTGAATGATTAAATGTAAGAGAAGCCCCGCCCACACGTCAATACATCACCAGCACTACCATAGCACTTTTCACTATGTCTATTTCCCAATTTCTCCCCTTTTTATCGGCTATTCAGCGCTACAAATAACTACAAATAAAGCAGTGCAAAAGAGCACTTTCCTTATATCCACTGCTGATATGTATTACAGTGAAAACTCTCTTCGATCACCGTTGCGTAGTGCGAAGTCTTAAAAGTGATATGCGCCAAAATACAAAAAAAAACATCGACGTTCTGTTCTCACCTGGCACAGACTCCCCCGTCGTCTCAGCTCTGGTCGCGTTAATCCATGTCAACTGCAGCAGCCCCACGATCGGCAACGTCACCGCACAGCGAAGCCATAGCGACGCCAGCATAACAACTGCGGGCTACTCCGAGTCCGTCCGCTACCCGGTACCGTGCTCGCCGTTCAGTTTTTCCGGCACAGAGGTTTCTCACGACTGGCACCACGCGAGCGTCATCTACAGAAAATGTAGCGGACGCTTTCCACTCAGCAAGCAAACAGCACTCCGATGTCGACAACGCCGGGAATGTCTATCACCTTTTTTTTTTCCTTCTCCACACACCAAACGTGCAATGACACCGCTGTACCGTTCAATATTCTCTACCGCGTCTCCACGAACAACGCACCTGTTGCAAACACTCGATAGAAGTAAAAGTAGCCGAAGAGACGGCGAGTCAGATACGGATCTCTTGAAAGCGGAAAACCCTCCGCGGTTGTGGCTAGGAGAAGCGAAACTTGGCGCGTGCCGGCGCCGTTACCTTCTCCGCGTGCAAGGCATGCGACGAGTGTTCAAACGACCAGCGCGAGAACAAGATGCGGTAGCAGTTTTCAGAGAAACTGGTGAAGCCGAGGCGGACCAACACCACTGCACGGAGAACGGCAAGCAACCGGCGCAGCCTCTACGCTACGACTATTTGCTTCAAGGCGCGCGTGGCACAGTTTCGAGGACGAGTCCGTCGCCTGCGATGTCGTTCGGCCGAAAACTGCCGCGCGGCGTCTTTTTGTGCGAGGGAGAGAGCGAAAAATAAAGGAAAAGGGGAAAGAGAGAGGGAGATACAGAAGAGAGAGATGATGGCGGAGAAGGAAGGGGGATGGCAATGGCAGGGAACGGGCCGTGTCTGCTTCGGGGCCCTCCACTAGATGTCCCGCGCAGCATCGGGGGCGCGGCCGTAGCGCCATCTAAGGATCGCTGGCCAAACTGCTGTGTCCGATCCAGTCCCGCCGCCCACACCAGAAAGTGACGACGGCTAGGCTGCTTTTCTTCGCGTTGTCCTCCCTTGCGTTTTGGCAGAGAGGTTATTTCCCCCTCTTTCTTTTTGTTTTTGTTTGTGTCGAGTGTTCTCGCCGTCGTCTTTTCGGCCACTTTGTTGTCTGTGTGCCCGGGTGCTTCGTGTACGGTGCAGCGGCGGCGCTCTCTAATCAGCTCGTGTATCTTCTGCAGCAGCAGGCAGGCAGCTTTGGAGAAACCCGATCTACAAACAGAGGCTCGCACACTTTCTCTCTTCCTCTTGTGTGCAGCCCTGCTGCCGAAACACAATTACGCCCAAGGCGAGCACCACAGGCAGTGAATGCCGAGGGGACACTATTGTGCAAAGCTCGCGGCGTGCGGGCCACAGCAGACGCGAACCGGACACAAAGAAACTAAAACTTCATAACCTTTCTCTCCAAATTGCTTGTACGAATCACCCCCACCCCCCACTCTCTTTACTCCCACTCCACTCTTCGCTTGCGTCCATTTTATATGTGCAAAGTTTCCCTTTCTTTCCCTAGCCCCTGCGTCTTCATTTCAAGAGATAAATGACCCTCTCGAAACGGGAGCGGAGCATGTTCTCGACAGTTTTTTTGACAATGCTCGAATTGATTTGACAGAAAACAAAACGCGGTTTTGTCTGTCTCATTCGATTTGGCTGCTGACGCTGTAATCTACAAACGACAGTTCTTAAATTCCTGGGACCCTCCAAGTAGGACACTTTTCAGAGTTTTCACGTTCGCGTCGCTTATCGTTCTCAAATGGCAGTTGTTAAGCTATGCTTCAAAGATTGTTCTCCATCTGCCCATAAGATTTCGTGTTTTTGTCAATTTCTGGAAGATTTCGGAGCGTTCGTAGGGCGTGGTTATCAAACTATTCACCTCTCATTTGACTGTCTATCAAACTATTCACAGTGACATTTGAGTCATTCTAAGACCTCATAACGACATCTAACTCAAGCTTTAATCATTTTCATTCTACAGCTCAACGTGTGACGTCACGACGCTCTCAACGAATCGGCATTTTCTCGACACACCAACGCCACAACTACGGCGGTTTCTCCGCTGAACGGTAGTTTAACGCTGTCGGGTTTAAAGTAGGGGGACGCTTCAGTTACCTTAAGATTGTAACGCGATAGCATTAGATCCTCCTTTTGTCGTAGCTTCTGTTGCGACTTCTGTGTGTGTTTGCGTCGGTTTCCTTGCAATTGTTGGTGCATCCATCACCGTATTCGTACTGTTAACTGCGGTAGCAGGTATCCCTTATGCTGTGACGGTGCCGACATTTCCATATATAAATTCTTTCTGATTTTTTTTATTTCGATTTTCTTTTGATTGGTTGGGTTGGGTTTTCAGGCAGTCTACCGGTGCGGCGTATTGAGACAGCCAACGTGGATGAACGCAGGGAATAAGCGCTGTAGCAGCGAACTTTTGTCCACAGAACGGGTAGTGCAAGAGGAGTTACCAACTAACATTGCCGCTGTTTTTGTTCTATTCAGCATCGTCGTCCTTGCTGCTGGTTGCGGACGCGTCCTGCAAGTCGTTATTGCTTTGTAGCGGATAAAACCTTAAATCATTATGCGGATCAGGAGCTTCAGAATTCGTCGTCTGGCTCTGGCAATCGGGATGAAGACGACGATGACATGACCGCATACGACAACAAATGCGCTGAGGGCGTGAGCAAAACTTCTCACGCCTTAGGTTCATCTGCTTACGTCACCAGGAAAGCGTTATCAGGTCGTCGATGACGTCATGGAGCACACCATACCTGGCTCAGACCGAGACTGAAATTACCTTTGTAAAATCGCTTGCGTTTAACTGTTCAGCCTGCGTTCTGGTTATTCGAGCTCATTTTCATGATTACTGGGTCTGTAGGCCTCTTTTAAGGCGACAAAACAAAAACTCAAAAGCTTTGTGTCTCTACAACTTAAAACAGGAGAGCTGCTGCAGGAAGAAAATATCCAGCTAGATGCTGGCGATACATCACTGGCAAACGTTCTTCAGGACCACTCCAAGAAAATGAAGATTGATATTGGTTATCAGGAAATTAACGGTGGAGTAACTGTCTCACTTCTTGGTGGACACCTCAACTGCGCCCAGAGGGACGGGAGGGAGATGGGAGTGAAATAAGAGAGAGCGAAAATTGTACCGTTGTGGATGGCTCGGGAATGATTAGAACAGCTGAGGATCTTTGGCGTCCACTGATATCGCGCCGCACACGGCGTTTTGGTGTTTTCCTTCCATCAAAACGATTTAGCCACGACCGGGTTCGAACCCGTGTACTTCGGTTTAGTAGGTGCGATCAGTAGGGTACAAGAAAAATTCGATGAAACTACGCTACAATCCTGCAACGCATGCTACTGAAAAGGTAGTTTCACTGCATAAAGACAAAGCTCAAGGAGAAGCTTGCACTAAAGAGGACTAGAGGGGATGAAAACACACAAGCCGTGGGTAAGTTGGTGGGTGGATAGTTTGTTTTGTGACTGCCTTGAAGAGGGCCTTGTATAAAATTCACACTCTTTCTTGTGATTATTCATTTGGACTAAATGACAAAGCTGCGCTGTGGGAGCATACACAGAAGTTTGTGTTACGTTTTAAGAATGACACAAGTGAAGAAATAGCTAGAGCCTTATTTCGTGCACTTCATAACAGAAATTCTTTCTAAAACTGAACACAAAAACGCCCTCGCCAGTGACCAAAACATTTCTATTCATTACTTCTCAAATCCACTGTGCCTTAATTTTTTCATCCTGCTCTCCGCACGGCTACTCGTTTATTAATAGCCAACTCCCTTTCATCCATACCAACGCACTCCCAGTGTTAAAGCCACAACACCAGTGCATGATATTTTTTTTCTCCGCTGCTACCTTCGGCCGTCAACAGTGTAATGAAATTTAGCCGGGAAACATAGAGGTTTCCAAGCTAAGAAGCCTTTCTCCATTACCCGACAACAGGTACTGGTTCTCTCCGGTGCTTTCAACACGTGCAACGCTTTCAAGAGGGCTCATTGTTAGAGCTTCTTTCGGAGTTCAATTAACCGACCTGGCCACTCCTCCTGCACTACAAGAGAGGGAGAACTTCTCACGTCGAGAGTACTCCTCGCGTGAAGGCCATCGCAAACAGGTCACTACATAGGTTTCGGATGGCCGCTAATTCCACTCGACATTTTCAGTGGCCACATCCCGAGCTATAGGCTCACAGGGCGCTTTGTTCCAGCGCTACGAGGCGATGCGCTCGTGAATGTGACTAAACAAAGTTTTTATGCACGGAGCAGTGTTCATAAAAAGGCCGGAAAGCACAAGTTAGAAAATTATATGCATCTAAAAATCCTCCGATGTCGAGTTCTCCTTACCGAAAGGAACACTGATGGCTAAAAGGCTGATGTTGACATTGATGCATTCTCGTCACAATTGTGAAATGTAGTGCTGGGAAAGTAATTGTCCATTACTTTTTTGACCACTTGCAAGCTTATGTCGAAACTGACATTTTATTCCTTTGTAACCATATCCACCTATTTTAACTGCAGGCTAATCCTCACTTCTATTGCTTGTTTATATACAAGGTATACCAGCTAAATGTAACCAAGCTTTTAAAAAACACGTTATGTCCTAGACGCCTGAAACCTACTTAAGGGTTGGAGTCGCGTGACCTAGTCTCCTGAATTTTTAGTTCTTTAAAGTTAATTAGATAAACATAATTAGCTAGCTTTCTAATTTTTGGCTTGAGGAAGAAAGTTTCATAAAAAGTTGCAGATCGCTTTGAAATACAGGTGACTGAAACGTTTGCACCAAGGTACCGTTTACGTAAGATTTTTTTACCAGCCATTTTTTTAGAAATATGTTACAGTTATGTGAGTATTGATGATATTATTATTTCCATCCAACAATTTGTACTCCTCGAGAATCGGCGTTGTTAAAATAAAAACATTGGAAAAGTTTTCATCTATGGGCAGGTTGTTTGAAATGTAATGCACGGGTGGCGGGATGGCTACAGAGTGTTATGCGGGGCCTTTTTTGTTAAACCAATGTCGAGGCGCATAAAGTATACATATAGTATTAGCATGAATTTCTGCTGGTTAACAAATTCACCACTGGGCTAGCTGCAGCTTTTGGTTCTCAATATGATTGGCTATGTGCTATTTTACAACTGGCCTGTGTATTGCAAAACAGGCAAGATTTATCCACCGAAAAACAAATAACCCTCAATAACCCAAACATTTTCTCGGAGAAAATATTACATATTTTCAATAAATTTGATCCAAAAGTAAAAAAAAAAGTTTGTGCAATACTTTATCGCTCGATGCTTCATCGACACACTGCTTCATTCATAACGCCCTAGCATTGCTTCTAAACTGAATATTTTCGTTCGAAACACTAATAACTTTTTCCTCGGCCAGAATTTCAGTCTGCAAAAAGACCCCATCGACATCAACTTCCTCCCTTCCCCAGTCTCTAATAAATGAAAAAAAAAGAGAGGAAGAGAAGCAACCACCTTTTGAGCCGACTGCAGCACATAACCCAGAAGCCGTGAAAAGCTTCTGGAGCGACATGGATCGTTACTCAGCGCCAACATGGCTCGCTTCGTGGCCAGCTTCATATGCGTACGGGGCCTCATTAAAGCGGAGCCGTATTTATCGGCCAGAAGTTGGGCAGAGGGAGAAAAAAAAAGGCATATTTTTTATTCCGAAGTCGTTTCTACTTTCTCTGCAGTCGACATAATCACACACACAAAAAAAACTAGAGCGCCGTTCTACGCCTCCGCACACTCAAACGCATATGCGCAGACAGGAACACGCCAAGTTTCCTGCACAGCACCCCGTTCCTCCTCGCCCCATTGACTGCTTCCCACAGTTTCTCTATCGTCAATGATGTGGTTTCTGCGGGAGGGGGGTGGGGTGTACGTCTTTTCATTTTTCTCCCTTCTCGAGTTGCGCTACCAGCCACAGGCCGCAAAGGCGTGCCAGGCGAATCCATCTATGCCTCCTCCTGTATGTGCGCGCTCGCTCAGGCGTGTGCGTGAGTGCGCGCTCGAAGCCGCGCAGCTATTGCTCCCACAAGGGCCCCTGCGCTAGGTCTATCGAACATAATGACTCCGACGGGCTCCCTGAGACAGGCAGCAGCAGCAGCAGCAGCAGCTGCTGCTGCTGCTGCTTCTGCAGGGCCACCGGCAACAGCGGCCGCATCGACGGCAGTGGCCGCGGCAGTCTCGCCACAGCACGAGGGGGCACTTCATGGCGAGTCTTGTTTGAGGTCGTTTGCATTTTAAGCGGGCCGGCCACGCTTTGTTATGGGCGGCGCGATTTATGCGGACCGTTCAGCCGTGAGCGTGCGCACGCGACGGAATCGATATTCGGGCTGCTAAGGGGTTGCGCGGCCGATGCCGAGGGTAACGTGGTCGTGACGCGTCACGGTTGTCTGGCCGCGAGAGGGAGCGCGGTCGGAGATTTTGGCAGGTACTACACACTATGCGCTACGCGCGAAGAGGTGCACCTGGCGATGAGTGGAAGCGATGAGAGAAATAAAAAGTTCTGGTTGCAAACTTCTCTCTCACTCGTCTGGCATGTTTCCTCCTCGCTGTATGGCGCATATTGGCAGGGCTTTTTGGGCCTGGCTGGTGCAAAAGTTCAGTATAAAGAAATGTCAAATTTAAACCCGCCGCGATGGCTCAGTTGTTAGGGCGCTCGACTACTGATCCGGAGTTCCCGGGTTCGAACCCGACCGCGGCGGCTGCGTTTTTATGGAGGAAAAACGCTAAGGCGCCCGTGTGCTGTGCGATGTCAGTGCACGTTAAAGATCCCCACGTGGTCGAAATTATTCCGGAGTCCTCCACTACGGCACCTAATTCTTCCTTTCTTCTTTCACTCCCTCCTTTACCCCTTCCCTTACGGCGCGGTTCAGGTGCCCAACGATATATGAGACAGATACTGCGCCATTTCCTTTCCCCAGAAACCAATTATTATTATACACCCTCGCTTCAAGCGCTTGTGTCTGGTCCCTCTCCTTCATGAGTGTGTACATTTTCGCTTTCCTTATCTAGCCGTCCGTATTGTGAAGCGGCAAGATCTCTGTAACGTTATCAGTAACGGAATGTATGTACAACGGGAGATGTATTTAGCGCTTAACGATTTAGCCAGAGAAACTGGTCGCTCGTAAATATTTCTCACCGCTAATAAATAACTCGTGAGGGCGAAGTACAGTAAGGGTTACTCACACGCTTTACGTTTTTTCATTATTTCGTTTCCTCTCGGTGCGTTTTGTTTGATTAGCTCCTCTTGGGAAAAAGTAACAGCAACGCCCAGGCAACCAGCCCCTCGGCGTACATTTAGCGATAGCATAAGGATCGTTACGGCAGCTGATTCGCACGTCTCACCTCCGCTTAGCGCGATTGGTTTCAGCCTTTCGCTGTCGAAACTAGGTGTCTACCCGGCGCTTCTGTCACATCCGCTCAGCATCGTTCCCATTCGCTGTTTAATCACACTGTCGAGTTTAGCGCTTCGCTGCTAGGTCACGTTCATGTACCGCACGATTCTAACGAGACCGTCGCTTCCTTTCTGCAGTCGCGCGGCACGCGCTTGTTCTCCGTTGGTGTCAGATCCCGCGACGTAGTTGGCTCTGGTTTCATTAACGAGTCTTAAACAACATAAGGAACATTAACGACTCTTTCTGCGCTTCTCTTTATAATTATGCCAATGCGAATAAATAAATGAAATAAACAAATAAAAGGTGAGATGAGCGCCTCATTTAGCAAATCTCTGTAACACCTTTTTTAGTTTTACCTTTATGGCTTTCCGTATTCCGTAATGGCCTTAAATACCATCAGGTCTGCACTGAGTACAAAATGAGGTGGCATTTTTTTCCCGCACCTATTCACAAAGGACGCCAGTCGACACCGTACCGTTTCGCACTCCTCAGTGTCGCCCTTTCGGGGCCAGCCATGCACGGGCGCGTGCCGAACCGACGGTGAAGCGCAGATCGTGGGCTCACCTCGCTCAAATGCGAAGGCGCCCCGTCGCAGCCACTTTGGCACGTGTGCAGCTCACACAACTTCTCTTTGTTTCTAGCGCGTCTTCTAAGTGCCGGCGCTCTCCCCCTTTTCCTGTCTGCCTTCTTCGCGACAGCTGCATAATACTCGGCGCCTTCCACCGTTACGGTTGTCAGGCTGAATGCAGGGGCAAGAGCTGTGGCGGGTAACGAGAAAACATGGCAGCCGTTGAAGGAGGCTTCTCGAGCGTCGCCAGAGTTTGCCATCTGGGAAATGAGCTGAGAAGGGACACAGCCCCGTCGAGGCAATATCACAACGGGTGATTGCGCTCGCCTAGCCTTGTCTGGCCGTTCGGTCGGCGTCGGCAAAGCGAGCCCGCTTCGGCACCAGTTGGCCCCGTTTCCTAGGCCCTGTTCTCCTTTCTCTTCGTCCCCTGTTGGTCAGTGCCAGGACAACGGTGGCGAATAGGATTCAATGATTAGCTCGTCTCGTCCTCCTGTCTTCGTCCATAATTTAACCAGGTTCTTTTATATATATTTATTGCACTCAATGGTAGCACGGTTGCCATGTTCCAGTACTCTGCCTCGAGGAAATGAAACTGATACTGCGTCAAAAGCAGTGGAGGCAAAGGAACGTCGACAGTGTACTGTCTGCTAAGCAAACTTAATGATCCGTGATAGCAAAATTGGAATGAAAAAAATAGTGTGTCAGTTGCAGGAAGCCAAATAAGGATGTTGTTTCTTTCCGCACACCTGTCTAGTAGCCTGCGTTGCCAAATACGTACCTTTTTGTAATGTCTGCGAGTCATCACACCCATTGTATAAAAACTCAGTTTAAACCCGCTTAAGGTTTTCACCTGAACTGTACATACATCAGCAGAGTTCACCAGAGATACAGCTAAATAGTTTGTTACTTACAGGGCGTATACCTCCGCTTCGTTCTTTGCATGTTCACACGTGAAGCCCACCAGACTGAAATACACTGGATATACTGGATTACCACTCTGAAAATACTATGTTCGGCAGAACCGGCAGCAAGGTCAATGGGTTGAAAGGTTTGACAAACACAGTATTATATCGCTGATATTTAATGTCGAAGGCAGCGAACAATACCAGCGAGAAAGCTATACGTGTTTTGGACGACCATGTTATGTCACTGCTGAGGAATTAACACGAATGTGCTGGATTATTTTATTTTGTAACTCAATCATAAAACCAGTACAAGCGGCTTCCATGAATAGTGCTGACAAAGTTTCAAAAACAGCTCTAGGAAGTGCTTTTTTCTTTTCGCCGCGGGCATAAGCAGCATGACTATAAACGACGAATTACGGGAGTTTTACAAAAGGACCGTTCCTGATTTGGTTGGTCGGTCGACCCTCGACCGACCGACCGACCGTGACTTTTTGCGACGCCCCTACCTGCATGATGAGAGCGCTCATTTTTTTCGCACTTTATATTTTAGGTGAGGGCAGAGAGTGTTGCGCGGTAGTGCCTAATAGGTCCACATCGTAAAGCAAGGGAGCTCATAGGTCCGTGTATCGGCTTTCCATGTGCGACAGTTTTAAAGCACTTCGTTCTATGAAGGATTTCTGTGCACAATTAAGCTCATACAAGCCGTTCTGAGCTCAATACTGATACATCCAACCAGCAAGAGCTCTCTGAAATATCCCAAGTCAGTGAATACATAAAAAATTTTATTATTCTGAAAAGTTCGGGCGTAATTAATTACTTCCCAGTGATAGCTGAAAGAAGGATTCTGGCCCGGGTAAATTCCTTCGCAGTTGGCCCCGGCATTACCACCGCCGTCATCACATTTTGCAACTGAAATCTCTCGCGATCAACTGCTGCCCGAGACAATGCTGTCTACCGGTGGTCTTGAGCAACAAGGGGCGCAAGTACAGAGAAGAGGCACGTGAAGAGGCCCACACAGGACAATGCGCTACTGTCAACCAATTCTTTAATTGAAAGACACACGGATTGTATAGGCAGGCAGTCACAACGCTTATCAGTTGCTCACTCGTGAACGTTTTGATGTTGCGCTACGTTCTCACCCAAGATAATTAGCACCAAATATCTCCGCAAACCTTTTACTTGAGGCACATTCCGACCATATGCTGCCGGTTATTCACCAGGCTATTCACTTGAGAGTGCTTGCATTCGTGAGCGAAAGAGAGAGAAAGAGAGAAGGGCGGCATAATTATCGCCATCACTTAATCGGTCCTCCCGATCATTCTTTCGTTCATTCGTTTCTATTTCTTTTTTTTCTCTCTTGATAACCTATTTTCTCTCTGTCCATGTCATCCTTTTTTTTTTGCTTTGCTATATGCACACAATTGAACTAATCTGAAATATTGATCAGTTCGATAAATGCCTTGTTCTCTTCGACTTTAGTCGTCTGAAGTAAAAAAAAATGCACCGGCTGCTAATGATGAGTCATTAGGACCCATATATAGGCTAAATGTAAATGATCAAATTAGTGTTTTCGAGGAGTTCAGTGCACGCTATAGCAATCCGATTTGTTTGTAGAAAAATAACAGCTTTATTCAGGCGACTCATGTCTACGGTGACTGTACAGTGCCCCGTTTTCGCTTTGGTTGTGTTAGATCATGTAACACTCAAGTTGAAGCTTGTCCTCAGAGCAGATTCGCCTCATGCATTTCTCTGGAGAATGAGCGGTCTTTGGCATTATTAACGTGGACTTATCACCTTTAAACATTGTTGTGCAGACACAGTATTCCGTCTTGTTATTTAAAAGAAGGCAATCTGCAATGCCGATAACTGCTGGCCTTTTGTTCTATGCTGCTGCAAAAATAAGCGCAAATCAGACTTCGCAGTCATACTTTTTCTTTTATTACGTACAACACCGTTCTCTAGACAAGGATGCAAGTCATAATGATATTCCTGAATCGCTCGTTACAAGTGTGCCTCTGTATTCAATAAACTAAGAACACGTGGGAGTAGGTGCGACATTGCTTAGTTGAGAGGTAAACGTAACTACTTCGGTTTTTAGAAGTTCACAGAAGCTTCACAGAAAACACACTTGACTAGTGAGAACTGGAAATATTTCAAAAATCTTGCATTTTATATACACGGCGTTCCACCCGCGCAATGTGACAAATCCTCGCTCATGAGTTCCAAAAGTAAGTCATTCAATTATGCATAACAGTACAAATCGTGATTAAAGGCTGCATCAAAGCTTGACATCAACCTGCCATGTCGGGTCAAAGAGCTCAAAGAGTTGTGTCCTTAATTTAAGGGATAGAGGAAAACTAAGCAAGACAAGTCACCTCGTGAAATGCGGGGAGGGACAAAGCCACTCGACGCCGTGGACACTGCACGATATTTGTCAAACTCGGACACACACCGCCTCCGTGGCACCTCGCTAACCAGAGAAGCGACGACAAAAGAACGTTACCCGTAGCGGTATACTTATTACTGGGTCATTTGTTATTTTAATCTTTGAAGTGGTCCGGTCCACGCCACCTCCACCACTGCCATTTCAGTGATGCGTCGCTACTGCTGTGGAAAGGAGGGAGGAAGGGAGGGGGGGGGGGAGAAATGAGGGCCTCAGAATATAGCGTCCGCCCACTGCTACACAGGGGGGTCGTTCTAAAATACGGCTCGCCGCCAATGAAGCCGGAAAAGAGGAAGACCCGCGCGGACCGCAGTGGAGACGTCTTTTTCTTGGGGGCACTCAGCACACCCTCGAACGCGCCTGCGCGCAACTTTCACGAGAGCAAGGAGGAAAATATGAGAGAGGGTGCAGCGGACGGAAGAAAAGACCGCAACGACGGCCCACATACGCGGTGCTGATGTGAAGTGCCCCGGCAGTCTTCTGGTTTCGATGTCTCTCGCGGGACGCATCGCGCAAGAAGGCTTTCTTTTTGTTATTATTTATCTCAGCTTCCCTTTCTTTTTCTAGTTTGTACACACACCCGCGCGCGCACACACGAACTCTTGACGGCGCTGCGAAAGAACAAAAGAGTCAGAAGAAAAAAAACAGGAGCACGCCGGTCTGACGTCTTCTTGACTCCGTGTCCTGGGCATGCCACCGAGCGCTGCGCTAGACTTGCGCTCTGGTCGATGTCGGCCTGATGGAGCGCCAGCCACCTCACCCAATTCTCATTTCCCACCCGCTAACCGACCCTGCTGTACCCGATTGCCGTTCCGTTTCTCAGTGTCGTCACTGCCGGGTGAGGTGTCAAACTCCGCATCTGACTTCGACGGGGCTGAGTGTTGTACAAAATTCTTCTATAGCTTTACAATACCCACCATTCAGCGTTACGAAACAAGCCAAAATGGCTAAATGGCGTACGAAGCACCGTTAAGTCCTGCTGCGTTGCCGCCATCTCTTCGGTTCGCATAACAGCGTGCTCTGTGTGTACTCGTGTGTGTTTGCGCGTGTGGCCGCATAGTGGTGCATGGGAGACGTCCCTCCCTACTTTAAGTGTGGTCTTCCAAATTAAGCACGTGGGAACGCTGTTCTGTGCGTGTCTTGCTGCAACAGATAGTTCCCGAATTGGACAATGAACGATCTTGTAGGGGTATCGTCGTCGGTTGAAACAAGTGCTAGGTTTAGTTTTTCTCAAGACAGTGCGAGCCTGCACAACCTGATGCCGGTTGCATTCGTGTCCGACTAGTCTTGACGCCATCCAGGTTTCGTTTGTGGGCTTTTTGGGCGGGGTAGCATTGAATATTTTACTTATGTATTTATTTTACAGTGGTCGCTGCAATGGCACGCAGCTTATTGCTTAATGAGTGTCATGACCACGCACCCGTATGGAAAAAAATTGGCAATGTCATATTGGAGCCGCGGCAGAGAGAACAGGTATGGTATGTGTGAAAGGAAGCTTCACAGGAAAGCCGATTTGCCATTGAACCGAGGTGGTGTCATGTTCGTAGACTAATCACGGCACATACAAAGTTTTATATGGAGTTGGTGCTGGATACAGAGTGTTCGGCTCGGGCTATCTCACAGAGTGGTAGGAGCTAGACGCCAAGTTGCCCAGAAAAACAAGATAACTTTAAAAAATAACAGCGCGAAAAACGGGGACTTCGAGGGTATAAAACACAGGACAAGCGCTGACTCTCAACTAAAGTTTAATCACAGCAAACAGGCAAATAATATAAGCGAACAGGCAACAATCAAACAATAAAACCACAAGGTACGTGCACTATGTTGGGTCAAGATAGGCAACCTCACTGTCACGCCGGAGCAGGGATGGTTTGCTGATGCACAATCTTGGTTTCTTTCTCATTTTGTAGGCTTATACGATTTCCCTGGTCAATTGATCGGGGTGTTTATACAATATGTCACTATAGAGGAAGGAAGGAAAACATGATTGACACTCTCGGCAATGATCAACTAAATTTGTGGAGCGGTTAGAATCTAATGAGTTTAGATGTTCGCTCAGTCGTGTGTTAATACATCGTCCTGTGTGACGAATCTAAATTTGGTCAAATCTTTGACCACTCTAAACTCATTAGATTCTAACCCCTCCACGAATTTAGTTGATCACAGCTGAGGGTGTAAATCATGTTTTCCTTCCTTGTACTGTAGTGACATATTGTATAAACACCCCGATCAATTGACCAGGAAAATCATAGAAGCCTACAAAACGAGAAAGAAACCAAGATTGTGCATCAGCAAACTATCCCTGTTCCTGCGTGACTGTGAGGTTGCCTATCTTGCCCCTACATAGTGCACGCGCCTTGTGGTTTTATTGTTTGGTTGTTGCCTGTTCGCTTATATTTGCCTGTTTGCTGTGATTAAACTTTAGTTGAGAGTCAGCGCTTGTACTGTGTTTTCTACCCTTGAAGTCCCCGTTTCCCGCGCTGCTATTTTTTTAAATATGCATCACCAACTCGCCCGCCTTGCTATTGTGTTAAACAAACGATCAGCTTCCTGCTGCACCAATCCCTCAATTTCTTCTTTACTCCTCCTATACTTCTACTGCAAAATTAGCGTTTTTGTCACACCCCCTCACCTGCCCAAACGAGGAGCCTTTTTCCTCCATAAGCACCACCCACCGGCCACCTCCCCTCCCAACCCCCAATCTAGGTGGCTGCCCGCCCACCCACGGCAACCCTCCGCCCACCTTTACCGTTTGCGTCAAAGTAATCACCGAGGGTAAATACAACTGCAGTCGCAGAATTGTAGCCTCATATTGCTGTTCGTCACGTATTTTTTTTTCTGTAAGTTACCCATCATTCGCAATTTTGTTGCAAAGAAATGGTCATGTGCAGGGCATAGCCGTACTCAACTTCATAGCAGAATAGCAAGAATAACCTGTCCCCAGTGTTTTTTACGGTCACGTTGAAAGAAACGAAATTACGCTAAACTGAGTCATCTCTCTTAACTCACGGCTTCTAAAATGCTATCCCTTTGTTGTGAACGTTCCTTGATGCTGACCCGAAAATGTTTCCTTTATTCTTCCACGCGATTCCTTTCTTTAAGCTGAAAAAAAAATGTCTGCTGCCAAAAGCTGCCGGGTCGGGTTCAGTGCCACTTCGAGTACCTGCATGACGAATTTTCTAGGCGCTTAAAGCGGTGCACTATCTTTCATCGTTTTAGTTCTCCGTTCGTTCCCGTTCTCTGTCTGCAGAATATTCTGCATCGCTCACGCCAATACGGCAAGCCTCAACATTAGAAATTCTTCAATCCCTTTTGTTTTCTATCCATCTATAAGACCTCACTCGAGACTCCGGATTAGATTTCAAGAAACCAGACTTTACGACATCAGGTTAGGTGAGATTAGATTATTGTGAATTTTATCCTGAAGGAGTTGAGATGCTAGACATTGTAGCAACCCGCGAGCTGGTCTTCTGACGTGCCGCACTCGAAAAGCACGAAAATACCTAGATGCGATACCGGCACTGCACGCTGCAAAAAAAAGGGGAGAGGGGGGAGCGAAAACCGAAAAGCCATTAAGGCGCAAGTGCACCATGTGCGTTTTTTTTTTACATGACAAAGAAGTGACAGTAGAAAGATCTTGATGGGTTCAGCTTATTTTCGCGGTGTTGTTGGAATAAAAAACACACGGAGAAGAAATCTACCAAATAGCACATGTAACTTTCATGTCGTCCCTGATACATCTGCTGACACATCTAGCAGCAAAAAAATTTTGCTAGGCGAAAAACCAGTTAAAAATACAGCGAACAAGAAGAAGGAATACGCACAACGACGACGATTCTTCACCTAACTGCCCCAGATCTCAACTATTCTGCAAATTTTGCTATAAGGCCGACAGACTGTCGTGCAACAGCGAATTGCTTTTTACTCTTGTGTTTCTTTCCTTGGGGTAACTCATCAGGGCGTTGCACTTTATGGTAAAGAAAAAAATAAGTGCCAGTGATAAAGAAAATAAAAACGTGGAATGATGGTTAGAAATGAAGACTGTCCTTGGTCACTGGCAGGTTTTTGGTCTTACTCTAAAGTTAACAAGCACAACAAAGGGCCACGTTTTTGGATGGTTAATCATTTTTTCGCTTTTGGAGTATAGCAGGCAGTAACTGAGAAGGAATAAATACTAAAAATAACATATGCGCTGTCTCTTGTGCCTGCTAGAATTGAACTCGCGGCACTCTTTTATATTTTCAAATAATGCAAGAGCTGTAAGAAGACGTGGGTGCGTAGAAAAAGTTCTGTTTAAAGCCGCTGTCAACCCAAATTTTTCCTCCTCCTGAGTCGAGATGATTTTGTATATCCATTAGAAGTACGCCGACCCTGCAGCGTGTCATTTGCATGCGAACAGCTCAATCTAGACACCCCCAGAACATGCAATCACTCTTTTAATCAGCATCGGACCGAGTGAGAAACCCGGGAACGCTTCGGTTCTATTCAGGCACCGCCAACCGATCGTCTTCATATTTTCGTATAGACCGCCCGAATTCTGTTTCTTTTCGTTCTTATTGGGGCTACCTATGCATATTTTTGTGAGTTTCGAAATAATCTTTTTTTCTCTCTCTCTTTGCCCTCCCATCATGTTCTCGAAACTCCATGTCAAGAAGAATGCGTCTTACTCACCACCGTCAACTCTTTATTTTTAAAGTATTACTTTGTGCAATGTTGAGGTAGTGGCCGCTCATTTCGACATAATCCTCAGTGTCATTCACTTCTACTCTGTATGAGTTTCGATGTTTTTATTCTTTTTTGTTCTAATACTTCTTGCCTACATTCTAACCAAGCCGACGTGCTTTAACTGTAGATCTCGAGAAAAATTCGAGAGAGGTCTCGAATCCGCTCCATACGTACCCCCAATGGTCACCCTTTCACCGATACTTTCTTTTTTTTCTCTCTATAGTTCTCTTCGTCGTCCCGCCAGTTGCTGCTATTGCTGCACCATCGGCGTGATAAATTTCTTTCGCATTAGTTTCTCTTCAGCGTTTACAGCGCACGTATTGTGGGGGAATTGTGTAGCAACTACGAATCTCATCTTTATAGGGCATCAAGAGAGATAAAGTGCTCGGCATTCGATCGTACGAGTACGGCAGTCGATCGTACCAAGGTTGAGTTAATTCATCTTTATTTATTCGAGTATTTGCAGCGTCAAAGTGGCGAAACTGGCCGAACCGCACGCACGTATGCGTTGCATGTGGGTGCCGTCGATTCGATTGTTTCGCCAACAGGTTCGTTACGAAACCGCGAAACAGCATGAAACATGCGCTTATCAATGAAATCGTGGACGCGACATACTCGCGTGCATTCGCCTCCATGGCAAAACTTAGTACGGTTTTCTTTGTGTTTAATTTTTTGACAAGCACACTGTAAACCACAACTTGCCGTCATTCAAGTCGTGGTTGACAGGGCGGGACGGCTGAAGAGGGAGTGGAAATCATTATATCTATATCTATATATATATATATATATATATATATATATATATATATATATATATATATATATATATATATATATATAAATATATATATATATATATATATATATATATATATATATATATATATATATATATATATATATATATATATATATATATATATATATATATATATATATATATATATATATATATATATATATATATATATATATATATATATATATATATATATATATATATATATATATATATATATATATATATATATATATATATATACGCGAAAAAGACGTGGGGAACGAACACTGTGCTTGGCGTTTCGGCCGAAAACCGGCCTTCGTCTGAAGAACCTGAGCCGCTAGCAGTTTCTTAAATTTATATGCTGACGTTGTAACTATGTGCACCAATGACGGTGAAGATGTAAGAAAAATCACCAAGCTAAAATGCGGTGGAAATTCTCTTAGCCATGGAGCCTTTTCACAAGTCTCGGAGGAAATATATATATCAGAAAACAATTTTCCGGAGATATAACCGTGACATTGATAAAAATATGCCTACAATGATAAAAAATTTGATGTACCCAACATTTTTTTTGTCTTTTTGTGCTGAAAGCGGCGTCCTCTCTTGAAGTTGATTAGCTGTAATTCTCGAGATGTAGCTATTCGACATTGGTCGTCTGGACAACGAGAACACTTCTCGCTAAACCCATATTGCGAACAGGTAGGAGTTGACAGCAATGCCTCCTCTGTTGAACTGCTTGAACCTGTTCCGGGAGCCTGTTGGGTGGCCCGCTTGCTTACGGTGTACAAGACACGAATTTTCGCATCAAAATTGAACCGCGTCAATGGATTTCAAGGGCGAACGTAGAAAAGCCAAAGGGCGTGGTGTCCTGGGTCACATTACTCCAGCAGAGGGCGAATTGTTCGGTACGTCTTAAGATAGCAATGTGAAACGTGAGGTATACCGTTGTCGAAAGCTCTGGATTTATTTCGACGACCTGCTCGCGATTTAACTTCACTGAAATCTCAGCACGGGCAAATATTTGCATTTCGCCTACAGCGAACCTATTCGTGCTTAGTGCGTATTGTAAGTATGGCTGGTGTTTCCACACAGCGTCTGCGGTACCTGCCCGTGGGAGAAAAAAAAAGATGTTCTTCATAATTTCGTTTATTAATGGGCAGCTTGAAAATAACCACACCCTAGTAGCCGATCAGCACAGCTGCGCACAGTAACCGCTTTCGCTGTGCTCATGTAACGGCAGCTCCCTGCATGGCAGTGACGTTCTTCAAAAATCCCTCCTAAAATGCGAAGATTTTTCCTCAACCGTCCGCCTTTGTTTCCAAAAAACTTTCCTGCATATAATGCATCGACCACTCGCCAGCTTTGATTTTCACAAGAGAAGTGCGTATGTGACCCTGGCAATCATACGAGACAAGCAGTGTTGCGTTCTTTATTTTAGAAGGGACTTTGTTACGATCGCACCTAATACAACAGGCAGCCGCTGCAAGCATACCTACTTGCTACGTTTTTAAAGTAAACGTGGAAATACTAGTCCAATTATAGCTACGTTAACGGAGATTGGCTCCCACTATACCGTTAACACCGTAAACGACATGAGTTGGAAACGTGGCTCATGCATTGGCGTCACTGGTCTCGACGTCAAGTTGAAGAGGGTACGAGATAACGTCCCTTTCGAAACGCCGCGCGGTTCCAGCTTTCCATCGATCACTCTGCAGTATTGACATGAAACCTGACCGCACAGGACGAAGTATCACGGTATAAATCTTCAACTCGGTACGCTTTTATCTCTCGAGATTCTGTACAGTCAGCGCTTTGCCCGTTCGTGGTGTAGTATTTGCAATCTACGAGGTATTCGCATACAAGCATAGAGGGGTCTTTCACGAGATCTTCACTTTCAGCTCACGATTAGCCCAGCAGGACCCCTCCTTACACGTTTCATTAATTTCACCTGCGTGCTCATATGGAAAGATCTCGGCTTCGAAAGGGACAAGGAAGGCGACTCTTCCCTGTCTGATAGCGAAGTATTTGCGATCGATGCATCGACTGAGACAGCCTCAGCTCGTGCTGCACGCCCGTCGATACGAGCGACAAAATTTTGCGAACGTGCACGTTGAAAACCGACGTTCGCCGAAGGCTGCGGGCTGGTTTGCTAATGGACTTTACGAAACGTATAGAGACATAGAGAGAAGGTGTGTGTGTGTTTTTATCTCGCATCGGGACGTCGTCAGCTGGGGCCATACAGCGCGCAGACGCTCGTCTCCAATGTTTTTGGAGCAGCTCAGATGCAAACTCCGTGCCGCTGCCTACCCACCCAGCGGTCGCCGAAGAAGCGGAGCGGTGTTTCCCGTCTCCTGCCGTCGATTGCCCGGCTGATTTGTCCGGTGTGCCCATCGGTGCCGGCCGTTTCGCTTGGCCGCCGACTAAAGAGATAGCGGTACCCAGCCGCGTACGGGCTCGGAATAAAGGAACCTCTCGCGGGATCGTTTTGTTGTCTCCGCTTGCACTGCGCCCGCCTGCGAGGCCCAGATAGAGCCACCGCTGCGCGAGCCTTCCTTTTTCCCGGTGCACTCCCTATTCCTTCTCCCTCCTCTGTGTGCCGACGCGAGTCTGTTGACTTTCCCACTTGTCCGCGACGAAGGGAAGACGAATGACGACTTTCTTCATTGCTCGCGAACAACGTGGCGTTTGCTTTGTGTTGCCGTCAATTTCGACTATCTTCTTTGCTCATATTCTCAGCGTCTCTTTCGGTCGCGATTCCGTCTTGCATGCACTTCCTGTCAGCCATCGCGCTCCTTAACCGCGTGCACAGAGGAATGAGACATGGCGGTGATTCATGGATTTTAACAGAGTTGCTGCATCTTCTACTGCGAAAGTAGTGCTCGTGTGTCCAACCCGCACCCCTCCCCCCAAAGTGAAGGCTCCGACCTCAAGGAGCACCAGCCACCTTCCCACCGCACCCACCATCACCATCGATTAACCTTGCCACGCCACCCCGCGAACACTTTCCCCTTCAGAAGCACCATCTTCCACCCACACACGCAACGCTACACCCAAGGAGTTTCACCCCCCCACCAACTCTCCACAAGGCCTGTACCTACTAAAAGCGCGCGCAACAAGGGAGCTAAAAAGCAGCGGCGAAGTCGAATTCAAAGAAGCAGTTGCAGAGCCAGCTGCCCTGCCCTCCAAATCCGCCACCCACCAGCTACCTACCCTCCTAGCTACACTCTAAACAGAAAGGAGTAAAAGGAGAGTAAGCTGTACTATAGCACACTGGCTTTTGTAAAAGAGAGTGAGCTAGAGGACAGCCTATTCCCATTTTACCCCCATTTAGGCGTACTCGTGTTTACAGTGTACGTGCTGCCACCTCCACACTCGACCCACCTCCGCTCACCTTTACTCTCCAGAGCAAATATGTCGCGTGTGTGAAGTCTCGGCTTAGAGTAAAGCATCAAAGAAATCATCGAGGGTAAAGCCGGCTGCTTTCGCAGTGTCGCATCAGATGTCATATCGTCCCGTAATTTTTCTTTTCGCGTCACCTCACTCTTCCTATGTAGTCAGGGAGAAAGGCTACGAAATATAAGAGCTGACCACCTCGCCTTGTCATTGAAAACCACCTCTCCGTTTTCCTTCCTCTCTATCTCGGTACTGACGCTTGTTCGCATTCCAAAAGAACGCCATACTTTGTGCATAGGACATTCCCCTGTTTCGCCCCGTCTTCCAGCCTCTCCACTGTTCAACGCCCATACGTGCGAAACTGTTGTCATGAGTGGAGCCTCTAGTTATAACGTGATGCCTCACAGAGGATTCGAGATGAGGGTCATCGTTTAAAAGTAGCTAGCGCATGAAAAAAAAATAGTCATGCACAAAACAAACGACTGCCGCTACAGCCTCTATTTCTTTGCCTGCCTTTTCTGTTCGCGTTACTTCCAAGCTCAGTTTATTGGTATCTCTTGTCGAATAAATTCGAAAAACTGGCAAACTCACGGGCTAATTTTTTCTTTTGAATTCGAAGTTCTCCGTAAAGCTCTAATTTCTAGACCGTCTGGCCTGAACAGGCCAGATCGTCGGCCTTCAGGGCCGACGGTCGACGTGGCCTCTGTCCGAGTATTTTGCTCGCACCGGGGTCGAGGCAGTCTAGTGCATAGCACAGCGTTTGTCTTTCAGAGCCATAAGAGCGAAATTGACAGCCTCCATGGTAAACTCAATAAGATTCAGCTATGACAGCACATCTGATTTCACTACACGTTTTCGCAGCTAAATTATTGCATATATTTCAAGTGGCGCCCGGTTATTTTTTTTTTCGAGAGAGAAACGTTTGATGGATGGAAAGTTTGGGTGGGTGGTCATTCCAGGAGCCCATTTTTCTTTTGTCGCCACTCTTGTCCGGTTCACCAGCGAAAGCTGGTCCTCCGAATGCGAGCTGGACAGCGCCGCCTCCCAGTCCTCACCTGTTGGGTTACTGATTCTGGGTATAGCTCGATTTTTCAGACATGCCCATGCCATATGGTATAAGTCAGCCACTTCACCCCAGAAGGCGCAGTGCGGATCATACGAATTTGAAAACATATGGCTGAATTTGACAGAATTTATTAAAATGTTCTATTGCAAATTCCTTAAAATTGCCCCTTGCTCTCTGTTTAGATTTTTGTGTGCTTCGGCGTATACTTTCCTTGTTAATCTCAAATGTTGGAGTAAATCCTTGTACCTTAATAGTGGTTCAGAATAATTATGTTCTTTGGAATGCTGGGGGACCCGGGGTAATTGCGAGTGGGCAGCGGCGTGAGCGCTTTCGTTTCCAGCATCCCCACAGTATCCTGGAGTCCACATGACTGCATTTAAATTCTGTATCTTCTTCAGTTCACTAGCCCCGCCGCGGTTGCTCAGTGGTTAGGGCGCTCGACTACTGATCCGGAGTTCCCGGGTTCGAACCCGACCGCGGCGGCTGCGTTTTTATGGAGGCAAAACGCTAAGGCGCCCGTGTGCTGTGCGATGTCAGTGCACGTTAAAGATCCCCAGGTGGTCGAAATTATGCCGGAGCCCTCCACTACGGCACCTCTTTCTTCTTTCACTCCCTCCTTTATCTCTTCCCTTACGGCGCGGTTCAGGTGTCCAACGATATATGAGACAGATACTGCGCCATTTCCTTTCCACCAAAAACCAATTATTATTATTATTATTGAGTTCACAAAGAATTCGCAAACAAAATACTCTGATCTATTTTTTTTTCAAGAATGCGAAAAGTCTCCAGTTGCTACTTCGTTTTCATCTCTTGCGGAGTGTCTCTTTCCCTGATGCGCAGCCCTTGTTCTTCTGCTTGTCACGTGAATGTCGACTTGAAGTGTAATTGCAGGCGGATCATAAAGCGTTTTCCTAGTTTGCTCTTTAACGCGCGCACAATTAGCCGCTACTCCTTTTCCACACTAAGCGACGGTTCCCTCTTCCTCCTTAGGCGCTCCGCTTCCGCTCATCGATGTCTTCAAAAGACGCCTTCCTCAGCGGCCAATAATATTTTCTCGGCATCAATGATCCAGCACCACTCAAAGCGCACTATAGTACACTCTTTCTTACCCAGGAACTGAACATCCGTATATTTTTCCTGAAAGCAGCGGAAGTCAGTACATTTCTTGATGATGTTGATCTCGATGGGACATTTTCCATTGAACCCAGCTGGCGCGTACTGTGTACTGTGTGTCCTTGCCGCCAATAAAAGGAAAATCTAAAAGAAACAAAAAGATCTGAAATAAGAAAAAGGGGACAGGAAAAAAATTGGCGGTGGCTTAGCTTTCGTTAAACCTGGAGTGACGCGATAGCTACAGCTGGCCGAGTGGAACTTGGTCACGTGGCCAACGACGTGACGAACCACGTGATCAGCCACGGCGCCGCGGCGCCGGCAGCTCCGCACCACGTGACCAACCACGTGACAGGGTTGCAGCGCCGCCATGCTGAAGGCTCGAAATGCTACCCTAATGTTGCTATCGCTACAAAAGGAACTGCGAGGGTTGCGCCATATAGTGGCGTACATAGTCACTAGGCAGCAGAGAACACGCCCACGTTTAGGGGCCTTCACAGATGCGGGAAGCGTGAGAGCCGGCACTAGGTGCAATGTACAGGCATCTTTATCGTAACAGCGCGGATTATCGGAGCTCGAACTTTCGTTCCGCGTGCCTGAAATGCGTACGCGCAAACAAGCGGCTCCGATATCTACAGCGCGGCTTTAATGCGCAAATTTTAATACAAATGCATTCCTGTGCTCTGTTAAATGCACGACAAGCGATCGAGAACACACATGCTCTCAACGGTAGCGAGGGAGCCAGACTACGCTCACCATTACGATCCAGGAGAGTGGTTTAAATGTGACGAAGAGCCCCGAACTCAGTAACACTGGTGGCTTCACCTTTGGCTGAACGCTACCACTTCGCAGAGGCGGGTTTAGGATAATCGATTTCTTTGTTTATCCCAACTCTGGTTGTCTCTTCGCTGCCTGCTTCTTTATAGGTAACTACTTCGAATTTACAAGACCGCAAAGAACCACGTGAATGATACCTTGAGGTGCTTGCGTCGTTCATAAGTTGAGGAGCAGTGCAGAAAAGGGGGCCTCAATTAAAATCAAGCGCATCGGGCTCCCGCACCAAAACGGTAAATTCTTAATTGTTTAAGCAGGATGACGTCGAGATTCGTTTGTAATCAATGGCTTGTGCTTAAGCAGAACTTTCACGCGTACGCACGTAAAAATTTCTTTAACGAATGCATACTGAGGCTCATCTACAAATTTGGTACGAAAAATCACGACCATAGATTAAAACTTTGCACAGGCATCTTATCCATTAGTGTTCGCAATGCTATAGCGTTAGCAGCTGCTGATTCCTTTGATGGAAGTGAAGGCACTTCCGGTTTCGTCACGTAACGTCCCCCCAGCCTAATGACAATGCTCTCGTCTGGTGACTTCTCCTTCCTCAAGCCTGTGGGAATGTTCTGGCCTGGTGACGTCACTTCCTTGCAGCCACGGGCCAAACTTAATGACTAATGACGCATTTTAGCCCCATGCGGCTTCAAGGGCCATCGTATTAATAATGTATATTTTTGCTAGCCGCCAAGACGCAGGTCGAACATATAAGGCGGAGGTCGTAGGTTTGAATACTACCGATGGCATCTTATTGTGTTCTCTTCTACTTTCTAATCAATTATCTGTCAGCTAAAATTGATTACACTAGTAATTTTCAATTATAACACCCCAAATAAAAACAAAATACATTCCCTTACGCTTTGCTTGGTTTCAATGATCACTGGCTACAATCATAAGTATGCCTTACGAGCCCCTCATTTTCCTTCCCTAGTCTGCTCATATTAAGGTATTTGCATTCCTATTGATAAGCAAAAAGAAACGCCAGAACTGGGGCAGCAAAGCATTTTGGAGAAGGACTACACCCGCCGCTTTCTGTAGGCCACTGTGTAAAGAGGATGCTTCGCAGTCGGAAGCGTAAGAGCAATCAATTTAAACGATCTCGAATGAGGGGAGGGGACTTCCCAAGAGAAACTCAAGAGGAACGACGTAAACAGAACAGCTAAACGACGTCTCGCCCTGGAAAGGCGTTCGAGAGAGCATGCAGAGTGCAGGTGACGTCACCAAGACGAATAATTAATTGTTCTCCTTCGACTCTGCAGTAATTAATTGAGCAGGCAAAGTAACTCCTAAAGTGCCTTGCTCATTAAGACTCCCTGGTAAGACGCCTGATTGCTTCTCAAGAAATCCGGCATCCGGGTAAAAAAGAAAGTCCTCAGATGCATGCGCGAGATGCAAGGCGAGAAAACCCCCACGAAACAAAAGTGAGCATCCTGACAAATGCAGCTTACAATCCTCAGCGCCTGTAGCTTTTTCGTTCTCTGCATGCTTAATGCTCCGAGAGATTCGCTAATGGATATCTGCCTTCGTTTCGAACAGCTCGTCGCGTTACGCTGTTTTCATTGCATTTCTAAAAGCTAGGATTAATTGCTCCGTGCCGTTAATAACGACGCAAACGGGAGACAACCTTTCAGCGTCACAACGCAACAACTGGACGCTTTTATTGACTCGAGAAATAAAATTAAGGTATAAAAAACATAGAGAGGGCCTCAGAAATATTTTCTTAATCATTTGTACCTGAAACGTGTCGTCGGGAACGTTTTTTTATTTACGTTGCCTCGCTAGCACCAAAATTGCTTTGAGAAAATAAATGAGAGAAATATGAGCTCTGCCCCTTATAGCTGTAGAAGACATGTTGTGTTTCGCCTGTACCATTCGCGCAGTTTTATGTTCCAGATGACGCTGCGCTTTGCGGATATTACTCTGCGGCTTCGTCCCATCCAAAGATGCGAGCCTTCACCGAAGGATTACCGCCTATGTGCCGCTAAGCAGCTTAGTTATTGCGGCAACACCTTCGCGTTATTGCGCTGGCAGTTCTTTCGCAAAGTAGGATTACGAGCCGCAGCTCGCACCCACGTAGCATGAAGGAGGCGAAGTTTCTTGTACGTTTCGCGCGTGTGACGTGTTTCCCAACGCCGCCGCACTAAAAACAGGCTGTTAGCTGGCTAAGCTCCGCAGTATTGGAAGTATAAGGACTCTGAGTGGCACGTCCATGGCAACTCGCCGCCTCGTTGGTACTGTTTTATCTGCCACTGTCTCGCTCTTCAAGTTTTCACCTTTCACACATATCTCTTTTCTTTCTGCGTTGGTAAAAGCTTTCCCCAATCGCTAGGTTCATGTTACCCTCAGTCTGGGAATTCTTGCTGGTTTTAAATTCCTGCCTTCGATTTAAGCCATTGGCCTCGACCTCGTGTCTTATTGCTAATTCCTGCCTTTCCTGTTTCCTTACTCTCCAATCTCGACGTCTTCAATGTTCTGCCGTTTTTGCTGTGAGGAAGATTTTTTGCCGTCACCTGTATAAAGCACAAAAAAAGTCAAGCACATGACTTTCAACATGGGCACTGAATGAAGCCACAGAAAAAGAAGCGCTCAATGCATTTATAGACGGCCTCTTGAATCCATATACTTCAAATATGGAAGTAGTTCTCTCGTTCGCCTTGTGGACTGGTGGAACGGGACACCAAAGCCTCAAAAAACTCTGTCTGCCATAGCAGAACGAAAGCCTGCTTTTCACAGCACCACCTCGAAGGACGCTCGTTAAGCGTCGAAGCGGAAATATTGGGGAGGTAGGTTCTCGGTGGCCGCAGCTGGTGTGAGAAAGGACTCATCGGAGATCAATAACGTAGGCCTAAGCCCAGCAGTGGATACAGCCGGAATGATGATGATGATGACGGTGGTGGTGATGGTGGTGATGATGTTGATTATTGTGATTGCAGGGATGGTGAGGAGGAGGAAACAATCAGGGGTAACATTCCTTGCACCCTAGGCCAGAAATTTTTATTGACAAATCGCATCAGCACCCAATTTACAATAAAATAAATTCAAGAAATTTATTTATTTATTTATTTATTATTTATTTATTCATTTATTTCAACACACTGCTGGCCAACATTTTATTCCACGCAAGAGGGTCTACACAAGGAATGAAAATCAAGAATGGCCCAAGAAACGGTTGTTCAAGAGGCTGCAAACAATTAAAAAGAGATGCAACACTCATTCCCTCAAACAAATGCCGTTCAAGATCTAGACTTTACGGAGAATTAGAAAATGGCCTCCCGAAAGAAGTTCCAGTCGCAAAACGGACCATTGAAAAAAAAAAATTCCGCCTCAATATTTCAGACTGAAAATAATGGTTCAAGCAAAAACTTCCTCACTCGTGTATTCGTCTCGACGATAACTGTTTAAAAAATTTTAGGATAAGGGATGTTTTGTAGGATGTGACTGGTTTTCATTAGTGCCGCAGGCACTAACTTACTGTATTTGTTATACGGGGTGATTTTGTAACCTTTACAAAGTTTATGTTAAAAACTTTGAGAGACACATCGGTGCGGTCTGCTGAGCGGGATTGCGCAGCTAGACGGACAGTCTATATCTCATATGGATCCAAAATTAAACGACGAATTCACCAAAACCAACTAACAAACTATTTATTTATTATTTTAGGGTGCAAGGTTATACTGCAAAATCGATATATTCTTAATCGGCAGTGTAGTTTGAAATATCGAACCTCAAAAACAAGCATTTGAAAGCTCGCTGAGTTGTCTTTCCCGCACTGCATATTTATAAAATGGCGTCTCTCACTCTTCTCATGCTTCAAATACAGGCGCAGTTTGCGTATTTGATGATTTAAAAATGGTTAACTTGATTTAGGCAGCGATACTGTGCGTAGCGAAGCCAGTTTAAAATTTTTCAATGCGGGAAAGCCAACTCAGCGAGCTTTTAAATGCTCATTTTTGCCGTTCGACACTCGGAACCGCATTGTTGATTAGCAAAATTTAAAACCAGGGCTCACGTTCCATTTTGACAGCCATCAATTTCGCGATATAACGTTGCCCATAAAATAAAAAATGAAATAGTTTAGCATTTGAATTAAATTGATTAGTTGTCTAATTATTGATCCATATGAGGTACAGTCTTTATCAAAAATATACTGCCCAAGGGTTTTGCTTCCGCGCCGTTTAGCGGGGCTTTTCAGCACATTTTACAGCCCTAAGCTTGGGAGGGTTGAGAACTTAAGTTCCTCCCGCCTTAATTAAATTAGGGTCCCTGAGTATCTATCAAAAAGGAGCCGGGCTACAGGGCTCAGAAGCAGACCCCTTGGGCTGCATGATTTTGACAAATACTGTACATGATGTTCGTCTGTACATGATGTTCGACAGACCGCACCAATGTATCTCTCAAATTTTCTCAAATAATAATCTGTAAAGTTTAAAAGAATAACCCTGTAAACAAACCTAACGGCTTTCCTTTGTACCATCTCAAGCTTATCAATGTCTTTCTTTATGAACGCATCTCATAAGACCGAAACATAGTCTAATTCAGATCTAATGAACGTTGTGTATGCAAGAAGTTCGAGCTTACTTGGACCAATTCTAAGCTTCCGCCTTGAATAGCAAAGCTTAAGAAAATGCCGAGAAGCCAAAGTCTGAAATATGGGCAGTTCATGTTAAATCGTTTGTTAAGATGACCTCTGAATGTTTGTGATCTGTTCCTTCCATAACAAAATAACTGAGCAAGCTGTAATATAAGGAACTAAATTATTTAATTTTGAAAAATTCAGTGATCATTCTTTTCATTTATGCTCGCAAAAATAATGCAGTAATCAGCAAACAGCCTGGCAGAGAACTCTCGGAATTAGCAGCCGTCATAACATTAACATAAATGAGAGAAAGCAGCAGCCTTAAAACGCTCCCTTGGGGTACATGAAATAACTGGAAGCTGCATAGGTCTGCAGCCATTAACCTCTGCGTAATGTGTCTTGTGTTTTAGGTAAACATTAATCCAATTACCAAGGTAAGCAGGAACACCAATACTATCTACTTTATAAATGAGTTCACTGTGCACGACTGTATGCAAGCACGCAAGCGCACGCAAGTGTGCAAGCGCCCTATCGAGGGCGCATCGGAAATTAGCCATAAATCCTCTTTTTAATATCGCACCAGGCTATGGTAGAGATTTGCTGGTTGTAGGTTTTTTTTTCTTCTTTAACAAAGTCTCTCTCTTTTTTTTCAATTCACCCTTACCCTTTTTATTTTCAGTCCTGCAACAGCATCGGGGGGAACGGATAAAGAAGTCTACATCCGGCAAACGGATTCAGTCTACTTGAGCAAATAATAATAATAATTGGTTTTGGGGGAAAGGAAATGGCGCAGTATCTGTCTCATATATCGTTGGACACCTGAACCGCGCCGTAAGGGAAGGGATAAAGGAGGGAGTGAAAGAAGAAAGGAAGAAGAGGTGCCGTAGTGGAGGGCTCCGGAATAATTTCGACCACCTGGGGATCTTTAACGTGCACTGACATCGCACAGCACACGGGCGCCTTAGCGTTTTCCTCCATAAAAACGCAGCCGCCGCGGTCGGGTTCGAACCCGGGAACTCCGGATCAGTAGTCGAGCGCCCTAACCACTGAGCCACCGCGGCGGGTATACTTGAGCAAAGATGGAAGGATTTCGTACACTTGTGTGTGTTTGCTGGGTAGTCCGGCGGAAGGATACCCAAGGCTGGCACATAGCTAGAGGGCTAACAGAGTACGTACTGTACGAAACGAACGTCACGCGAAAGATCACCTTGCTTCACGACCTCTCGTGACAGCAGGCGAGTTCTCTGCTTACCTCATCCCCACCAGAATAGTAGCGAGCTAGCTGCCAGTTACGCAGTCGTGCCGTGAGTTCACGCGAGTGTTAACTCGGGGCACAGCGTTTTAACTATTTGTCAACAATGACGCTCGTTTTAACAGGAGACTGTTGTCTGTCAGCACACTCGCTTGCTCGCTCACTCACTCACTCTCTCTTTCCCCCTCTCTCTCTCTCTATTACACACACGCACATTCATTCGTTTGCTGACCCATGTACGCGTTCCGTGAAGCCTTCGCTTCACGAAGCAGCATCCTCACAAATGGCCGTTTGGTTAGGTTTGGTTTATGACGGTTTAACATCCTAAAGCAACTCAGGCTATGAGCGACGCCGTAATGAAGGGTTCCAAAAATTTTGACCACCTGGGTTTCTTTAACGTGCACTGACACCACACAGTACACGGAGCTCTAGAATTTCGCCTCCATCAGGGATCGAACTCGCGTCTTTCCTGTCAGCAGCCGAGCACCATAACCAGTGAGTAACCACGGCAGCGAGAATGATCGTTGAAACTGTCTTATAATGAGCTAGAACGTTCTTAAGCATCCTGTATTGAACAGCGCGAACACCGACAGGCATATGAGACGTCGTCTGTTCGTCTGTTTCCTCGTCCCTTGTGCCTGTCTGTGTTAGCGTTGTTCGATACAGGCTGCTTATAATGACAATGCGACTGAAAATACAACGATACAGACAAAAAGAAATCAACGTAACAAATTCAGTGCTCTTGCGTCGCCTGCTTTTTGTCAGTGTCATTATGTGCGTGCCTGCATTTTCATCACTAGATCTTGACAACCAACTAGCTTGGCAGCAAACCTTTCTTAGTCGTTCTAACATTAGAGTTATGCGCCCAGTGTTCGGCTCCCGGTAAAACCGGGGAATTTTGGCTACAGTTATAAACTCAATAATTGCCCTAGAATCGTATATCAGTCGTATAATCTTGTTCCTTTTATCATGGAGCACGAGAGACAAATGTCGGGAACAAAGCTGCACAGTTTACGTTCTTGTTCAGAACCTCACGTCGGCTATACTAATCAGCGCTAAAACATCATTAAGCACACTTCATAAAGATGACATCTCCAACAAAGACTCTGTCATTAGTATTCTCTACACTATAGTGAAATTTTACTTAACAAAAAGCAAGAGAAACGCAAAGTAAACAATCACCGCAACTTAGAATCAGTAGTGGTTGCTGCGATGAGTCTTGATGGGATTTAAATCAGTAACTGTCTATGGCCATTTTCCTGTTGCTGACGACGGTATATTCGCGCCCTGTGCGATGGTTGCCCTAATCGTTTGCAGAAAGACGCATTAGAAGTTCTATGCATTTATTATTTACTCTCTCTGCTTCTTGGGATCAGCCCGTCAGAACATCTGTCTCACCGCTGCTCAAAGCACGACATCGGAGCCATAAGAAGAATATACGCTGAAGCGTTGTGCCACATTCCCTGAGCCTTAAGCGGGGGGACAAGATCTCGGCGGCGAACGCGATTTAGCGTGACTAGGAACTTCCAGATGGCGGGCATAACGGTCGGCGAAACTCGGCTTTCACGTATCATGGGCAAAGCTCGAGACAAGGGTCGTCCGCGACACACGCCCAGGTGATGGCCGTGTCCGGAAGAAACCAAAGCTCGGGCGGAGAAAGAAGACAGAGAGAGAGAGAGACTAAGAAAACGTGGGGTCTGGCCGAGAAAGAAAGCAGGAGAAACGAGGCGGAGCCGAATCAGGCCGGAGTTGATAGGCCTAAGAGTTGTCTGCCAGGTTCCTAATGAAAAGACGATACCCGATTAGTGTCCCCCAGACGAGCCTTATCCCCTGCCGGGTAGGGCTGTGTAGCCGTCGCCGGGCAGCCTTGGTTGTCGCTGCAGTGCCTGAGCTTCACCACGCCCTTCCAACCTCTTCCTTCCTTCCTTCCTTCCCGCTCGCCCCCTTCGCCTTGCCACCCGTGGATGCGAGGAGAAAGCAGCAGTGGGAGGGACGACCACCGCGGAAGCGGTAATTGAATTTCCCTCCTCGTAAGAAGTCGCCTCGCGCACTGCTCTGGCTCGCCCAGAGCTAGGAACCCAATGCGAAACAAGAGAGGAACAGAAAACGTGTCGGTTGCAAAATAAAAAAGAAAGAAAATGTTAAAAGAAAGTGAGGGAGAAGCAAGTAAGAATACCATCCTCTTTAAACGTGTCCCAACTGGATGAACCGCACAGAAGAAGACAGGAAAGAGGAGAGCTAGAAGGATAGAGAGAAGGCGATGAAAGAGAAGCTATAGGGAGAAGAGGGAGAGGAACTGGAGATCGACATCTCTCTAGGGACGACGCGAGAAAACGAAATCAGGGAGCTTCGCGCAAGAATCGGATTTTGAACCAAGCAAAAAAGAAAAAAAGAAAGAAGACGCGTGCGCGAGTGGACGGATTCAGGGAGTCTAGAGTTGAGAGAGGAGGAAAGGGTTGAGACACGCGTGCCGCGATTTCTATCTTCCCCGGGCTGTCGGGTCCGCCGCCGACCGAATTGTCGAGTTTCTTGCCGAACCTTTAAGAGCGCGCCACTCAGCGGAATTGTTGCCGATGCGAATCGTCATCGTCTCTTTCTCCCCTCACTCTCTCCCTTTTCTCTTCCTTCCCCTTTCCCTACTGGCTGAAGCGACCCATTGTCATGGTGTTCGATGTGCAGAACGACGACCTTCATTCAGCACAGAGCTTGTCAGGCGCTTATTTTACAAGAAAACAAGGATCTTGCAGACTCCTACCCGTATGTTCGCGTGGCATTGAGCTGGCGGACTGTAATTGGCTTCGTTTTTTTTTTTTCAGTTCCCTTTCAGCTTTCTTCGAGACTTGGACAAATCAAGCTAAGGTTGTCATATCACAGATAAAATATCAAGCAATCAGGCCTAATGTAATATAATTAGGGCCCTTCGTTTCCAGGAAAAACCTGATTTTACCCGTTTCTTGCACCACGAGCATACTTCTCAAAGATAGGGTTACCCGATTTCTCCCCGAAAATGGGCCTTTTAGA
Organism: Amblyomma americanum; assembly: GCF_052857255.1. NCBI lineage: Eukaryota > Metazoa > Arthropoda > Arachnida > Ixodida > Ixodidae > Amblyomma > Amblyomma americanum. The sequence continues at coordinate 212,413,377 of NC_135499.1, forward strand.
GAATGTTGGAGGAAAAACGCAAAGGCGCCCGCGTGCTGTGCGATGTCAGTGCACGTTAAAGATCCCAGGGTGGTAGAAATTATTCCGGAGTCCTCCACGTCATTCCTTCCTTCTTTCATTCCCTCCTTTATCCCTTCCCTTACGGCGCGGTTCAGGTGTCCGCCGATATATGAGACAGATACTGCGCCATTTCCATTCCCCAAAACCAATTATTATTATTATTATTATTATTATTATTATTATTATTATTATTATTATTATTATTATTATTATTATTATTATTATTATTATTATTATTATTATTATTATTATTATTAGACGATGTTGGTTTTCCGGTTCACAAAGCTGAAGACACCGCAAGTTATTTGTGCATATTCAGTGCTTATTCTAGTGCAGTTTCTTCCGTCAGCTGGGAATCTTAAACCTCTTTAACCGTCTGTTTCATGAGGTGGATGAATTTGAGGAATAGTTTTAAAATTGCTATTTGATATCGAGTGGCCACAACCTGGCTACCGACCAGACGTCTTACAGTAGTCACTGTATTATGCACTACTCACGATAACGACACCCTTATCGAATTGCCTTGCGCGCTTAAAATTGTCGCTGTGATGGTTATTGGTTTCACATTACACAAATAAAGGCATGCCGGTCTGGCTCAGACGCAGCAGTGCTCCATAGAAAATTGGCAACGGACGCGAGGAAATATTTGCAACAGATTAAGAAAAGAATCATGAAGGGTAATCAATTTTTAGTGCAATCCGCGATATCTATGCCGTTTATCAAATAACGGGCAAAAAATGAGGAATTTTATGTATAGAAGAAAAACGACTGTGTGCTAGTAAATATTTTGTACTGCGAAAAATGACCCTAAAAAAACTCGGCCTACGGAAATAGTTTCTGAGTAACCTGATTTGCACCTGAATTTGAGGTCGAGAAATACTGCCGATTTTTACTGCCTGAATTTTATAAAGAATAAAACCTGAAAGCGAAGGGTCCTAAATATATTATTTCATTGGTGCTATTCTGTCAAGCAAGATAGGGTACTTGCACTATAATCTCCTTTGTAATGCTGCAGCCAGGGACAAGTTTTCTTGAATCAGGCTTTTGCTTTAAGCCTGCTCGCAAAATTATTCGTCGAAAGGCCTAGTTTAGTCGATCTATATTCATGAGTTCATAGAAGAATAAGGCTTAGTCTGTCATATGTCGCCCTAGAAAACGTAATCAGTGCCATCTAGGACCGAAAACTTTCTTCGCTCTTCACTCGTGCGACCTAGCTCGCCGGTCCGAGTCGTGGATTCATGCATGACTGGAAGGCCAGAATTATACGCTTACAAAGGCTGCAGCTCTTAGCTCGACTGTCCGTTCCCAGCGGCCGAGCACAGAGGGAACGCACAATGCATGGGCGAAAAACCAAGAAAAAACATTAAGGCAACAAAAAACCGACGCGGATCCACGCATGCACTCACCATTTGTCATCACGGCTAAATGACCCATTACTCCTGCGGATATAAGACAGCGTGACAGGAAACCGAGGGCATACACGACCGGTGCCCCACCTAGCGGACACGAAAGAGCCTGACAGTGACCGGTACCACAGAGCGCGCCTCTAACGGATGGAGAGCGCAGTGTTGCGCGCTGCTGCTGCTGCTGTTGCGCGAACTAACAGCGAATGCTGCAGGCGACGCATTACTTTCGGTTAACACCCAGACCGGATCCAAGAGAGAAAAGGGGAGAGGCAGGAGGAGGAGGAGGGAAACAGCAACTTTTCAGGCATTCCGCGCGTGCGCCGAGAAAATTTCCCAGGCGCGTCACGCGCTCCCCGGCGTAGAATTGCCAGGGACGCGCAGCTTTCATATGCCGGCAGGCGGCGGAGCGCGCGCAGCCAAAACATGCTCTGTCAACACACGCCAAGCGGTCGTCGCCGCCCCTCCCGCTAGGCAAGGGAAAAGAGGTGGGGAGGGGGAAGGGGGTTAATACTTGTTTCAGAGCAACACCTGCCATCCTGGCCTAAGTGACACGCGCTCTCTGTGCGAAACAAAGCGGCTAATCTCGGAGGCCGAAACACGAGCTCCGATCCGCAGAAGGCCCTGAATCAAGGCGTTGTCCCTGTGTTATTGTCGCTGTTTTGTGCCGTGACAGGCGTCGACGTTGTCGTCCTGGCTCTGGAGAAGTACACGTGCGCTCGCGTGCGCTTTCAGAAGCCAGCTGTCGCGTCACACGTCAGCCGCGTATGCATTGCAATATATGCACAAACCTCCTTTCCCTCTCTCTCTCTCTCTCGTTCGCTATGTCTTTGTTGCGATCGTATTTTCTTTTCCTCGCTCGCTTCTGCCGAAGCGAGTGGTTCCTGTGCGCTTGCGTGTATGTAAGAGTACAGATAGAAGGGTGCGCGAATATACACGAGT